>NC_035107.1:45568494-45878307 GCF_002204515.2 Aedes aegypti
TTTTGTAATCTTACTCACTCATATCGTGCGACGGCTTAAAATTCATGATTTGTTATCCGGAACAGCATAGATATAATGCCAAAAACCAATATGAGGTTCTGGTCACATCCGGATACCCCGGAATCGGATCCGGGAGGGCCTCAGTAGGACACTTTCGTAATCCTACTCACTCATACCGTGCGACGGCTCAAAATTCCTGATTTTTTATCCAGAACATCATAGATATAATGCCAAAGACCAATATGAGGTGTATGCGGTTTGTTTGAGACCAAAAGATCCAAAATTGATTAATAATTGGCCAAGTTATGATTTTTTAAAGTTCATTTTTAATGAAAAGTCAGACGTTGGGGGTTTGAGAGTTAATGGCACAATTGAGGGGAGATAACCTATATTGGCAAACTACATATAAAAACAGGGCATTCTAACAACTATTTCACGAATTCAAGATTATTGAATTACCTATCGAGCCTAAAGATATTTCACCAGTTCAACGACTTATATGTACCAAATTATAATCGGGAAATTCACAAAATCAATCATATTGCACATAGGATCAAGACCACGTTATACACCATTCGATGGCTATTACGAAATCAATTGCCTTTCAATCGGACTGTCAGTCTCATCAGCGATGACAACGTATGTAGATTAGGCAGTAGGTACGCCGACCGTTGGTAGTGGTGGTAACAAAAATCTATAGAAAGTTTATGAGGAATCTATGTTTATTGAAACATTCCTGGAAGAGAGGGATTTTTTAAGCTATTCTTAAATATAACCGTGAATGAATTCTTGAAGGAATACATATGAAAAGGCGTTGGAATTCTCGTACACGGGAAAAAATTCTGTGGTAAAAATTACTATTGTAGCTGACTACGCCCATTCTTGAAACTACCATGGAATTTTAGATCAATTTACTATGTTTACGGTACATCCCACCACATTACTGGTACACTTGACAGAAATAATTTACAACAATCTAATTTCGACAACAGACATGGTAAAATCAAGCGCATTTCTGGTCTGCTGAAAATTGCCGGTGCGAGCGCTTAAGTTAACCCCCTAAAATGGTAGTTTTTACCGCACAATTTTTTTGCGTGTAGGGTTCCTTGATAAAATCCCTTTTCTACATTTCCACCAATTTCAAAAGTGTCTACTCTATGAGATCTTTCGAAAATGTCTTTCAATAATTACCGTATAGGTTTATTCCACAGTTTCTGACGATATTCGTTCAGGACTTTTCCAGTAAATCTTCAAAAGATTTCTCCATAGGACATAGGACTTTCTTGAGAAGTTACTGAAATAATCTTTGGAGATATTTCTGGTGGAACGCATAGAGTAATTTTACAGGATTATTCTTAGAAAAAAAAAACAGGTTGAGTTCTTGAATGTATCTTGAACGAAATTCCTGTCTGTAAGAGCATCACTATATTAAGTTATGAATAAATCTGCGGTGTAATATCTTAAGGAAACTTTGACCAAATATCTGAAATAATTTGTAATGAATATCTGGAGAAAATCATGGCAAAATCTTACAGTAGCCGTGATTCTTGTAACAAGGAATTTCCAAAAACTGTTAGAAAAATCATTAGATGAATGGTCGGATTGTTTGTGAAATCGATCCATCAATAACTCAGATCTAACTCCCAAAAGCTTACCATGTGGTATGGGAAATAGACAAAATTGCAAATTTATTTTCCAGTTCTGTAAAAAAAAAAAAGTTTGGTAATATATATTGAAATTTCAGAGTACATTATCTATTTGCTCCCTAATTTCCTAAATTTGATCACTAAATTAATTATCGATCCTAAGACTTGAATCGGATTTGGGTTAACTAATGCTTTGATCTTTCGGTTGCAGGTCGGACGGCATTCATCGGGTTGGGCTTCGGCGACCGGTCCGACTCGTTCGACATGAACGTGGCCCTGCAGGACCACTTCAAGTGGGTCAAAAACGAAGAACAGATCGCCAAGGAAAAGGAAGAACCCCAGCAGCAGTTGGACCTGGGCTTCAAGGAGGGCGAGACGATCAAGATCAACATGAAAATCACGGTGAGGAAGGAATAGGAATGATGATGATTGGATTAAGACTCATTAAATTTGAATTTCAGAAAAAAGACGGATCGGAAGGAGGATCCAGAACCGGTGCCAAGAAGACCGGTGGGCTAGGACTGCTGCCACCTCCACCCGGAGGAAACAAGATTGCGCCTCCACCCTCGGCAGCGTCGCCATCTCATCAGCCTGCGGCTGGTTCCGCAGGCCAGTCGGATTGGGGTGAATTCACTTCGGCTGGGTAAGTTTCCACTAAATAGATGATTGCTGTTTAGTTACTTCGAAAGGAAGAATTGTACAGTCACCCCAGAGTTATGAATAAATTAAGGATCACTTTTTAGAAAATAATATTATTAAAAATCATAGTGACCCTATACAAGACCAAATTATCATCCTTAGCCTGATAAATTTATAACATTTTTCATAGCACAGATGTGGATCAGTAAGAAAGTAGGATCGTTAATAAAAATCAGACTATCGACATGATGGAGACACCATCTTCTATGGTGACAGAGGGCTCGATTGGCTTGTCAGATAGATCGGGCCCGGGACATCCTGTCTACTACAAATCGCTGCAGCTGATATAGGGCATGTCCATTGCCTGATAAAAATCAACCTACCTACCTTATACCTTGATGACTATAGTGTAGCGTAACGCCATTGCCGGGCGTTCCTTCGTCTTCCATACCTTCAGAAGTATTCGGTGGATCGACTGGTAAAGCTGCTCACTTCCCAGCAGCCTTACAGATCTTCAGCTCGCCGATAGCCTTTTCAACCTCTCCTATGGTAGGTGGTTCCACAGCTTGATCGTCATCATCAATGTTCATCCTTTTTCTCGCAACATTTCCATTTTCGCCGTTCAACAACTGCTAAGAGTGCTCCTTCCACCTTGCAGCCACCGCCATTCATGCTGTCTTGAGTTTCAGCTAGCACACTTTCTTCGTGCTGCCTTTTCTTTCTGCGGTGGATTCGCTTTTCTTTGGCTCTAGCTGCTATGTACCGCTTTCTATTCTGCTGGGTACCGGACTGGCCACAAGCATTCATACGTCTTCTGACGACATTCTTCACGTCTGTCACTCTCTGGCACTCTTCAGTCGTTTATTCGTCTTCGTCATTGACCAGTGGTCGGAAGAAGTCTTTTTTTCCCGATCTGCGCATTTGTGTCGCCGATGACTATCTTGACATCTTGTTTTGGGCACTTTCCTAATCTAGGCTCTCATTGAACTTATTCGTCATGCTATTGGGCTTCTTTGGCACATATAGCTGATCAAGCTGTAGTTGAAGAGCTTGCCCTTCATGTAGTTGAAGAACTCTTAACACATAGATTCGATCGCTTACCGGTTTCCATCGAACAAATCGTTTCATCTGCTTTCCAATCACTATAAAGCCAACTCCACGTTGTGCTCTGTTGCCGCCGCTGAAAAATTATTATACAAAAAAAGAGAGATAAAAAGATCGTAAAACAATCCGCGACATGATTTCTAAAGGAGCACCTCCTGGCCAGTTGGCCAGGTGCAGTTACCTTGTAACAAGCTCCTCCTGACTAACGAGTTCTGCATCTCACAAGTCTCGACCACTGCATCTTGGCCTCCGACTCTTAGTTCCTCGTCCAAACTACCTCCTTGTCCAGACTAAAATACAGCGTCCAGGCTGGTACCTCCTCGTCAAGGTTTTGTTTCGTCGTCCAGTCCGGTCTCCTCCTTCAAGTTTTGCTTCTTCATGGCCCTTCGTCGCATCGGCCTCAACATTTTCTCCAGCGCGTGCCTGTTGACCAGTGAACCTGTTGAAACAAAGAGACTATCCTTCCAATCGAAGACTTTTTTTTCATGCAACTAGGAGTTTAAAAATCTTCATAGACTGGCCTGTATATGTTCATGCTCATGCCAGTGTAATTTTTGGCGCGGTGTGGGATCCACAAAGTGCTTTCCCCACTAAAAACACTCTCCTAGGTTTAGTACCATAACCCTCCGGAACCACCTTCCGGTATTACTACGGAGGGGAGGCTAACGTGCTGAGCGCACCTCTTCAATTTGTTACTCTACATGCTGAGCCCTTCGGCTCCTGAGCCCTTCGGCTCCTGAGCCCTTTGGCTCCTGTTAGCAGTTTTAAAACCGTTCAACGTTGTGCCTCATGCTGAGCCCTTCGGCTCCTCACGTTAGTAATTTGTTAGTAGGTACCTATTTTCGCCCATTGGCGACCCGTCAATTTGTTAGTACCTACATGCAACATTCTGAGCCCTTCGGCTCCAGTTTGTACACTACTCTGCACTCATTCAGAGCGCGTACTCACACAGTTACGACGACCTTCTCCTTTTCTTTGTTCAGCTGGTAGGATGCCGAGGTCGGTCCAACGATTCCGGTTGAGCATAACTTCCGGTTCGTAGGCGCCTCGACTACCCATTACCAGCGTCCCGATGTACTCTACTCGACTAGTCCCCGACGGTGGACCTAGTCTACACCGACGAAGAATTCCCCGGCGGTGAAAATTCTCCCGAGACCGATTCTTCTTTTTCTACGTTTCGAGCCGACCGGAAGGGTGCCGAAGTCAGTCCAGCGATTCCGGTGGAGCCTAGCTTTCGGTTCACTGGTGCCCCGACGACCCTAAAACCGGCGCTATGACACGTCTACTCAACTAGTCCCCGGCGGTGGACCTAGCCTACACCGACGAAGAATTCCCCGGCGATGGAAGTTCTCCCGAGACCGATTCTCCTGCTGCTGCTGCTACTGCGGATCTTCACTTTTTTACGGGACGACCGGTAGGGTGCCGAAGTCAGTCCAGCGATTCCGGTGAAGCCTATCGTCCGGTACACTGGTGCTCCTACGACCCGGGACCGGTGCAACGCCGCGTCTACTCAGCTAGTCCCCGGCAGTGGATCTAGCCTACTCCGTCAAAGAGTTCCCCGGCAAAGGAATATCTCCCGAAACCGAGCAGCCATTCTTCCTTTTCATGCGTTCACTCTAGCTAGCAGATCGTTGGTCGCTACGCCACTTCCTCTGAAGCTCGGACATTATTCTCGATACCGTGCTATCGACAGCGTTCCAAATGCCTTCTTCTCGGCACATCTCTTCGACAACGTTATCGACAGTGACTCCTCGCATGTCCCTCCTCACCTCTTCGAACCTAGGACATTCGAAGACTACATGTTCCGGTGTTTCCTCCACATTCTCGCACTCCGGACAACAAGGTGAAGAAGCATGTCCGAACCGATGCAGATACTTCCGGAAACAGCCATGTCCGGACAGGAACTGCGTCAGATGGAAGTTCACTTCTCCATGCTTCCTATTAACCCACAGTGATACATTTGGAATTAGACGGTAAGTCCACCTTCCCTTCTCCGCGTTGTTCCACTCTTGCTGCCACTTAGCCAACGAGTCCGTTCTGACGATCCTTCTCACATTTCTGGTGCCTCTTCGCTCATAACACTCCACGTCCTCGGCCAGGGTGATGCAGATGGGCATCATGCCAGCGATAACGCATACTGCCTCCGATTAAATCGTCCTATAGGCGCTCGCTACTCGTATGGCCATGAGTCGGAATGTGCTGTTCAACATCCTCCGATTACGCTTGGTTTTTACCGCTGCGGCCCAGACTGGGACTCCATACCTGAGAATAGAGACCGCTACACTCGCTAGGAGACGCCTTTTACTACTTCTCGGTCCTCCGACGTTCGGCATGATCCTCGCTATCGTGTTGACCGCCTTCGACGCCTTTTCGCAGGCGTAGTCCACGTGAGCGTTGAAGTTTAGACGGTCATCTACCATCACCCCCAGATAATTCAAAGCACGTTTTGATGAAATGTTTTGTCTACCGATGTTTATTTCAACCCGCTGAACAGCTTTGTGGTTGCTAACCAGCACTAGCTCCGTCTTATGATGAGCCAGCTGCAGTTTTGCTCCAGTCATCCACGCTTCAACCGTGTCAATCGCTTCCGTCGTCAGCATTTTGACCTCTTCCATCGTCTCGCCAGTCACCGTTAAAACGACATCATCTGCGAATCCAACGATTTCCACTCCGTTAGGTAGCTCCAGCATTAATACTCCATCGTACATCGCGTTCCAAAGCGTTGGACCAAGGATTGAGCCTTGTGGCACTCCTGCCGTGATCCTGATCGACTTTTGACCCAACTCCGTTTCATATACCAGGACTCTGTTTTGGAAATAGCTTTTTAGCATACTGCACAAGTAGCCAGGAACTCGCATTCTATGCAGTGCTAAGGCTATAGCCTCCCAGCTGGCGCTGTTGAAAGCATTGTTGACGTCAATCGTCAATACGGCGCAGAACCGATTGCCTCTCCTCTTCTGTTTGGATGCCTTCTCCGCATTCTGCACAACTGTCCAGATTGCATCCACCGTCGAGACCCCTTTCCGGAATCCGAATTGTCTCTTCGATAAGCCACTCTCGCTCTCTGTGCATTGTGTCAGCCTGTTAAGGATGATCCTTTCCAGGAACTTACCAAGTGTGTCCAGCAAACATATAGGTCTATACGATGCTGGGTCCCCTGGTGGCTTCCCTGGTTTTGGCACCAACACCAGCTTCTGAACCTTCCAACTGTCTGGGAAACAGCCTTCATCCAAGAGTTTCTGCAGCGTCGTCCTGAACAAATCCGGGAACGCCAATATCGCGGTTTTTAGTGCTATATTGGGGATCCCATCCGGACCAGGAGCTTTCTTCACCTTCAGACCCTTCGCCACTGCTAGTAGCTCTTCATTAGAGATTCGCACACCTCCGGGTTCTTCTTCCTCGTCTTCGTATGGCGTAGGCGGCCACACTGTTGGGTCATGATGCGGAAACAGACCTTCCACGATAATCCTCAACTTGTCTGGACATGTTTCGACTGGTGTCGCCGGACCCTTAAACTTCGCCATCACAATACGGTAGGCGTTGCCCCAAGGGTTTTCTTCGGCTTCTCGACATAGCTCCTTGTAACAGCTGGACTTGCTCCGCTTAATCTCTTGTTCGAAAGCAGCTCTAGCTTCACGGAATGCGATTCTCCGTTCCTCTCTCTCTACTTCGGTTCTTGCTCTCTGGACGCGTCTTCTGGCTCGGAAGTATGCAGCACGGAGGGTACTAAGCGTCTCGTTCCACCAGTACGCTGGGCGCCTTCGGTTCCTAGGCTCCAACTTTCTCGGCATCGATGCATCACAAGCCGTTGCTACCACTTCTGTCAACTCTTCTGCGTCAAGGTTCGCCCTGCTGTATGTTCGAAGCGCCTCAATAAACACCTCCTTGTCAAAGTCCTTTGTCTTCCACTTCCGCTCGTAAGTCCTCATTCTCATCGGCGCTGGGGAGATTCGCCGGCCGATGCTGTAGAGAATCGCCTGGTGATCATTGTGGGAATATTCCTCGCTCACCCTCCAATTCATGTCAACCAACAACAATGGGCTACAGAACGTAACATCGATGATGGACTCCCGACCGTCTTTACGGAATGTACTAACAGCCCCTTCGTTGCACAGCCTCACATCTAGCTTCGCCAGAGCTTCGAGTAAGCTGTACTCCCTGGCGTTGGTCAATCTGCTGCCCCACTCTACGGCCCAGGCGTTGAAATCTCCTCCTATGACCACCGGCGTTCTTCCCACCAGCGTATCTGTGAGCAAATCCAACATTCTATTGAACTCTTCGTCTGTCCATCTCGGAGGCGCATAACAGCTGCATACGAAGACTCCGTTGACTTTGGCAATAACAAAGCCGTCGTGTGAGCTATCGACTACTTCTTGAATGGGGAACCTGCCCATCACCTGTATTGCCACCATACCTGCTCTATCAGCCACCCAATTACCGTTTTCGAGGGGAACCCGATATGGCTCCGCAATTATTGCTACATCGCACTTGGTTTCTGTCGTGAACTGCCACAACAGTTGCTGTGCAGTGTCGCAATGATTGAGATTCACTTGCGTGATCTCCATCCTTATTGGCCCGCCTTCGCTTTTTTATACGCCGGGCATTTGAAGCCTCCCGTCGGATGATCGTTTCCGTCCTCCGGCATGCATAGCAGGCACCTAGTCCGCTTTGTACAGTCCCGAGCAACGTGACCATTTCCGCCGCAATTCCAGCATAGGTCGGACCTGTCCGGGCCCTTACAGTTTCTCGACTGATGGCCGAATCCCCTGCATTTGAAGCATCTCTCCATTTGCTTGGCGACTCTAGGTACCAATCTCAGCGGGCACACCGACCAACCAACTTTGATCGTGCCTAACGCCACCAGTTTGTTGGCAGCATCCACTGGCAACCGGATTGCCGCCGTCTGTGTGCCTCCATACGACTTCCTTATCCGCATAGACATCTGTCCTTCTAGGTTACACTGCTCGGCCAGTGCCCACTTCAGGTCTTCTTCCGTCGTGATCTCATCCAGATCTCTGCACTCGACCACTGCCTCCTGCGAAAGAGCTCTTACGTTGGCCTCGTCGCCCAAGGATTTGGCGATGAGCTCCTTGAACGCCGTGCTCTTGACAGAGGGGTCTTTCTTCAGAACGAAGATCATATCGTTCTTCTGCGTGCGCCGAATCGAAGACTACTGACTGATAACAATACCATGGTCCACTAAAGGTGTGTGATGTACCTACACTCCAATATCTTCAAATGGCAGTGAAGCATAGTTAATCTAGTTGAGGACATCTGTATTTTCTGAATTATTTCTAAGTAGAAATACATATCATGTTGCGATGTTCTGCAAAGTGTTATGATCAACCGTCTACCGATTAGGAACTATTCATTGATGCATTGTTTTTCATACATTTAGGAGTCTTCCTTCGTTTGATAAGTATGGCGTAATTAATGAATGACCCCTTTGATTGAATTAAAGAACGTCAATCTATTAAAAATTCGAATTCAGTTCATGAAGAGAGATAAAATCATTAATAATTATAAATAAATTCAGTATACTAACTAACATTCCTTACCTATCTACCTTTTCCTCATTACAGTGCAAAACCCCAAACGACAGCGACGACACCGAGTAAAACGAATGCCAACTGGGTGCAGTTTTAAGGTTATGCGAATGAAGTAACTCAAAATATCCTTAGCAAAAATATAACTAGGAAGGTAACAAAAGAAGATAACCTATACAAAACATAATTTAACAACAAACGGAATCCAGACCCAACTAATACTACTTCTAGTGCTACTACTACTACTACTACATCCTACTGTTGTTGATGTTGTTGTTAAACCTAACTTAAACACAAACACACACACACGAACACAAACCCACACTTATTGCTTTGTTCCTTTTTCGTTTTCAAATCCGAAAATGGTCATCGCAGCACCAGAGAACCAAAATTCCCAATCCCGGAAAGGTATTCATATACAACCATAAGAAAAAAACATAGAACAATACACATGCTTCGTGTAGAAAGAGCTTTGCGTTTTGGAAACTTTTGGCCGCCGAATCCATTGTCGAATCATACATACATAGAGTCAGTGACATATAACCATCTTGCATAGCAGAGTAGAGGGATGATAAAAAGTATATCGGATCAATATACACAACATTTTTGACGATAAGAGCCGGAAGATGTTTGGCAATGCTATATATGTGTTAAAGAGTATATAGAGTTAGAGGCAATAATGGTGAGCGGAAATTTGGGAGTACAGTAACTCGAAACAACAAGCAACCACAAATCTATAGACTATTTCATGAATCGTATGACTCTGTTTGGTATGTTTAGGTTACTTCTTTGAAGAATTTCGTTACTACACTGCAATGACGACTAAAGGTGTCCTTATCTGAATAGTGCAAGTGCAAAGCTGCGTACGATTTGAGTTCAAATTTAGGAAATCGACTTCGTACTCGAGGGCATAACACCGATCGATATAGCTATTTAATCCATTATGAAACAATTGATCGAACAGGTTGAAGCGTTGTTCGCAGGAAAACAATGATGTATAGCTATAGTTTGAACTGTATCCTTCTGTACCTTGGGTTGATGGCGCGTGAGTTTCGTTCGTTTGAATTTTTGCTTAAAACAAAGTTGATACTGTTGAAACATTTCTCGATGATTTATTTTTTTACGTATATTTAGATTAATTAAATTTAGGACTTAGGAGCGCGGAAAATAAAGATTAGCAAGAAAATGTAGCGTAAACAGTACATTTATGAAGCATCAATAAAAATAGTGTTGTCTCACACAGAAGTACACCTGTATTCTAGCGAAGGTGTGAAGCTAATGATTGTTTTCTATGTAGCTTAATATTGGGAAGAGTAGTGATGATCTAAGGTATGATGCACATCCCTAACATAGACAAATGGACAGAACGCGACGACGGTATTTAAATTTCAAATTGTGTGAGGGTTATGTCTGCTTGTCTGTGATCCTGACTTTAATAAGTTTGCGTTTCGCAATTTTTTTGTTGTTGCCAATCTGATGATCTTTGTCAGTAACTTTCGAGTAAGTATTCGATTTCATTGAATCCTATCAATAGAGCTGATAAATTCTATCGCAGAACTAGTTTACCCAATCGAAACGTGTTGCCATTCTAGCTGTTAAGATCCTGTTGTAACTGCCTAATTAATCTTGCTCGCAGTGCTTCGCCTTTCAGAACACTATTTTTCAGGGTTTTTATCCTACAATCTGGCCACTAATCGTATCATCTCAGCTTTTGTCGGAATACTAGGTTTGTTGTAGAATTGAGCAGTCTCGTGATCCATTCTTCAACTTGGTTCTATTACGTCTGGTTAGTAGCTTGTGATAGAACAGGGAACATTCACTCTTCATTTACTTAAGTTTTTAAATCATGAATCACTAAGATAGGCAATATTGTTTTCTTTAACTAGGAATTTGCAGTAATCCAAATTGTTTTGCAGCTTCAACAAATTGTGCTATCCGAACCTCCTTCGTTAGTACATTAGCCATTTGCTGATCCTTTTTTTTTAATTTCTTTATTAGTATCATTCCAAACATTACATTCATTATTTCTTATACCATGACCCCACAGTTATGGATCAAATAGTGTGGAGTCCAACCTATAAAATTCAATAAAACGACATGGAAAACGTAAAATTGTAATTGAAAAGCACAAATTGAATCATTTCAATTTGGAACTTCGGTTAAAAAAACTGTTTTAAGTGTAATATTTACATATGATTACATAAAAATTAAAAATTGCATCGGTTTCTGAAAACCATAGTATGGATCAATTTTCATATTATGGATCAAATTGTGACATATTACGGATCAGTGCGCAAAATCAAGAGAATTCAAACTCAATGCATCTGTATTGCATGATTTGGTGAAAGTTAACAATGTTTCACATATAACTGCAAAAAATAGCATTGTTAGAGCTGGAAACAAGGGTAAAATGCCCTTTTTTGTGATATACTGCATTGTAGTAAATGAGGCATGAACTGTTTTCGCTCCACACCAAGTTTTCCACCCATTTTTGTCTGCTAAAAAATGAAATTTACCAACCTTGATGTTGTATTAGTTTTATCCTCAGTGCTATTGTCTGAAAATGTCGAATCCAATGCTTAAAATGGTAGAAATCTACATTCTTTGGTAGTGATCCATAACCGTGGTAAACAATCATTTCCTGGTCCATATTATGGATCACTAGTTTGAAGTGCTAATATTCGGTATTTAGAATCAACAATCAAGAAAACTCTTTTCTAAAGATGAATTCACACTAAATCGAAGCGAACGAGCATGTTTTATGCTATAATATATGAATTTTACCACTTGTGGGAGGTTATGAATGCTGACGGCACTTCTTACAGAAAACGACCATATAATGATAGCTGTGTGGTACCAACTAAACATTTGTCAAAAACACCTTTATTAAGCGGTTGAATGTTGTGCTTAACTTTACAAATGCTAGAAGACAAATAGTATAACATGGGAAAAATATGTTTTACGTCAACGTTTATGTTTTGAGCGAGTTATCCGATGTTGAACGCCAAAGTGATCCGTCACTGTGGGTGATCCGTAACTGTGTGGGCATGGTATCTAGGTGTTCTGTGTTATTAGGCAACACTATCATCCTAATTTGGTAAAACAAATCTAAGATTTTATTAACATTTTGTCAACAACATATTACATTTCATTTGCCGTAGCAGTTCAGATTTTTTACAGGTGAGTTGATTTCACCTGCTTATAAGAGAAAAAAAACGTTTTCAGTATACTTAACCTAACTTAACCTAAACATATAACGCATTAATCGTGGCAATAGAAGACTGTAACGATTTTTGCCTGAAACTATTGATTATTTTATTTGACATTTGTTCCAATGTTTCAACATTGGATATTCTATGTAACTCATTGGTACTATACCAGGGAGGAAGCCTCAGAATAATTTTCAAAATTTTATTTTGAATTCTCTGCAGAGCTTTCTTCCTGGTTTTACAACAGCTAGTCCATATTAGTACAGCATATAACATGGCTGGCCTGAAAATTGGTTTGAATATCAAAAGCTTGTTCTTAAGACAAAGTTTTGATTTTCTATTAATAAGTGGATAGAGACATTTTACATATTTGTTAGATTTGGCTTGAATACCCTCAATGTGATTTTTGAAAGTTAAATTCTTATCTAGCATGAGCCCTAGATACTTAACTTCATCTAACCAATTTATTGGAACCCCTCTCAGCGTGACAACATGTCAACTTGAAGGTTTCAAATATACAGCTTTTGTTTTATGTGGGAATATTATTAGTTGAGTTTTGGAAGCATTAGGAGAAATCTTCCATTTTTGCAAGTATGAAGAAAAAATATCCAAACTTTTTTGCAATCGACTACAGATGACACGCAGACTTCGTCCTTTGCCGGAGATGCCTGTGTCATCCGCAAACAAAAATTTTTGACATCCCTGAGGTAACTCAGGTAAGTCAGATGTGAAAATATTGTATAATATTGGTCCCAAAATGCTGCCTTGAGGAACACCAGCTCTTACAGTAAGTCTTTCAGATCTGGAGTTCTGATAATTAACCTGAAGTGTACGATTTGACATATAACTTTGAATTATTCTAACAATGTATGTTGGAAAATTAATGTTTTTTAATTTTACGATCAAACCTTCATGCCAAATACTGTCGAATGCTTTTTCTAGGTCTAGAAGAGCAAGACCAGTAGAATAGCCTTCAGATTTGTTGGAACGGATCAAATTTGTTACACGTAAGAGTTGATGAGTGGTCGAATGTCCATGGCGGAATCCGAACTGTTCATTGGCAAAAATTGAATTTTCGTTGATGTGGGCCATCATTCTGTTCAAAATAACCTTTTCAAAAAGTTTACTGATGGAGGAAAGCAAACTGATTGGACGATAGCTAGAAGCTTCTGCTGGATTTTTGTCTGGTTTTAAAATTGGAACAACCTTAGCATTTTTCCATTTGTCAGGAAAATATGCTAATTGAAAACATTTGTTAAATATATCAACTAAACATGATAAGCTACTTTCTGGAAGGAGCTTTCATATTTTTGAATTTTTTAATAATAGTTCTCACTTCTTCCAAATCAGTCTCCCAGGCATTTTCGAAAACGTTCTCTTGATTGAGAATATTTTCGAAGTCCTGAGTAACTTGATTTTCAATTGGACTAGTAAGTCCTAAATTCATATTGTGCGCACTTTCAAACTGCATAGCAAGTTTTTGAGCTTTTTCGCAATTAGTTAGTAATAATTTGTTTTCTTCTTTCAGCCAATACCGGCAGGCTTCTAAGGTTTTTTCAAGATTTTAGATAATTTCCAAAAGGGCTTAGAGCCAGGGTCCAATTGAGAAATTTTATTTTCAAAATTTTTGTTTCTTAAATTTGCAAAACGTTTCTTGATTACTTTCTGCAAATCCTGCCATATAATTTTCATAGCAGGATACCGAGTGCGTTGAAATTGCCTTCTCCTCACGTTTTCAAGACGGATCAAGAGTTTAAAATCATCGTCTATAATCACGGATTCAAATTTAACTTCACATTTTGGAATTGCAATGCTTCTGGCTTCAACAATGGAATTTGTCAATATCAAGTTTAGTTTCTAAAGAAATGTTAACATCAAGATTAGAGTGAACATACGTTTCATGTATTCCAGTCGGCTCGTAAATAATTAAAAGTGGAGCTGATAGGATTGAGAATCGCTTCATGGGATGTTTGAAATGTAACAGGCATATGATCAGAATCAAAATCAGCATGAGTAACTAATTGGCTACAAAGATGACTAGAGTCGGTTAAGACCAAGTCAATCGTAGATGGATTTCTAGAAGAGGAAAAACATGTAGGGCTATCAGGGTATTGAATTGAGAAATATCCTGAAGAGCACTCATCAAATAAAATTCTGCCGTTGGAATAACTTTGAAAATTATTCCATGACCGATGTTTGGCATTAAAGTCACCAATGACAAAAAAAATTGACTTATTGCGAGTCAATTTTCGCAAGTCAGTTTGGAGCAAATTAACTTGCTGCCCAGAGCATTGAAAAGGCAAATAGGCAGCTATGAAAGTATAGTTACCAAACTGTGTTTCAACAAAAACACCTAAAGTTTCAAAAACTTTAGTTTCAAATGATGAAAACAGTTGATGTTTTATACGCCTATGAATGATGATTGCAACTCCCCCACATGCACCATCAAGTCGATCATTACGATAAACAAAAAAGTTAGGATTTTTTTTAGTTCGGATCCAGGTTTTAAATAAGTTTCGGTAATAACTGCTATATGCAGGTTATTAGCTGTAAGAAAATTAAACAGCTCGTCCTCTTTACCATTCAGAGAACGAGCATTCCAATTTAAAATATTTAAATTATTATTTGGATCCATTAACATTTGCTGATCCGATCCGACGTGTTGAACCTTCATCTCGTGTCTACCTGTCCATATACTTTGTGCCGCGAAAACAATTTCCTTTTCGGCCAGACACGTCCCATCGCAGAATATAGAAACAGCATCTTGGATATCAAATAGTTATGCTCGTTATCCGCGCCACCATATTCTTCTCGTCTGTGTGACCTGCATCAAGCCGCAACTGATTACGCGTATAGCTTTGAAGCAGCGTTGGCGGATGAGGGAGAGCTCACCGAAGCCCCTCTTGAGGGCTGCTGGCGTACTGTCAAAGCAGCCATTAACAACGCAGCAGAAGATGCCATTGGATTCGTGGAAGGAAATCGACGGCACGATTGGTTCGACGAGGAATGTCAGACGGTTTAGGACGAGAAGAATACAGCGCAGGCGATGATGCTGTAGCAAGGCGAAAGAAAGCAGCAAACCCGTCTATTCCGAGATAAAATGCGCCGCCTAGAAGGGCTCTATAGTGCGAAGAGATGGAGCAGCTGTATCGTTCTCAAGAAACGCGTAAGTTCTACAAGAAACTCAATGCAAGTTACATCTTCGACGGACGGTTCGGCTTTTTAAAAAAAGTCTACTCTCGATCACGGTCAGAAATGAACTGATTGGACATTCTTTATTTTACTTTCATCAAACCTCACAATAAACAAAACGATATTGCCTCCTAGCCTAAACAATCAGAATGATACGCGATACCGCGCGGATGTTTTGTCGTCGTCAGCGATAATTCGTGTGACCAACTGACGAATGACGATTGCTTTACTTTGCTGTGGTGCGTGGGCCACTGGGTGATAACTTGCATCCCCAAAGGCTTTGTGCTGCGAGCCGGGATACCTATGATAGTGGACGAACGTTAGGTGATTGAAAGGTGGAAGCAGCCCTACGGCGAACACCTGAATGGCGCAGAGGAGGAAGACCAAGGCAGCAAGAGAAATAGCTTAATCAGTGCAGCGGGTGAAGGAGACGTGCCAACTCTCACTATAAGTGAAGGTTAAGGTGAAACAGTTTTGAATCCATATTCCAAGATTGCACTAAAACATCAGAGGCACTAATCTCGTGAAGAAATTGTATAACAGTGCACTTTTTATTTTAGCTTTGTGCACTAGCAGAAAGCTTAAAAAAGATCAGGAACGTTTACCTTCTATTTCGCCAGTTCAGTGCTTTTGAAAACGTGAATGGGGGCCACAAGTCGGCCATTGTGACGGCCATATTTGGATTCCGAGATTTTTCACCTTAAGGATGCTTTCAAACAGCTCAAGAGCAACAAAGCAGTTGGGAAGATTGGAGCGGAACTTATTAAAATTGGCCCGGATAGGTTGACTACTTGTCTGAACCGATTGATAGCCAGCTACCGGAGGAGTGGAAAAATGGAGTAATGTACCCAATATACAAAAAAGGTATCAAGCTAGAATGTGAGTACTATCGAGTGATCACTATCCTTAACGCAGCCTATAAAGTGCTTTACCAGATCATCTTCCGCCGTCTATCGCCGCTAGCAAGCAATCCAGCCAATTCATCCGATTGCTGAACAGTATACCAGGATGAAACGTGAAGCAGAACGGGTTGGATAGAAGGTAAATACGCCGAAGACAAAATATCTACTGGCTGGAGGAACCGAGCGCGACAGAGCTTGTGTTCGCAGACGTGTGATGATCGATGGAGATGAGTTAGAGGTGGTGGACGAATTTGTCTACCTCGGATCATTGGTAACGTCGGATAACAACTGCAGCAGAGAAAACGAAGACGTATTATTGTCGGAAGTCGTGTTCATCATCATCTTCCGGAATGCGCTCTGTGAATATTGATTGCACTTAAGTTGATGAACCGAGCTTCGATCATGAGCCTGCATATTCAGTCAAATGTATATCATAGTACTGCCTTCACCTTACGTCCATCCCTCTCTGATCGCACTCTCTTTGGGATATGTTGAGCTAATGGCGGAGCTTCCATATTTTTGAAGGCAATACAGCTTCATGATTTTATCGCACTCCTTTTTCTTCCTCTGCCGATAGTTATGCCTAATCTTAGTACCATGATAAATCCTAACGGCAAAGTGCAATCCATCAAGAACCCAATAATTTGGACGCTTTCAAAAAGTTTTCGTTGACTGATTCGTTGATGAAGTGTAGAGGATCAAAGTGATCTTATTCTGGAGTATTCCCAATGGCTGGATATCTTTATCATTTTGATATAACGTCCGATTGGGTCACAGTCTGCTTCTCAGCTCAATGTTTTTGAATACTTCTACCAAACATCCCTTATTTAAAAGAAAAACGTCCTATTTGCAACTAGCATTCCATTTTCGCATCCTAAGAACTTCGGTTGCATCCCTACGATTGAGCAAAGTGTTATACCAACTACTGAAAAAGCAAACGAAATCTCACATCTGTATAGCGCGAAACACAAACGAACAATACCTACTAGAGGTTCTTAGCTTTTGTCACCCATCACCACCGCCTAAATCCACATAAACCACATCCACCACCACATACACACAACGCAAGTGAAAATGTAGAAAATGTTCACAGAAACTTTAAAACACACGCAAGTCTCTAGAGAGAAAATGACTAAAACCGAGATGATGAGAAGCATACATAGGATGGACATACAAGTTTGCTGGTCAACACACGAATACTAGAGAGAAAACCCGCGGACGAGGGTGTTATCAGTTTACAGGAGAACAACCAGATAATTTATAAAAACTACTTATAGGCGTAATAAAACCGAAGAAAACAGAAAACATACTTATGTAGAGTGAAAATTACAAAAAAAATGCAAAATAAGAAAGCATTTGTTGAAATTGAAAAAGAGTAGTATCTAGAGAATAAACTATATTATCGAAAGCGATGGCTATCCGGAGGTTTGTTTCAGGGATTTCTTCGAAAATAGACAACTAACGGTTTGCTTTTGCCATATATAGTCTCTTTATTGAAAACAATAAAATACGAACTTCGCGTGTCTTTGTTGTCCATTTCCTAAAACTAGAAAGTCTTCTGTTCCCGCTAACCACTTATAATACTTTATAATACACACGAGTAAAGTGGAATCGATACCAATATGCTAACTAGAGTACATACACCGACTGTGTCGATTGCTATGCATACAGATTCTGGTCCACAGCTTGGCAACTACTACTTTCTATGATGGTACATATTGAACAGTGTCAAGCGTCTCCTCGGTGGAGTGTTCTGGAACCGTGGCAGAAGAGAAGCGATTGCGAAGAGGGGAGAAAGGAAACATTGGAAGATTGCATTAGTTACACTTACTTTTCCGGCCCGGTAAGTCACACATGGAAACAGAGATTGGGGACATTCACGAGGTTAGTTTGGTTAGCATGCAACATCGGTTTTGAGATTACCATTTGTTTTAATTCAAATAATGATGCAAACATTAGAATTATTACAACAGATTTGTAGACCATAACGTGAAAAAGGAAATAACACAGAAATAAAAAGTTACGACAATATGGAAAAGTAGTCATTTGTCATCGTTCAAATCTATTGCTCGTGTCAGAAGAATTTAGTAATAAAATACTCCGGGTTATTTTCTAGTCAGTCATTTAGAATTCCACTGAGAGCAGGTGTCGAATTCTGAGAAAATTGAGATTATCTCACTTATCGCTCTCTGTAACAGTTATGATCCGGAACACATCATGACAGTCTGTTTATCATCTACTGCTATAACTCTGATTATATGGGGGATAACAGTGCATGATAAAACTGATCCTAACACCGGAAAATAATGTTTTTAATGATAATAAATCTTTGAGCTGTTTAGTGGAATACCTATAAGTAGATGAAAACCCGAAATTTAGTACTATACCATTTAATTCCACTATAGTTACTATCTTTTGATTCGCACTTTCTTTTTTTATCTGATAGGTACATATCTATGGCTAGTTTATCCGAGGAAACATTTGCTTTTCTGTAGCTCATTACCATCAAACAGCTTTAGCAGATTTTAATGCGCTCCATGTATTTTGTTTTCTCTCGTAGGAAAAGGTAAACATCCGAGAAATGTACATGTGTGGGTGGAATTTGATTTTGGAGTATAGGAGTAGTCCCATACCGCGGGCAGATCACCTTTTCGAGGTGCGTTACGGGGTAAGATCTACCGCGTTACGGGGTAAGATCTACCATATTGTACTCTTGTTGTATCTGTTCTTGTGAATACTTATAAGTTACAGTCGGAAGAGTATAAGAGAGTAACAAGTCACTAAGACCCACCTATTTGTCCTAGATGATGAGGAGGTCGAAGTGGAACTCCTAACTTCTAAAATAAGCTTCTTGTTTCAAGGAATCTAAATGTCTCATGCGATGAAACCTGTTCACAGATTCAAAAAACGACTTTGAAGCTTATAAGTAGAAGCAATATTTTGATACGCTAGAGTACCGATGCATGGTCAAAATCAGTATCATTCAACCAGCATAGTGGTCGAACCTGATTAAGGGGCACGCTGGTGACAAACTGTTTCCTCCAAAAGGTATAAATAGCGGTATCTTTTTCTAAAGAGGCTCTATGCAAAATGGTAAAGAATGATATTTGCATAAAAAACGACTACTTCATTATTTCTCAATAGTAATGGAGTAGAACGACATGCACTAAACAAAGGACACGGGTATACCACAAAATATCAAAGAAAACTGGTCGCAGTGGTTCATCCCGAACAGAAACAAAAAAAAAAAAATAGGGGTAGTCCGGGCGGTTTGGCCAATGGGGTAGAATGAGCACCCCTTGAAAACTGCATTAATTCTTGAAATTTCATCTGAAATAACATGCAACCCCAAAGCTGATGAGGAAATGCAGCAGTAGGCATATTATAAGGCAGTGTTCAAAACTCAAAGAAAATTAAATAAATAATGTTCGAAAAAACTGCCCATATTGCCCGAATGGCTCTTTTAAATTTCATCATTTCAGAATGATGATGTTTGACTATTAGAATGTTCTTAAAAAAGTATATCTTCTTGCACGGAGTGTTTATAAATACTAATAACTTTCAAGTGTAGTAACAACATAATTGAATTTTTAGATTATATGGGATTATTTTGGGAAAATTTGGAAAATCAATCATTCATCCGTGAACTTTATAAGACAAAGGAAATCATGCGGATCTAGTGTATTCATCTAAAAATTGTTGAAAATCATGCAAACATTCGAAAAATTCATAATATTTTCAGCATTTTTATCGACTTTTCCTTAAGGTGACCAAACTGCCTCACTTTCCCCTAAATTTTGCAGCTCATTCCATAGTGAAAAAATAGGACATTCATAGTGAAAAAATAGGACGTCATCCCTCTGGTAAGGCCGTCTTCAGTGTCGTGTACTAAACTCGACTTAAATGGTATAGTACTAAATTTCAGTTTTTCATCTACTTATGTTTTGTAAGCTTAAACCAACGAGAAATATTTAAAAATTGAGTAAACATGTGCTTCTAGCCTAAACTAGAGGAGGCTTTAGGACACTATAAACCTGAGAGAGACTCGCGAAGAGGAAAAATATCAACGTCATATGCAGCCCAGATTCCCCTCTCACGAAACGTCAAATGCAGCCCACCGTTTTTATGGCTGAAAAAGTGAAAAGTATTGTGTTCAAAGCAAACTGTTATCAAAAACCTCAGTCGGCGGAGCAGTTTTTTCCAAAGTTGCTAATAAATCTAAGCAGAAGATTAATTATTTCTAATGTCTGCTACGTTTGCTGGCATGAAATTTCACTCAAATGACTATTTATGATTCAATGTGATGCAAACTCAATCATTTTTTGCTGAGAGGTTCATGTGAGGGTTTGAACGGCTTGCGCATAATTGATATAAACACAAAGTGGAATAAGAAAAAAACTCAGCAAACACAGAAAAAGAAGTCTCGTCTCAGCTATAAACCATACTTTATTTCAACCAGCGGATTTGGAGTGTAAGCTGATAAGCTCTCACTTCCGAAATGGCGGATTGTATTCCTGCTCTCATATTAAGTTATACATTTGATCGCATTTTCGCAGTGTCGATAAAGAGAAGCTTCGTGCCGACATCATCAATATTATAGTTGTGTTTATTGTATTTCAACATTAGCTCAACCATATCTACACTGAACCAAGAAATATCATAAAAAGTATTAAAAACGTCACATACATTCGGAATAATTGAAATCCTATCAATGTTATATGTATCCATTGAAATTCATGCAATAAGCACATAGAACATATTAAAATACCCTATCATATTTATTGATCAATACTGTAAATTGTATCTGAACATAATCCATGTACGTTATCCGATAATGTTCATGTGATTTTCAGATATGAAAATTTAGGATTTCAAAACAGTGTTTTCAAGATGGCGTATTCAGTTTATATAATTTCAGCAGGCTTAGGACTTTTGAAAGTCTTCTCACAACTTTTTCAATGTTTTTGTGCATAGTCAATGTGAATTATGTCAAAGGAAGGTAAGTTTGATGACTACATATAAGATAATTAAATATTAATCCGTTGTTTGAATCTGAATTTCACAGAATAATGATGAAATAAATCAACCAAACTTTCACAAATCGCAGTTGATGGGCCATGGCAGGAAGAAACAGACGTGGAATTGGATAGTTCAAATCTCTTTGTTGAAATAATGTGGAAGCCGAAGATTGGGTCTATGAACGAAGTTATATCTAAAGTTTAAATTATATTATATAAAACATTTACTGCTCATGAAGTTAAGTTGTATAAGGTACATTGATGCTTTCGAATAATATCAAACTTAATCTTTATCTACTGCAAAAAGGTGTTACGGAGAAACGCAGATAATGTATTAAATAAATAATTTTAAACATGAATTATATTTTTCTTTTATTGTTGTAGAACAAACCCATAAAACTGAAATATAATTATTAAAAATCATTAAACGATCATATGAGAATCACGAACAAAAATAATAATTTTCACCTGAATTTCGCATGAAATTCATTAACAAAATCCAATAACTCACATAAGTATTTCTAATTAAATGTATGCTTTTCTGATGAATTTAATCAAAAGGAAATAGCTATAGTTCATGTTGTAAACTGATGAAAGTTATGTGAAAAGCTATATGGAAAAAAACTATATGTGTTTTCAGATAAATCTTACATGAATACTTGGTTCAGTGTAAGGTTGGTACAACTATTTTGAATAGTTCAATCAAGCATATAAAATATTTGGACCAACAATTTATGGTGGCATCCGTTATATTACAATGAACTGTCCCTTACTCGATATGGAGTTAGAAAACATAGTAAACTTTGGTTTTCATGGCTACCTCGATGGTCCCTAGTACGCTGACCAATTCTCCCGTAACATTTCAAAAGTACCCATCTAACATTGAGAGGGGATAATCTCTCATTAGGTCCTTTTGAAATTTCTTTCTTCTCTGTGTTATCAGATGAATCCCTAGAAAACTTCTTCAAGAAATCAGTTTAGAAAACAAACCAAACATCAATCCACCACATTAACAGAATGAAACAAAAAATCAAAATGGCTGCTCTCCGAGTTGGTATCATTCAATACATCAGTCAATAAAATAGACTGGTGCAACAAACTTTTTATAAGTAGATGAAAAAACCGAATTTAGTACTATACCATTCAATTCCACTAGTTTGTATCCTTTGACAGATACGCGTATTTCGACCTCAATTGTAAGGCCGTCTTCAGTGTCGTGTACTAGACTCGACTTTTTATGTTGATCAAACGGTTCCATAAACTTGAAAAATATGTTATTTAAGATGACAAGATGCAAGTGTCTTAGCAGTTTCTCACGTTTGACAGCGAAATCTTATATCATTAGATGAAAAAACGGCAATAAACGTGCATCTTGTTACTATTGCCCTTATTCTAACACACGCTTTATAGTTTTAAGTTGTTTTCAGAAGTTTAAGTTGTCCTCTTCCTGAAATTTCATCGAAAAACCTATGGGGCTCTGCACAAAAATCAGTCCCTCTCTTTTACTTTCCCATGAAATTAGTAAACAACAAGGCCAGTAAACGTCAAAACCCCATACAAAATCAAAACAGTGCAAAGCCCCATTCTTTCAATAATTTTACAAACAAATGATCCCAGAAAAAAATGAAAGAGCGTTTTGAAACATGTATGTGTAAATATTTAGAGCAAATAGTAGAAGATTGCTTTTATGTCAATCATGGATTGAATAATGGAGATTTGTGTAAAGGGGGATTGACATAAATAATTAAAAACGGGGGCTACCCCGTTTGGCATAAAGTCATTTGGCATAAAGCTATTTGGCATAAAGTCGTTTGGCATAATGGTCATTTGGCATAATGGACGTTTGGCATAAAAGAAAAGAAATTAGAAATTTAAATAGTGCTGCATAAAAGAAGATCTGGTGATCAAAAAAAGGGAAAATCGTCGATGAAAATGTTAGTAGTTATAATGCCAACGTGGGAAAGGAGGCAAAACTGTCAATGAAAATGTTAGTAGTTACAATGCAAACCACTAGTTTAACAACGTAATGAGAAAGAACAGCCTATAAACAAAAGAAGGGAAAATCACATATGAGAATGTTAGCAATGGTAATGCCAAAAACACAGCAACTCAGTTTTCAATGATTATGCCAAACGTCCATTATACCAAATAACTATTATGCCGAACGACCGTTATGCCAAACGGCTTTATGCCAAATGACTTTATGCCAAATGGCGTCCCCGCTTAAAAACGAGAGTCTGCCAATCAGTTATGAGGCATGTGGCATTAGACCGGTCCATGAAACCAGATAACCGAAAGCGTGCATCATTAAATGATAGGTTAGGTTTCAATTAGAACTCCCAGCAAGTTTCATTTGATTTGGAACACAGCAAGTGCTTGATTATTGATTATTGACCCTCCACAAATGAATCAAAGGTGCATGTCCTTTGAAACAAATCCTGGTATTGCGTGATTGTAACCTTACCAATGCTTGCATAATTCATTATAGAATTGATTTCATTGCTGCATAATCCAGCCCATCTGACAATCTGTACAGAAACTTATTGAACACAAAACTAAGACTACACAAATCGAGACGAACAATCATTCTACTATCTACAGTAAGGTGGCCCATTTTAATATGGAAGAAATCAAACTATGAAAATCCTAAATAACACCCCTTTAATTTGTTCAGTGCACACACATATGTAGAGTAAGGTGGGGCAAGAGTTCGACCTTAGTGGAATAATCAATATTTTCAGAAAAAAAACTATCTAACAGTTGAAAAGTAATAAATACCCCACAGTGGACGTTCAACATATTGGCTACAATTTTGCTGAATAAACTTGTGTCGAAACAAAGCCATTGAGAGCAAGTGTCGTTTCTCCTGATTTTTTAATAAATACGAGGGCTCTTGAATCCGATTTGATATCAAGAGACCATTATAATCGAGTAGCATTTTTTTATCTGTAAAGTATTTTGATTGAAACCTATTTTGTTTCTTTCAATTGTGAAAATACTGGGAAATACCTTCAATGTGATCCTGTCAGGTAAAAATTGTATGTCAGTCATAATTACTCAACATCCATTCAAATTCTGTCCAGTATAAAAATGATAATTACTGGAAGTATTCATATTTTCAAATTTCTGGAATTTTTGTGACTTAATCTTTAGTAGAATTTGCAAGCCTACTGAAGATATCCAAGGTTTTCGGAAGTTTCCTGACGGTTTTTTTTCTTATAATTCTCCCAACGGCTAAAAAGTTAGCTTCTAAAAAATTTTTGACGGTTACAAGCGAAATTAGAAATGTTTGCAAGTGAAGTATTTTATTCTTTGCACTTCTGATTCACCTCGACAACGTTTTTTTGAACTGCTGAGCTCATATTTGGTCACAACATTCGTTGTTTTTCAAGGGCTTCTTATTCAGCAAGACACTTGCACTGAAGATTTATTAAGATCTGGATTACAGACATGATTTATAGGAATACCTGCCCAGGACATCAAATGACACTTCAATGCACACAATGCATTTTGTACAACACAGTTCAGAAAATCTCGCTTTGGCGATGGTCAACCGCATGACAACCGGAAGGGTAAATCATTTTGAGATTCGGTATTTCCATAAACATTGATTTTAAGGACATCCATATTTAGGGGTCCGTGAGACGTTTGATAAGATTCAAAGGGGGTCGCAGCTCTGAAAAGGTTGAGAACCACTGGTTTAAAAATTGGTTTTCTTAAACGAACTTTTGCCCCACCATTGGGGTAAGAGTTCGAATTAAGTTTGGTTTTGAGCAAATTTACAAGACTCTTCGTAAGATTATATAGGACTCAAACTTTTCACAAGCTGATTCGAATTTTTGCACCACTATGGTCCAAAATTGGTTTCCAAACATTTATACAAAGACTAATACATCTCAAAGCATTCTTACGATAGGCCTAATTATGCCCTTACATGAAATATCTAATATTTTATTTCCGCTTAGTTATATGTAATAGAAATTCGACCGAAAATTACAAATTTCACGTCTACAAATAACAAAGCGCTGTAACTTTCCCAAATTGTAACGCTTGAAATCCCGGGACGAACCTTTAATTTTCATTTTTTTTTTTCATACACCCCCCTTTCTTTACCTCAAACGGATATCTCAACATCCAACTGAACTAGAATGTTGGTGTCTCCGGCAATGTTGTTCAGCAAATCAAAAGCTATCTGGCGATGGAAATCTGATTGACAAATTTTCTTCAATCATCTGTATCTCAAGATCCTGAACAGCTAGAAGGTTTGTGTCTTCGGCAAACATATTCAGCAGATTATCTGTAGGTGGAAAATCTAATTAACAATCAATTCGCTAGGTGATGCTAGTGACAAATTTTCTTCAATTGCATGTATCTCAAAATCCTTATGAGTTAGAAGGTTGGTTTCTTCGGCAAAGCTGTTCAGCAGAACAAAGGCTATCGAAGAGCTAAGGCGGTAACCTTACTGGGAATTCATGCGCTAGGCGATCCTGGTAACTTTTTCCAACATTCTTTATTCCAAGATCTTGATAAGCTAGATGTTTGGTGTCATCGTCGGCAAAGTTATTCAGCCGCAGGTTTTCTAAAACGGAGAAACTTATTTTGAAATGCATCCTTTTATAGCAATTTATTTTTCGCAATTATATGTGAAGATCTTGCTGAGCTTTTAGAAGGTTAATGTCTTCGTTTAAAATGTTCAAATGAAGGATGACAACTCATAACAGGGTAAAAACATGATTGTTGGTATTTTTCTCATTTTTACTTCAAAACTACTGTAATGTATTTTGGCAAAAAAAAGTCAAATATTGAAAAATATGATTAAAGTACATTGAAATCTACCTGACTCGATGATTCCTTAAAAATCTAGGGAGGGTTTACTATATACAGCGCCAGCCTTTGCATCACGCATTTAGTAAATTTTTGGGCGAGGCGTCACAATTTCAAAAGAATTTCTTCAACGCAAAAATTAAACAATTCCTTAAGGCCTTTTGGTGCGTCATCACAAAATGGCTTCTTCCAAAATCATTAACATATTGTTATGATAGTATTGGTATTTGCAACATCGATGAAATATAACTGCTTATCACCTGATTTAATGGATAATTTATGCGAAGAAAAATGCTTCAGGTGGTATTTCAATATTTAATCAACACTTTCAGGTACAGCATTATCAATTTAGCGACAATATACATGAGATTTATATTCTCAAAAAAATCTCCGATTTCATGCCGCATTTCATTGCCTCACACAACTACACTTGTAAATAGAAGGTGCTTACCTTTTCCATTGTAATTCTGCAGCAAACATTTGTGTTTTGGATTTCACATTGCGTTCATTACACTTCCACTAAACAAATCTTCCATTCACTTCCCTTAAAGGAACAAATTTCAAACGGGAATAAAATATTTATAAAGTTTTATCAACCGCAACACTCAAAACTATTATGGCGGTGGTTTTCACTTGCTGCGAATCGACGCCGCCATCGCACACTGAGACATGCCTGTGTTTATAGTCTAAAATATTCAACTTTTTTTCTGTTGTATTAATTTTCAGTGCGGATATGTTGGGCAAAGCATAGACACTTGAAATTCATACGTTGTTTGTTTTTCGATTCTCTCAAGTTACAAAAACCATCTCTACGAAGCATAAAATCATACCAAGTGTTTATCAATTTGGACCACCCAAAATAATTGAAAAGCTCCACAGTGCGATGCGTAGGGACGCGTCTATCGTGTGTGCACAATCATCGCGATCGTTGAGCACAGTGATGTCAGAGTTGCTATCTGTAAAATCATAGCATTTAATGTTAATTGATCACAAAAATCATTAAAATTTTATTAAATCAGTGATCTTGTGATGGAAAACTATTTGCAAAATGATAAGTTTTTATGATATGCAGCAAATGTTCCGAAAACAAGCATATAACAACTGCTAGAAAAATCTGTCACCAATCACCTGGCAACACCGTCATCCCTTGCAAACATAAACCGTACCGATGCATAACAAAAATATGCGATAAATCCAATTGGAAACAGAGAAATTCCGTTGCCCTTCATTGAATTGTAATGTTTTCTTTTGATATGTACGATTGAAGAGTTGATTTTGATTTCCAATCTCAATTGATTTCGTCAATCTACTAAATTGCCCATGTGTTTACATAAAAATATGCTTAACACAAATGTTATATTTTTTGTTTGTTTGTTTTGAAAATATACATGGAAAGGCGACACTACTACTATTACATCAATGATGATTCTAATGATTCTTTGACTTACACGCCGCTTCACCTTAATCGATTTCAATGATTTTTTGATCTTTTCGATTATACCCACACATTTTTTTTTCTATCTTTATTGACGAGAGTTTTAGCCCTGTGCTAGTGCATCTCGGGACCAACGGCTTTACTTCCCTTCCAAGGGAAGTCGTCACTATAACTTTTTACGTCATAAGTGACTACCTCGGGGATGGGATTCGATCCGAGGTCCTCGGCGTGAGTTCTAACCATTACACCAGGACCATCCCCCTTCATAATTTAAAAATTTAACATTGGAGTTTGTATAGTTACTTTCTAAATCTCTAAGTGATTTTCCTTGTATAGCCGTTTAAACTGATTCAAGCATAAATCAATTTTGCCGTGTTCAATTGAAGGTTCAGATTGAGAAGAAATGCTGCCATTTCATGTAAAACCGATCTAGTGGATCACCGAATTCCGTGAAAATTTGCTATTTTGTTCCTTATCCGAAATAAGGATACAGGTGTTTTTGGATTTTTTTTTATTAGGGTGACCATTTCCGAAATAGGGTGACCAGAAAACCAGAGTTGCTCGTTGTCACTATCAACGCCTAAAATTTGCTGATTTGTACAGGCTGACTACGATCCAATTCGGATCAATCCATATCACATCAACATCATGCTGTCTACTTTATCACCAGAGCATTGATGGCGATAGACTATGAATATCACTGATGGGTTAAATTTAGCCTTAAATTAAGCAACTTAATCGGAAATTTATCAGTACGATATTTTTGACAGTGCTGCAAATATATTGAAACTATATGTTGGTCACTGAAAAACATTAATAGCATGGATAATTACCACGTGATCACTCATTCTGCAGTGATTATGATCTAGAGTGCGCTGTCGCATCACTGCTGTTGGTTGTCAAATCAAAGTGATATTGTTAGCTCGCAAGTGATATTGATAGTTTTAGAGCATCAGCCATCAGCTGATATGATTGATATTAAGCAACTCTGCAGAAAACCCGTGATTTTGATTTTTTTTTTTTTGAATTATAACTCAAACGGTTAAACAATTCAATTTGACCGATTTTCAATTGGACGAAATGAAAGTTAAGGAGGAAATTGTTTTAAGAACTTTTTTTATGTTACTATCTAGGAAATAAATTTCAATTTTCTCTGATACCACTATAAATTTTGAACAAAGAGCTTTTTTAAATCTTTTAAACATTATCCAAAGGATTTGGCGAATTGGGTTCCATTGATTGGAAAACTCTTCGCGAAACAACTAAAAATGTTTTCTGGAGGCGTTGTTAAACGAAACCATTATAAAATTTCTAGAAAGATCTGCAATTATTTTTGAAGATATTGAAAAATAAAATAAAGGGTCAGTTGTTTATGCAGATGCGTCTAAACAACAATAATTTTCTTATGAATTTCTTCAAAACAACTTTTAGATAATTTTCAACATTTCTCAAGAAGAACTATCCTGTATTTCCATTGAAATTGACCAAATATTTCACTGTACTGTAAATTAGTGAATGCTTAAGTCTCAAAATGATTTTTGTTTGTGGATTTCGATAATAATTTCATACAGTAGTTGTTCTAATATTTTAAAAAGATTAATGGAAATTGACTAGTATCCAAAGTAAACATGCTGCTGAACCTATATTTTTTTTCACCTAGCGGAAATTTTTTTAATCAGGCTTTTCAGAGCCCTTGGATTTGCTGAACAGCTTTGCCGAAGGCACAAACCTTCTGGTGGATAAGAATATTGAGAAACAGACAGTTGAAGAAAATTTGTCACTAGCGTCACTTAGAGGATGGACTCTCAATCAAATTTTTCATCACCAAATAGCTCCTGATCTGCTGAACACACCGACCTTCTAGTTCATTTGAATACTGAGATATCCGTTTGAGGCCAATTTTTGACCCCTTCTGTTCATGTTTTTTTTTTCATTACCTAGAAAAGTAGATTGATCTATCAGTCTCCGAATTGTGGCCATTTAAAAACTCAAGGTTTGTTCCGGGATTCAAGGGTTAATCGATTTCTTCGATTCGATTCTTCTTCGATTCATTTATTGGTTTAGAATTAAGTTAGAAATTTTGGACAACTTTTGTCCTACTCGCTCCACCTGACTAAAACAACATTTTCTCGATTCTCTCGAAACTTCAAAAACTCCATGGATTTCGTTCACATTTTCGATAACAAAATATCAGGGGTGTAACCTATAAACCATTTTTTTTTTCGCTAGATGCAGCAACATTTGGGGCCCAGATAGCCGTAGCGGTAACCGCGCAGCTATACAGCAAGACCAAGCTGAGGGTCGTGGGTTCGAATCCCGCCGGTCGAGGATCTCTTCGAGTTGGAAATTTTCTCGACTTCCCAGGGCATAAATTATTATCGTACCTGCCACACGATATACGCATGCAAAAATGGTCATTGGCAAAGTAAGCTTAACAACTGTGGAAGTGCTCATAAGAACACTGAGCTGAGAAGCAGGCTCTGTCCCAGTGGGGACGTAACGCCAGAAAGAAGAAGAAGAAGAAGCATTTTGCTGTATTTTGCCTTGCTGAAATTTTTAGCAATTGTTTGCTGAATGGATTCGTACAAACCATTTTTTTAGTTAAATTCATAAATCAATTGCTGAATTTTACCTTGCTGAAATTTTCTTAACAACATAAATTTGTTGAATTTTAGCATATTTTAATGATTCTCAGCCATTTGGATTAATGAATGTTTCAGTTCGACAAATTTGGTGCCACCCTAATCTACAAAAAAAAAAAAAAAACAAATTGACTAATTCTACGATATCCAAACTCTTTCTACAGTAAACACTACTTTTCGTTAAAAAAAATCTAGGAAACAACACATTAAAAGTTACACATTTCATATACTAAATTTTCAAATTTTATTTCACGGCACAATCACACAATAGCTAGTTTAGGAATCATTTATCACAATTAATGGTTATATTTTAAAATTGAAATCTTACAAACTACGGGACACATTCGCTAAACACACTAATATGATGGAGCAAGTGGATGGAATCGTTTTCGCTTTTATCCTCTTTCGGAATACTTAACTTTTACTAAACTCACAACCATTTCTATACCTGGAACCCCACGTAATGCAGATAGATGCTGAAAAGCAGCGCTGAAAAACTCAATCCAGCAAACACTAGTAGAACCTCCGGGGTCCAGTCCACTTTGGCATCCGTAGCTCGATCATCACGACCGCCTGCCGAGAAACTTTCCAACGCTGTCACCGTAGAGAGCTGCTTCTGAATGCTGGCAATACGGAAAATTTCCGAGAATCGTTCCAACAGCGGAACGCTCACCGGTCCCAATCCCGTAGTCGAACTACTGACCACGTTTTCGAACGGATCGTGCATACTGCTCCGGTACAGCAGCAGCTGATTGGACGGTAAGATTTCGCTCGGACGATCCAGCACCATCTGATCGTTGAGCGCTTCGAAGTTACTCATGGAGCGATCGTGAGCGAACTTTTCGTTCGCGTCCGATCGATGTCCGTTGGAGTTGGAGTCCGGCACCATTTCATTGTTAGGTTTTTTGAAGTTACTTCTGAGGTGATCGTTGTCGATCTCTTCGGTCACGATCGATCGACGTCCGTCGGTGTTGGAGTCCGGAACCACTCTGCCAAACTCCTTGTCCCCGTCGGAACGATGTCCATTGGAGTTAAAGTCCGGCACCATTGCATCGTTGAACGATTCGTAGTTACTCGCGGAGTGATCGTGGGCGAACTCTTCGTTTTCGTCCCATCGATGTTCATTAGGGTTGGAGTTCGGTACGATTTCATCGTTGAGTATTTCGAAGTTACTTCTGGAGTGATCGTCCACGTCCGATCGATGTCCGTCGGAAATTGGTGAATCCAGCGTCATTTCATCGATGAGCTTTATGAAGCTACTCATGTAGTGATCGTTGCCGAACTCTTGGTTCACGGCCGATCGATCGATGGAATCCAGCGCCATTTCATCGTTGAACTCTTCGACGTTACTCCTGGAAGGAACGTTGCCGAACTCTTCGTTTCCATCTGATCGATGTCTCTCGGAGATGGAATCCAGCTTCATTCGATCGAAGAGCTGTACGAAGTTACTTATGGAAAGATCGTTAACGATCGGCTGAGATGTACTGTTTTCCGAATTGATTAGTTTGGTTCCGACATTTTCCGGGGTTACTTTCGAAGGTTCGTGATTATTGTTGTTCAGATCCTTGTGCCGAATCTGAGCCTTGGGGTCACCTTTCCCCGAAACGCCCATTCTGTTGATATCAATTTTGCGGATTTGATCGGAGGGTCCCTCGTAAGAGAACCCTTCGTAGGGATCGTCGGAAGGATCAACACCGCTAGCAGGACTGCTTCCTGCGCTGTCACTACTAGAATTTCTGCTGAGGTGACGATTTGTGTCGAACCGGGTCGTAACCTTACGAATGGGGAGATTTTTCCGGTTTTCAGGCGAGCTGTCGTCAGTCGAGGAGACCAGTCTTGATCGTCGGCGTCGCAGTCGTCGTTCGTCAAGGTCAGAACTTCCACAGTCGGCGGTTTGTCCTCGAATAGAGTTGAGTTTTGAGGGGAACGGATGTCGCATTGGGGGCAAGTCACCTCTTTTAGGGGTCTAGAGGTTGATGAATGTTAAGGTAAGAGTGAACAATGGCAAAATGGACGATTAAACGATCAGTCACCAATTATGTTATGAGACTAGACATACGCATATTCGGAAAATTACGGGATAGCGCCAATATCCGTTGGGAGTCTAAGACCGATACGATAACTCTGGAATCCAAAGATTATCCAGCGCGGTTAATGCAACATCTCCTAACAATTCGAGCCAATGTGGTGAGACCGTTTCATGCTGTGTATTTGTTTAGCATATAGTATTGTACCTAATGGAATGGACTGAACCAGTAAGACATTCAAATGGAGTAAGGTTCTTACAAAAAAATGTACAACTATCTAATTTGAAATGAGACGAGCAACTCGCCAGATGTTCATCAATAATTCTATATTAAGCTTTAAGGATCTCAAGATTACGATAGGATCTCACAATAAGGTTACCATCAAGGTTCTTATCAAAAATTCACTAAGGATCTTAGATCTTCTTATTAGCCTTGGCAATCCAACGTACACCAAAAGTTCGGCAAGTAAGTTGCTAATCATCCCAACAAAATTATAGAGAATGTCAATTGAAGAAAGCTACTTGTAAAAAATATATTAAAATAAGAAAATAACACAGAAAAACTACATCAACTCAAATTTTCTTAGAGTTAAAGTAACGAAGGTAATTTACCAAAGAATGATAAATTATTACACTGTATTTTGTAAACCTAAAACAAACAGTCTACTTTACGGGCGTCTTAACAACGTATTGCCGTTTTCGTCGCTCATCGAAACGCCAGCTTATGTTCAGTAGAGTAACCTACAAGGGCATAAAAGAAACGTATGGACGGATTAGTAGGTAAACCATGCAGAACCAACATACACACAAGCATAGCAAATCATAGCGAGATTCCATCCACTGCCTCATCCGACACTGAACCTAAATGTAGAAGGGGAAAAACTTTTTGTCTTTATCTACCTCGTCCTTCTGCTGGGGCTGCGACGAGTTGAACAGGTTCGACGAGCTGATCATCTGCTTGAACTTGCCGGGGGTCTTCCGGCGAGCGTTGAGGTCGGCATTGCTGCCACTGCTGTTGCCAGCGGTGGTAGCTAGAGCCGTCGAAGGATCCACGTTACTTTTCCGGCCGAAGCTCAGGCGGCCACCGAAGGCACCGCCGCCCGAGGACGATCCATTGCTGTTGTCCTTGAGAATTTCTTTGTACTGGAAGTCGTTGGTCGGCAGAGATCCACCGAACGAAAGACGACCGGCTTTCTTGCTCGGCGTCGGCGGTCCCGGTCGTTTGTAGGAAGTGGTTCCACTTTGTTTCTTGCGCGAAATCAAGCTCGTACTGCTGTCGTCCAAGTTACCGCCAGCGAGATCCTGTTTTGGAGAAGACAACGCAGAGTTCAAGTACGGAATATAAGGACAGAGCAAGAACGAAAGACGACCAATCACGCAAACGGACACACAAACGCACACACCACAAATACCAACTTAACTCATCGAGAATCAAGCAGAATGGCGGCCGGTTGATTCGTCTTCCTCTAATATAACACCACAACGTTTCTGGACGATCGGTACGGCCGTACTTACTCGATTGTCGTCGTCCGTCAGATTTCCGTCGACGTACTGAAGCGCGTAGCTATCCTTGAGATGCGGCCTAACCATTGAGTTGCGTTTCTGCAGTTCCGTCAGCGGGATCGATTCACGCCCGCCGAACGGTGGCGACATACGACCCGTCTTCAGATCCGTCAGGTAGGTGTTGTTGAACTGTTCGCCCTCTTCGTCCTCCATCTTGAGGTGGGAACCTGGATAGGGAGGTTTTCTCGATTAGGGTTGGGCTTTTCAACAGTCTAGAGCTGCAAGTCTCTACAACGTCTCTATTTTCAATGGAAGGTTTCTAAAATTGTAATTGTAATTGTAATTGCTCAATCCACACCCTGGCAGACAATTATCCGCCCATCTAGACACGGGCTGGGTGAGGACCTACCTAGCCTCCCCCGTTAACATGTCCTATACCGTTTAGCACACCGGGATCTTCCACAAGCAGGCGCCGGAATTAAAGCGGTCCCACAAGCTTCAGATACATTAAATAGATTTAGTCCCTCTGGCACTAAACCGAATGGCGCCCTCCGCTTCACCACTAGTACTGCTTCCCCACACGCCAAGCACAATATCGAAAGTAGTGCGTTGTATAGCAAATACAGTACACCACCTCCGACACTATGCCAAATGTACAGGAAAAACAGCACCAGTAAGAAAGCGGAAGGCGCACCACTCGGTTCAGTGCCAGAAGGACTATAAGTATAACGAAGAAGAAACGAAAAGATAGTAGAGTTGGTTCGGTTATTTGATTGCTGAAACGAAAAAAAACAGAAAAAACAGAAACAAAGTGTTAACATTAAAACGGGGTTTTATAATTGATAAATGTATCGATAGTTTCTCATCTGTTACGTTTCCTTATCGTAGCGCTGTCGATTTTTCCATCTCCAGGGTGTTCGTCTCCGCTCGAGCAATGAGGACCATGATGAAATGAGAATATAAAAATGTGAGCATTAGTGTTGATCTAGTAATAGATTAATTTAAACTGCTTTTCATGTGCTAAGTAACTTGTAAACTCCTACTCAATTATGTTTTGTTGGCCTACACGTTTTATTTAGATACAATTTTTATTTAGAAAACTATTTGGATCCGAGATTTTAGGTGCAGATTGAGCATGTTTGATAAAACAAGCATCCTGTTTTCAGTTGAAGAATGTTCAAGAAGTTGATGATTCTGTTATTTATACTGGCTACATACAAGAATTCACTATTGATGTAATATATGGATATTGAAAGTTCCAACGCGCGATTATAATACTTCAGTTTTCGTGCTGTTGTATTGGTGTAAGTAGTGGGAAACCAATCAGTTTGGTGATTCTAACGGTAACAAATAGCAAGACGAAAGGAAAGTTGATAATCTATCATCATTATGATTTCAGTCCTAATTTCATGATCCGTTTAATAAATTCCGCGTATGATTCGGCAATTTTAACAATTTATACATGTGTATTCGAATAAAACAGACTACGGGCATTTATTACCTGTTGCAAGGTTCCTAAGTGATCAGATATTTATCATTTTCTACAGCCTAATTTAATAATACCTACATTGGGTTGTAACAAAAATTTGATCTTGGGATGTTGATTTGCCTCCTAATCATAGTTTCGACAATAGTCACATGCTTACTATCCCTTATGGCAGTGTTGTTGATTCTATTGTCTATCGCTCATCAGTTTCGCGCCACCCGGCAGGGACTTGGTCCTATGTACCCAATACTCTGCTGTGTCTTAACTTCACGCAATACATTCTGTAGATGTGTGATACAGTTTGCGGAATATTATGATTTATCACTTCGTTCAGATGGAAAATTCTGTTATGGTACCATATTCACATATCAGATAACTCCCACCTGGAACGATGTAATACATCGGAGACATGTAGATTCAGATGTATGTAGACGATCTATGCCTAGTTCGGCTCTGATCGACAGGCAATCAGTGTATTCAGTTTTTCAACTAGCTTGAAGCGATGAACGTATCAAGACAAGCTCTCCACTATATCTGCTAGCAATCACCGGTCGTCGATAGACATTTCGGTTCTTTTCTGCTAAAGAAAGACCCGATTGTATGCCAAAGACTATGGCTCATGCTTTTCAATACAGCTGGAAAAACAAGAACTACACCCAGCACCAAATAGTACGTAACTATGAGGCGGACCGGAAGGTTTGATAAGCAATCCCCACCCATCCCCAATGGAAGGTTTCTAAAATCTCTATTTAAACCAAAATGGTTTAGGTCACTTTTATAATATGCTTGCGAATCCTGGGACAAATTTCTAGGGTCCTCAGAGAAACCTTCAGATTTCTACTGGGATACTTTCAGGGACTCCTACAGGGATTCCTTCACTAATTCTCTCAGCGATATTTCAGCGGATGCTAAGAAAAATTTCTTGAGAATTTGCTCCAAGAAATACCTCCAACAAATTTCCAAAAGAATTACTTTAAAAACTTTCCATAGGCTATCCTCCAGATATTTTTCCACTAATTCAACCACCGATTTCTTAAGTTGTTTAGGACAGAAATGCCCAACCTTTTAGAACCGCAGGCCAAATCTCAGAAACAAAATTGTATGGCGTCCATTTTTTTTAGAACAAAAAATCTCTGACATTCAATATTCAGCTGGAACAGTAAAGCGGCTTTTGAGTGAGTTCCTTTCGAAATCGTTCGCAAAAAGATACATTGCTCTCCTCAACGAATACTTACGTAGTTGAACGGTACCCGGTGGCGGCATGAGCGACCTCCGCTCCTTCATCTGTTCCATGATGCGCAGCTTGGATTTCATGAACTCATTCTCCTTCATTATCTCGAGATGTGTCACGTTCATATCGGCTATCTGTTTCTGCAGTTTGCTGGTGAGGATTTGATGTTTTTCCAACTGTTCATCTTTCTCTTTCAGCTTTTCGTCAAAGCCGAGCTTCTGTTGCAGTAGATCCTTCTCGTGCTTGGCATCCTTCTTTCCAGTTTCCTCGTGGTATAACGTTACCTGTAAAGAAAAAAATAGTGGCAAATGTAATCATTGAACGTTATTGTTTAATTTCGTTTTGTTGTGGATGTCAGGGTATAAGTTTGTACCGGTATTTGCCACCCGGATTTTATACCTCTTTACGGCACAAATGGAATATGGAATGGAATGGTTTATAGAAACAACGTTTCTGATCAATTCTTATATTTTTCCTACTAAACATGGATTGAAAGCTTTAGTTTAACGTGTTGATATATTTCTTTATGTATTGCACACATAGCTGAAAAGCTAATACAAACTGTGTACAGCTACTTATCAAGGTAGTTCAATGCTGTTCAAGTACCACTTGGGGTTGGTACCGCTTTGGTGAGGATATCTACCAGTTTATCATTGGAAGCGACTGTAGTGAACGAAAGATGGTAGAAATACATTCACATCTGATCGCTACTACGATAGTTACCAGAATGACTGACGATTCCACGGAAGCCTACTACCACTCATTTCTGCTGAACCGATTTCATCTCGGTTCAATCGCATGACAATCGCCACACTTACGAGCGTGAGACGAAGTGCAATCTTCACGTTGCGTTTCCGACCACGACACGAACTTTCGCCCGTCGGGTCTAAATCGGTTTAGTACAACTAACACGTTTTTTTCGGTTAGGGGTACTCAAATGGCACGATAAATCTCCAACTTCTACACACATCGCCGAATATAGCAATTTCGCTGGGCATTCTAACCATAACCACTACATTATTCCCCTTCTCTACTCTGCAAAAACATGTTTTCGATTTTGTTTGAGTCATCATTACGTGAAAATTTTCTTAGATTCAATGCAAACTCTTTACAATTACCAAGCCAATCCGATCACTAAATTTTTACTAAATTTAAGGCCGCACGGGACGTCATCATAATCACCCTATCCATTTGAAGAAGCAAATCCCAAGAACCACTCCATATATCGATGCGAAAAATGTATCACTACGATTCTATATATGTAGTGCACAACCTAATACATTTTCAGCTTCATCGGTTCACTAAAACTCGAGATTTGCTTTCACAAAGTTTTGATGATGATTGTTAGAGTGAGACAAAAGATAGGGAAAATAACACGGTCTCCCGTGTCCCCTTAATTAATTTCCAACCCGAATCGAAAGCATTTTCAATCCATATCCAAATCCAATTTAAATCTCATGAAATTCACATATGAATTCATTTTTTAAATAGATTTAGTCCTGGTTTATCCATGAATCTAATTCAAATCAAATCTAACGTAATCCATATCCAATCTAAATCGAACCCAATACCAATGCATATCCAAACAAATTCACATAAAATGCTAATCCAATCCAATTCACATCCGATCAATATCAAATCCAACTCAAGTTCAATCCAAATTCAATCTAAAATCTATCCAAATCCAATCCAAATTCCATTCAAACCCAAACCAATCCAAATGCAATCCAAATCCAATCTAAATTTAATCCAAATCCAATCCAAATCAAATCCAAATCCAATACAAATGCAATTCTATTGCAATCCAAATGCAATCTAAATCCAATCCAAATCCAATCCAAATCCAAATCCAAACCCAATCCAAACCCAATCCAAACCAATCCAAATCCAATCCAAATCCAATCCAAATCTAATCCAAATCCAATCCAAATCCAATCCAAATCCCATCCAAATCCAATCCAAATCCAATCCAAATCCAATCCAAATCCAATCCAAAATCCAATCCAAATCCAATCCAAATCCAATCCAAATCCAATCCAAATCCAATCCAAATCCAATCCAATCCAAATCCCAAACCCAATCCAAATCCAATCCAAATCCAATCCAAATCCAATCCAAAACCAAATCCAAATCCAATCCAAATCCAATCCAAATCAATCCAAATCCAATCCAAATCCAATCCAAATCCAATCCAAATCCAATCCAAATATAATCCAAATCCAATCCAAATCCAATCCAAATCCAATCCAAATCCAATCCAAATCCAATCCAAATCCAATCCAAATCCAATCCAAATCCAATCCAAATCCAATCCAAATCCAATCCAAATCCAATCCAAATCCAATCCAAATCCAATCCAAATCCAATCAAATCCAATCCAAATCCCAATCCAAATCCAATCCAAATCCAATCCAAATCCAATCCAAATCCAATCCAAATCCAATCCAAATCCAATCCAAATCCAATCCAAATCCAATCCAAATCCAATCCAAAATCCAAATCCAAATCCAATCCAAATCCAATCCAAATCCAATCCAAATCCAATCCAAATCCAATCCAAATCCAATCCAAATCCAATCCAAATCCAATCCAAATCCAATCCAAATCCAATCCAAATCCAATCCAAATCCCAATCCAAATCCAATCCAAATCCCAATCCAAATCCAATCCAAATCCAATCCAAATCCAAATCCAATCCAAATCCAATCCAAATCCAATCCAAATCCAATCCAAATCCAATCCAAATCCAATCCAAATCCCAATCCAAAATCCCAATCCAAATCCAATCCAATCCAATCAAATCCAATCCAAATCCAATCCAAATCCAATCCAAATCCAATCCAAATCCAATCCAACCAATCCAAATCCAAATCCAAATCCAATCCAAATCCAATCCAAATCCAATCCAAATCCAATCCAAATCCAATCCAAATCCAATCCAAATCCAATCCAAATCCAATCCAAATCCAATCCAAATCCAAATCCAATCCAAATCCAATCCAAATCCAATCCAAATCCAATCCAAATCCAATCCAAATCCAATCCAAATCCAATCCAAATCCAATCCAAATCCAATCCAAATCCAATCCAAATCCAATCCAAAATCCAATCCAAATCCAATCCAAATCCAATCCAAATCCAATCCAAATCCAATCCAAATCCAATCCAAATCCAATCCAAATCCAATCCAAATCCAATCCAAATCCAATCCAAATCCAATCCAAATCCAATCCAAATCCAATCCAAATCCAATCCAAATCCACAATCCAAATCCAAATCCAAATCCAATCACAATCCAATCCAAATCCAATCCAAATCCAATCCAAATCCAATCCAAATCCAATCCAAATCCAATCCAAATCCAATCCAAATCCAATCCAAATCCAATCCAAATCCAATCCAAATCCAATCCAAATCCAATCCAAATCCAATCCAAATCCAATCCAAATCCAATCCAAATCCAATCCAAATCCAATCCAAATCCAATCCAAATCCAATCCAAATCCAATCCAAATCCAATCCAAATCCAATCCAAATCCAATCCAAATCCAATCCAAATCCAATCCAAATCCAATCCAAATCCAATCCAAATCCAATCCAAATCCAATCCAAATCCAATCCAAATCCAATCCAAATCCAATCCAAATCCAATCCAAATCCAATCCAAATCCAATCCAAATCCAATCCAAATCCAATCCAAATCCAATCCAAATCCAAATCCAATCCAAATCCAATCCAAATCCAATCCAAATCCAATCCAAATCCAATCCAAATCCAATCCAATCCAATCCAATCCAATCCAATCCAAATCCAATCCAAATCCAATCCAAATCCAATCCAAATCCAATCCAAATCCAATCCAAATCCAATCCAAATCCAATCCAAATCCAATCCAAATCCAATCCAAATCCAATCCAAATCCAATCCAAATCCAATCCAAATCCAATCCAAATCCAATCCAAATCCAATCCAAATCCAATCCAAATCCAATCCAAATCCAATCCAATCCAAATCCAATCCAAATCCAATCCAAATCCAATCCAAATCCAATCCAAATCCAATCCAAATCCAATCCAAATCCAATCCAAATCCAATCCAAATCCAATCCAAATCCAATCCAAATCCAATCCAATCCAATCCAAATCCAATCCAAATCCAATCCAAATCCAATCCAAATCCAATCCAAATCCAATCCAAATCCAATCCAAATCCAATCCAAATCCAATCCAAATCCAATCCAAATCCAATCCAAATCCAATCCAAATCCAATCCAAATCCAATCCAAATCCAATCCAAATCCAATCCAATCCAATCCAAATCCAATCCAAATCCAATCCAAATCCAATCCAAATCCAATCCAAATCCAATCCAAATCCAATCCAAATCCAATCCAAATCCAATCCAAATCCAATCCAAATCCAATCCAAATCCAATCCAAATCCAATCCAAATCCAATCCAAATCCAATCCAATCCAATCCAATCCAATTCCAAATCAATCCAAATCCAATCCAAATCCAATCCAAATCCAATCCAAATCCAATTCCAAATCCAATCCAAAATCCAATCCAATCCAATCCAAATCCAATCCAATCATCCAAATCCAATCCAATCCAATCCAAATCCCAATCCATCCAATCCAAATCCATCCAAATTCCAATTCCCAATCCCCAATCCAAATCCAATCCAAATCCATCCCAAATCCAATCCAAATCCCAATCCAAATCCAATCCAAAATCCAATCCAAATCCCAATCCAAATCCGAATCCAATCCAATCCAAATCCAATCCAATCCAATTCCAAATCCAATCCAACAATCCAAATCCAATCCAATCAAATCCCAAATCCAATCCAATCCAATCCAATCCAATCCAAATCCAATCCAATCCAATCCAAATCCAATCCAAATCCAATCCAAATCCAATCCAAATCCAATCCAAATCCAATCCAAATCCAATCCAAATCCAATCCAAATCCAATCCAAATCCAATCCAATCCAATCCAATCCAATCCAAATCCAATCCAAATCCAATCCAAATCCAATCCAAATCCAATCCAAATCCAATCCAAATCCAATCCAAATCCAATCCAAATCCAATCCAAATCCAATCCAATCCAATCCAAATCCAATCCAAATCCAATCCAAATCCAATCCAAATCCAATCCAAATCCAATCCAAATCAATCCAAATCAATCCAAATCCAATCCAAATCCAATCCAAATCCAATCCAAATCCAATCCAATCCAATCCAAATCCAATCCAATCCAATCCAATCCAATCCAAATCCAATCCAAATCCAATCCAAATCCAATCCAATCCAAATCCAATCCAAATCCAATCCAAATCCAATCCAAATCCAATCCAAATCCAATCCAAATCCAATCCAAATCCAATCCAAATCCAATCCAAATCCAATCCAAATCCAATCCAAATCCAATCCAAATCCAATCCAAATCCAATCCAAATCCAATCCAAATCCAATCCAAATCCAATCCAAATCCAATCCAAATCCAATCCAAATCCAATCCAAATCCAATCCAAATCCAATCCAAATCCAATCCAAATCCAATCCAAATCCAATCCAAATCCAATCCAAATCCAATCCAAATCCAATCCAAATCCAATCATAAAGCAAATCCAATCTAAATTCGATTCAAATCTAATCCAAACCCAATCCTAATGCAATCCAATTGCAATTCAAATTCAATCCAAATGTAATCAAAATCCAATGTAAATGAAATCCAAATATAATCCAAATTCCACTCCAAATCAAATCCAAATTCAATTCAATTCGAATCCAAATCCAATCTAATTGCAATTCGAGTGCAATCCAAATCCAAATATAATCCAAATCCAATCCAAATCCATTCCAGATCCAATCCAAATCAAATCCAAATCAAATCCAAATCCAATTCAAATTGAATCATAATCCAATACAAATGCAAATCTAATCCCAATTCAATCCAAATTCAAATCCAATCCAAATTCAATCCAAATCCAATCCAAAACCAAATTCAATCTAAAACCAATCCGAATAGAATAAATATCCAACCTTACCCATTCCTTATCCGGAGAAATATAATCACTTTTGATTCTATCCAAATCTTATTCACCTTCAAATCAAATCCAATTCACATTAAAACATAATCCGATAAAATTAAATCATAAGCAATCTAAATCCATCTCACATCCAATTCAAATCTTATCCAAGTTAAAGCCGAATAATCTCCATTCTTATGTTGTTTTCATTATTTTTTTTCTTAAACTTTCCAATACCATTGTAGTGAACGAAAGATGGTAGAAATACATTCACATCTGATCGCTACTACGATAGTTACCAGAATGACTGACGATTCCACGGAAGCCTACTACCACTCATTTCTGCTGAACCGATTTCATCTCGGTTCAATCGCATGACAATCGCCACACTTACGAGCGTGAGACGAAGTGCAATCTTCACGTTGCGTTTCCGACCACGACACGAACTTTCGCTCGTCGGGTCTAAATCGGTTTAGTACAACTAACACGTTTTTTTCGGTTAGGGGTACTCAAATGGCACGATAAATCTCCAACTTCTACACACATCGCCGAATATAGCAATTTCGCTGGGCATTCTAACCATAACCACTACAGCGACATGTTTCAATTGTAATGTCTTCTTTTCTATCTGATCTTGAACGATGTGATGCCTTATATCAATATGCTTGCTTCTTGGGGAATATCCCATCTCTTTTTCTACTAGACTGATGGCACTTGTATTGTCACAGATCATTAGGAGTGGTGATGAGATTCCTTCAAGTTCAGTAATAAAGCCTCGCCACCAAAGCGCTTCTTGAGTCACAGCCGATAGTGCCATATTTTCAGCTTCAGTGGAAAGCACAACAGTGTGTTGTTTACGCGAACTCCAAGCCACTGCTCGACCATTTTTCAGGAACACATATTCACTAGTAGAGCACCTTATATCCACATCATTTCCCCAGTCAGCATCTGTGTAAACTTGAAGTTGATTGGCAGTATTCTTTGCATAAGTGAGCTTCCATGTTCTTGTTCCTTCTAGGTACCTCAAGATACGTTTCGCAGCGATCTAAAGAGCCTCTCAGAGTCTTCACAAAAACTACTCACCAGGTTTACAGCATGGCATGGCAAATATCTGGGCTTGAACACTGAGCCAGGAACTGCAAGCTTCCGACTAATTACCGAAAAGGAATTTTCTTCATTTTATCACGTTCAGCTTCCGTCTTAGGTTTCATTTGGCTTGTTAACTTCTGATTGCGATCCAATGGAGTTTGTACGGAATTGCATTTAGCCATTTTGAATTTTTCCAGCAATTCGTTTACATAGCGTTCTTGAACGGTGGCGATGAATCCTTCTCCTTTGGTAATCTGGATTCCTAGACCTTGCAAGGTCTCGTTTCACAGCTTCGATTAGAACTTGTTCTCCTTCAATGTAATAATAAACGCAGGTATCAAATTTCGGTCGCTTCAGACCCATTCGTTTTAATTCGCTGTCCAGCTTGAGATTCCAAACGCAACTGGCCTGTTTCAATCCATATAGCACCTTTTTCAACATACACGCTCGGTTTGTCCCATCTTCGAAACCTTCAGGCTGTTGCATGAAGATTTCCTCGTCTCCTACATCATCTTGTAAGAACGCAGTAACTGCGTCCATTTGATGAACTTCCATGTCCAACTCTACAGCCTTAGCCATAAGATACCGAATTGTTGAATATCAGACAACAGGTGAATACGTTTCGGTATAATCTATGCCTTCGATTTGAGAACAGCCTTTAATAACCAGTCTCGCCTTGAAACAGTCGATCGATCCTTCCGAATTGGTCTTGATTTTATATACCCATTTATGTCGTAATGCTTTTCACCCAGCTGGTAGTTGCATTATAATTCACGTACGATTTTGCATCAGCGCTTCATACTCGACGTTCATTGCATCAATCCATTGCTCCCTGAAACATTGTTCCACCGCTTCACGGTACGTATTAGGGTCTTGCAAAACATCAGTAGCCTTCTGCGTGTCGTTAAAACGTTGACCAACCTGTCCACCTGCCTGGCGAGAGATTCGCTCATCAGAACTGTCCTGTGAAATGGCAGGTTTCTGAGGGAAGGCACTGTACTCATAATCAAAATACTTGCCTGGGTGTTGGCGCTCCCTCGCGCTGCACCTCACCACACTTTCTATCGGTAGCACTAAAATTTGCGGAGGGAGCGCAGTGATGCTAGCCGGCTCCACAACGGTTGCATCGAGCTCATCAACGGTCGATTCGTATCCGTCCATGCTTTCTTCGTCGCTTCCATCATTTTCATCAACTGCTGGTGTTACATTCGGATTTGAGACTTCTGCACATTCAGTTAAGTCCATGTCATTTACGTCTACTACTTTTACTTAATCACGATCGCTACTACTCACGCTTTCATTGATGATAATCACGTATCAGTTAATAACTAACTTACCAGTCTCCGAATCATACAGCCGGTAGCCCTTGGAATTCGTTGCATATCCAATGAACAAACACACTTCAGATTTTCTATCCAATTTTCGTCGCTTATTTTTCGGTACATGTGCCATTGCTTTCGCGCCGAATGTTCTCAGGTGTAAAATAACTGGTCTGACTTGAGTGAACTTCTCCTCCGCAGTAACAATAGCCCCTTTGGTAGGCGATCTATTTAAGCCTAGTATCCACATCCTAAGTAGAGCGGTCAAGTACAATTTGTTGCTAATTACCAAAGTAATTTTGACAGCTGATTCAGAATGAGCGAAGTGTCACTTTTACTTGCGGAATAATTGAGCGGCACATTTTTCCGTACGGAATAGTGACAGCTCCATTTGATTTGTACGGCAGGCGTTACCAATGTTACGAAATCAGCGCTACTTGTCAACTGGATACAGCTCAAGTAATTTGGACAGCTGAAGTATTTCTTGGCCATTACTTGTCCTATCCTTTTGCACAGTACTTACGAAGTGGATACCAACCATTATTAAGGTAAACTGCAGTACCAACAGCTGCATCCCAGAACCGCTTGGTTAATGCAGTATCGAATAAAAAAGCCCTAGCTCGCTCCACAATCGATTGGTTCTTCCTTTCTGCTAAACCATTTTGTTCGGGATTATATGGAACTGTTGTCTCGTGTAAAATGCCGTGTTCACGAATGTAACATTCAAAATTGCTTCCAAAATACTCCTTTCCATTATAGGTCCTTAATCGCTTCAATTTTTTACCAGTTTGTGTCTAAAAGTATGCTTTGAAATCTTGGAAAGCCATAACTATATCTCTCTTCTGTCACTCGCCACACATGCTGTTGCCTGACTCACCATCTTCAACTTGTAAAGATCGTTTGCCTGAGATCCTATTGCAACCAACTCGTTCGTCTGAGCATTGAAGACCTTGCAAGCACTATCCGTGAAGACAATCTTATGTCTCTTCTTGCAAATCTGGCTCACCGACAGCAAATGGATGGCCAAATCTGGAACACATAAAACATCTGAGAGTGAAATCAGGCTGTACTGCAGCTTCTAGGAGAACATTTCCAACTGGAAACACCGGAACTTCTGCGTTATTGGTAGCATTGATAGCTTGTGAGGTGCTTCTGGCATCGATGAGTTTACTTCGTTCTCGACACATATGAACAATAGCACCGGAATCAAATATCCATTGTTCTTGGTTCTTCATCTGGTTCACATTGGCACTGAATGCGGCGTTTCTCGAGCTCTTCCTATGATGCGGTCCAGCACTAGAATCTTCATTCATGCATTTCTGAGGACAGTCCGAAGCAAAATGTCCAATCTGTTTGCATTTGAAGTACTTGGCGCTAGATTTGTCCTTCTTGGGTGGCTTCTTCTGAAAATTACTTACGAAAGCACCTTCCGATCCACAGTACTTGGGAACGCTCGTGATTTTACCATCTTGAAGATGTTTTGATTTTACTGCATCCGCTGTTATCTTGGTACCCGAAGCTTCTATACCCATAATCATCGGCTCGTAGTTTTCTGGCAATCCCATCAGGAGCAAGCTTGCTAGCCATGTATCATCCACCTTGAAGCCTACATCGGCCAATTTGTGGCTTGTCGACATAATTTCATTGACATATTCCTGAGGAATACCATCAGATTGGATACAACGGCCAAGTTGCAGCTGGAGTGTAATAGTTCGGGGAAAGGAAGGTGGACCCATAGGCTCATTCCTAACGTGCCGATGTGGACGACCAGAAATCATGGAGAAGATAACTTCTTCCTGACCTAGTTTTTATCAAGCCATGGATGCTTCCGGAAATATCTGTACAGATTCGGACCTGTCCGGCCTGTCCAAATATAAAGGAGACACCAGAGCATATAATATTTGACTGCCCTCGATTCAGGGATATACGAAACGAGATGATGTCAGACACCGCAAGCATCCTAAATCTGGACCACATCGTGCAGACCATGTGCCAGCATGTAAGTACTTGGAATGCGATGAACAGAGGAATAACGCAGATTATGTCGTCGCTGCAAAGGAGGTGGCGTTAAGACCAGAGAGCTCCGGGCAGCGATCGGAGTTGGCTAGATCCTCCGTACGCGATTAGATCGAGTGGAGCGTAGTATTGGTAATATGTCGTCTGAGCGCCTGCAAACCTGAGAGAAAGGAGACAGCTGGCTTAGATTGCGAGCTATCAAAAGTCCAGGGTACCTGTCACCAACTGTCACTGGAAAACCGCACAATCGAAGGGCAGAGTATGAAAAACCGTCAAAAATCAAGTAAAAGTAATTGAAATTTGTAGGTGTTTTTCGAAGGTTTCACATTTGTAAAAGTTCTTCTTCTTTTTCTTTCTGGCATTACGTCCCAACTGGGACAAAGCCTGCTTCTCAGTGTTCTTATGAGCACTTCCACAGTTATTAACTGAGAGCTTTCTTTGCCGATTGACCATTTTTGCATGTGTATATCGTGTGGCAGGTACGAAGATACTCTATGCCCTGGGAATCGAGAAAATTTCCTTTACGAAAAGATCCTCGACCAGTGGGATTCGAACCCACGACCCTCAGCATGGTCATGCTGAATAGCTGCGCGTTTACCGCTACGACTATCTGGGCCCCATTTGTAAAAGTTGTATACCTAAATATAGTTATTGGCAAACTGCTATTGATTTTTTTGTATTAATAGTTTTTCTTATTTTGACCAAAATAAATTCATCTGACCATTGTGCACAACCCAAAAATTAAAGAAAAAACTCAAAGAAGGCAAGAAAACATGCCAGCTGTCAGTGAGCCGTCTCTTCTCTCTTAGCTGCAAACCGGAAGTCATCCTTCAAACGGAATTGCAGAACCAACCCTGGCACTTGGCCGTCCAACGTCGTGTGCGAAACAGCACCGGCAAATGATCGCCGGAAGTTTCCCTCCACCGGAATCGCAGGATCGACCTCGATATCTGCCTGGCCAGCTTCGGAGTAGACTACGTCCACCGTTGGGGACTAGTTGAGTAGATCACGTTGTTGCACCGGCAAAAGGTCATCGGGGTCCCGGTGAACCGGAAGTTTCCCACCACCGGAATCACAGGACCGATCTCTTCGTCAGCCCGGATAACATCGGTTCGGGAGATCTTCGCCGCCGAGGAAATTTTCGTCGGAGTAGGATAGATCCAACACCGGGGACTACTCAGAGTAGTACGTAGCGTATTAGCGGCTTGAGTCGTCGAAGCGACAGTAAACCGGAAGCCATCCTCCAACCGGCATCCAACTGGTCAACCAGGATAGCTCGAACAGCAGCAGCGGAAAACGAGTCGTAGTAGAGTAGTGAAGTGCGCATGAGCGTCCAGTAGAAGTTCAACAGGGCTTTGACGTGAGGTCGGCCCAAGAGTAGAATGCGTCGTCGCACAGAAAGCTGTCCAAAGCCCCGGTGCAAGTGCCTAACGTGAGCCCTAAACCGTGCCAACAAACAACAGATCAGGCTTTTGAAGTCTTTATTTACTCTACTATGAAATAAAAAACAACAACATTTCGGCTCACGACACGAAGTTTTTGCGGGATGCGTTGAGTTTCTAGTAGAACTAGTGTGTTTCCTGAGAACGACACAGCTTCTTTCTAACGGCCGGGAATCCGGGAATGAAGGGGATTGCTGTCTCCCCAGCGGTTTGTATCGTTCCTATTTTTGACAAGTTCCCTGCTATCATTATCCTGCACTGTATTCTTTTACTCGATAATCATTCGACGCAGTATATGGCTGCTTTGAACGCCTCTTTAGCAGTCCTCAAAGGAGATTTCAGATTAGACCGTTGCGAGTCGACACATCGCCTTCGTATCGATATAATTATGTCTCCTGTCATTTCGTTTTCTGCCTCCACACCATTCAGGATTTCATCGCAGTGCTGCTTTCACTTTTCGATCGCCTCGCCCTCATACTTCAAAATACATTCATCTCTATCGCAACACATTTTGACTAGCGACACGAAGCCTTTGCGGAATGCGTTGTAGATCTTGTGCGTTTCCTAAGATCAATACAGCTTCAGGAAAGGATCAGCTGTCTCCTTATCTGTTTGTATCACTCCCAATTTTGATGAGATCCCAGTTGTCTCATCCGGCGACGCTGTAGTAATCAGTAGTGACACCAGATTGTCTGAGTCGTTTCAGATTAGAACGTGGCGGGCGCCGGTAACGTATGTTATCCACAACGGAAAGTGATTCTGCTCCACTTGGTCAAACCACCTAGCTCGTTGCGCTCCTCTCCGTCTTCTTCTTTCTGGCGTTACGTCCCAACTGGGACAAAGCCTGCTTCTCAGATTAGTGTTCTTATGAGCACTTCCACAGTTATTAACTGAGAGCTTTCTTTGCCGATTGACCATTTTTGCATGTGTATATCGTGTGGCAGGTACGAAGATACTCTATGCCCAGGGAATCGAGAATATTTCCTTTGCGAAAAGATCCTCGACCAGCGGGATTCGAACTCACGACCCTCAGCATGGTCATGCTGAATAGCTGCGCGTTTACCGCTACGGCTATCTGGCCCCCCTCCTCTCCGTCTTGTATCGGCCGAATATGAGGTGAACATCATTTTTGCGGGATTGTTGACCGGCATGCTCACAACGTGGCCCGGCCATCGTACCCTTCCAGTTTTGGCGATTTTCTGGATACTGGGTTCATTGTAGAGTTGCGCAAGCTCGTGGCTCATTCTTCTCTTCCATACGTCGTTCTCACATACTCTGCCATAGTTCGTCGTAAGCACACGTCGTTCAAAAACTTCTAGCGCTTGCAGGTCCTCTTCGAGCATTGTCCACATCCCATGCCCTACCGGAGGACTACCGGTCTTATCAGCGTCTTGTACATGGTACAGTTAGTACGGAGGTGAAGTTTGCCAGACCGCAAGGTCTTGTAGAGTCCATAGTAAGCAATTCTTATTTCGAATTTCTCTGCTGCAGTTGTTATCTGACGTTACTGTGCAGTTTGGATAATCAAAGGAATCACGCTCCACGCGATGCTTATGCAACTTATCCAGACAAGTGTCGGTTCTCAAGTGAGGCAGCATGAATGCATCTTGTGGGAAAGTGACAGTAGTGATTCATTCAGAGATGCCAATCAGCTTGCTTACTTCGAATTTTCGCGGCTACAAAGCAAAGCCATGCTGAAGATGTCTGGGTTCGAATCCCGGTCGGTCCAAAATCTTTTCGTAAAGGAAATTTCCTTGACTTCCCTGGGAATAGAGTATCAGCGTACCTGCCACACGATACGAATGCGAAAATGGCAACTGTGGCAAAGAAAGCTCTCAGTTAATAACTGTGGAAGTGCTCATAAGAACACTACGCTGAGAAGCAAGCTCTGTCTCAGTGAGTTACCAATGATCCGAGCTAGACAAATTCCTCCACCACCTTGAACTCATCTCCGTCGATCATCACGCGTCTGCCAATGCGAGCTCTATCGCGCTCGATTCCTTCAGCCAGCAGATATTTCGACGTAGTTACCTACAATCCAACCCGTTCTGCCTCACGTTTCAGCCTGGTATACTGTTCAGCAAGCACCTGGAACGTTCTTCCGACAATGTCCACGTCGCCAGCGAAACAGATGAACTGACTCTTCGCGGTCGATGGTATCAAAGGCCGATTGAATAAGGTCGATGAATAGGTGGTGCGTTGGGACTTGATATTCGCGATACTTTCGGAGGATCTGTTGCAACATAAAGATTTGGTCTGTTGTCGATCGCCCGTCCACGACACCGACTTGATAACTTCTCACAAATCGGCTGACGGCGGAAGATGATCTGAGAAAGCACTTGATAGGCTGCGTTAAGAATGATGATTGCTCGATAGTTCTCACATTCTAACTTGTTACACTTTTTGTATATTGGGTATGATATCAATGGTTCAATCGCCGCGACTTGATGTGTCAGAACACATTTAAAACATAAAATTAACACCTTACAATCTTCTAGCCGTTTGTTTACAGTTGGACGGCCATAACTTTTACAAACATCATAATACATACATTTCTACATACAACATGCATAGAAATATCTTCTGGTCATGTGTTGGTAATAGATTTAAGCTTAGTTATAATAGAGTTGTACGCCGTCTTAAAATTGGCAGTGTCTTTCTGTTTGTTTACAACGTTATCATCGCCTCGTATCGTAATGTGAAAAGTTTCTGTTATTAACCCCTCTACCGGCAGCTTCATTTTTTACCGCAAGAAAAAAATTTAAATCGCGATAACTTTTTTGTTTCTCGGTATTTTTGCACCATTTTTTCACAAGTTCTCAAAAAACTCTTCTAGTTTAGGAATCTGTGTCGGTCTTGATGATTGGTGATCTGGTTTTAAAGATATTCCAATATTTCTTGGGGGACCGACATTTTCCATATAAAATGTCTCAGGCGGCCATTTTGTTTTACGTCAACTTATCGAAAAAATAAAACGTGTACTATACAATGCCATGTGATAAGGAGCTACTCTGAAAAAATCATACAAATTGGTTAAGTATTTTTAGAGATATCTAAAAATTACGAAATGAGGTTTTTTGTAGTTTTCAAGAACTTTATTTGGCCAGCGTGGTACCAGCAACATACATGCTCATTACTCAAAGACGGCTGGACCAAAATGCTTCATTTTTTTTCACAACATGCTCTCATTAATGTATTGTTCCGAAGAGTGGATATCCGAATACGATAAAAATAATGTAGCCTGTGATATATACGTAAATTATGTTTACGCGTCGGTCCCCCAAGGAATTTCGGAATATCTCTGGATTCAGATGACCAATGATCAATGTTAATACAGATTCTTAAACTAGGAGAGTTTTTTGAGAACTTGTGAAAAAACGGTGCAAAAATACCGGGAAACAAAAAAGTTATAGCGATTTGAAATTTTTTCTTGCGGTAAAAAATGAAGCTGCCGGTAGAGGGATTAATCTAGTGTAGCTATTCGTAACTTTGTCAAGTATTTTTGTCTTTTCAAAGTCGAAAATATGTCCTTCTTCTATAGTGTCTAAATCAGCATAAGTATAATGTAAAACAAAAAACATATCTGGTACAGGATTGTCACAACATACTATAGAAGAAGGACATATTTTCGACTTTGACAAGACAAAAATACTTGACAAAGTTACGAATAGCTACACTAGCAGAGGCGACTCGTAACCTCACTTTTTACCTGTTCTACGAATCTAAAAACGGATAATTCGACAAATTTAGTTTATAAAACACAAAGTAAATGGTTGTAATCCTCCTCTCTAACAAAGCTCTATTTGTTAGATGCTAATTTGTTGCTGAAAATCCAGAATTTGTAATCGTGGAACAGGTAGATTTGAGGTTAGGGAATCATCACTGTACACTAGATTAATAACAAAAACTTTTCGCATTACGATACGAGGCGATGATAATGTTGTAAACAAACAGAAAAACTCTACCAATTTTAAGACGGCGTACAACTCTATTATAACTAAGCTTAAATCTATTACCAACACTTGACCAGAAGATATTTGTATGTACCTATGTTGTATGTAGAAATGTATGTATTATGATGTTTGTAAAAGTTATGGCCGTCCAACTGTAAACAAACGGCTAGAAGATTGTAAGCAGTCTTCGAAATTGCCTTGGCATTTCGTTGCTTTGATGTATAAAACAAGGAGAAAGAGAATGCACGATCCTTATTTTCCAATCCAACAAGGCTTTGATTTGCTCCAATCATTTCGGTGAAAATACTGCATCATTTATTTGAATCATTTGTGGCTCCTTCGACTTAGCGCACTATGCTGCAGGAGGATAACAAACATTGTTGGTAGGCTTAGCAACCAAGAATGTTTTCTTTTCATTGCAAGGTCAAAAAGTGCTTGTCAGTACCTATCCAGTTGATGAATCGGCGCAATGTATTTCTTCTGATTCCATAAAACTGGGTGCCAAAACGAGGCAATTAAAATTATTGACAGTCTGATCTGCAATGTTTTTAAACATATACAGCGGGGATTCGCTGGTAGGAACACGACTGCCTTCCATCAAGCAAATCCGACCCGTTATTTGGAGCGACTAACAGCTGGTGAAAATGTTCCAGACTAACGCATCTGGAGCGCAAATCCTCACGAAATATGTGCGTACATACACATTTGTTCTATATAGGGATACTTCATTGCGCCGGTACTCAGGCGTCAAATCAGTTTGACATATTTTCTTGGCATTCGAGTGCTTTTAAGTTGGATTTTTTTTTCCAATCAGCGACCATCCAACCATCGAGTCATTCCATGTAGTGGACCCCCAGCGAGCGAATTCCCACTATAAATTGTCTCTTGCCAATAGGAAATATGTTTCTAAGTTATGTGATGATAAGCTAATACTGCAGTACTAGCGGAATACTGACGACATAAATGACCTCAACTAGCGAAAATGTAACTGACCTTTTACATCAAACTATCTTTTTTTTCGTAGAAAGAGCTAATCTTTAAACGAATGATATTACTCATATAAATTATAAATTTATACCCATTAGACATTAGAGTACATTAGACTATAACACATTTATTTATTTACTATACTGTTTACATTGCCCTTTAGATAGGTTTCAAGAAGTTCCAATTGAAAGCTCGCTGAAAATCGCATTTTTGAAAATGGTTGTTTTTATGATTACCGAGGCTGGCAATCCGAGGTCTAAAGTACCGTTTTGACTCATATTCCGAACACTTAAGGCCAACAGTGACTTCAAATACATATGATAGGCATAAATTAGATGATATTTGTGAAAATTGTAATTTATGCGCCAAGCCTAACTGTTAGTTGTTGGGTGTGCCGATAAAATTGTTTGTTTGAATTTGTTTAATATTGTTTTTACGCAAAAGTATGGAACAACATTTTGATTCAAATGCCGAACACTGTGTTCATTCTGTCTCATATTCCGAACACTTTGATTCAAATTCCGAACAGCACGAATAAATCGTATTCAAATGAATAATTTCGCAAATAAATTTATCTAAGCTAGTTTTACTGGTCTCGAACCAAAGAATCGTCACTACTCCCGAGGTATAAAATAGATTTGAATACGTTAACATTGAATTGCAATTGACTGCCATTTACTTGTAATTTTATGACATATATCAGCGAAACATTTCAACCAAATCGCCATACAAAAACCGAGTGTTCTGAATATGAGTCTGTTCGGAATTTGAGACAAAACGGTATGCAGTTTGCGGTGAAATGATTTGAATCAATGATGCATTATTTTTGATCAAGTGAGCACAGGAGCAATTGAAATGAAAAGGCTCGAATCCTAAGCGAAGCATTGATAATTTCAAAGCATGCTTTTCAAAATATTTGTGCAGCAATGATGATCTTTGAAGACTGATTGTAAGGGTTTAATTTTATGTTTTAAATGTTCAAAAATATATTTTAGAGTCCGCAGAAGATGGTCGTAGGCCAGTAAAACGACCGAAACGTCCGGACAATATGGCAATTTATTTGTACGTTACTTCTCACCGAAAACAAATCGATGATTCACTGACATATATTGGGTATATTACTCCCTCCTTTTACTCCTCCGTTAGCTGTTCTGTATCCCAGATCCTAGCTATCAATCGATGCAGACAAGTAGTGCTTCGTTGTTCTTGAGCTGTTTGATAGTATCCTTAACTTCATCTATTGTGGGAGTTGGCACCTCTCCCTCGTTCGCCGTACTGATGAAGCCATTGCTCTTGCTGCCTTGGCCTTCCTCTTCTGCGCCATTCAGGTGTTCATCGTAGTGCTGCTTCCACCATTCAATCACTTCACGTTATTCCGTCAAGATACTTCCATCCTTATTCTGGCATATTTCGGCCTTCGGCACAAAGCCTTTGCGGGATGCATTGAGTTTCTTGTAGAACTTACGCGTTTCTCGAGAACAGTACAGCTACTTCAACTCTTCGCACTCCAACTCTTCCAGGCGGCGCTTTTCATCCCGGAATAGATAAGTTTGCTGTCTTCGCTTCTTCATTGAAATTTTCCTTACTTCATTTTCATTTAAATTTTCCTGTTTGCGAAAAAATATGAATGGTAGTGTTATGGTTGTGCAACCATAGGAACATAGGTCCACGGTGCAAGGGAGCTTAAATTATAAGCTGAACTATTTATTTCGATCATTTTTTGAACAAAATCGAGCTACATAGATAAATAGCTCCTGACCTCCATGTCAAATTTTGCAACGATTTATAGCCAAACGGCCGTAAAAAGTTAACTGTTTTGGATTAAAATTGACTAAAAAGGAATTTGGGGACATTAGTACCGGTTGACATTCCAAAAAGTCCAAAGGTCTTCGAAAAACTAGACATCCGAACGATTCTATTTGAGCTAGGACGAAGGGAATGCGTTACAAATTGTCAAAGCAGCAGCAATTAGAACTTTTTCCCTTTGCTCGGCGGATACGGGCAAATCTTCTGTTATGTGGAAACAGCTATATGTACTTCTGTTCATCGTGAATTTCGTCGTGTCATCAACATCTGTACAGAACATAATGTATACATTGAGGCGTGTGAACCATTCATCAAACAATACAAGCATGTGCCATTCTCTTTATTAATATTCTAAAACGTAATTTTCATAAAACTTTTTAAAATAGTAAAAAACTCAGTCATGCAATAAATATAAAACAATAGCTACTGTACAATTTTCCACCATTTTCAGTGGAACGGCGGTACGACCGGTTTCAAATTGAGCTCCAGATCGGCATCGCTCAACGATCGCTTAATGTAGCCGATCAGCAAAATGTTCACCACCAGAATCATCAGCGGATATTTGATGATTTTGAAAAACGCGCGCTTCCAACGACTTCCACCGATGATGCCGGGGGATGACCGGACACTCGTTTCAAGAGGAGAAGCAGTACGGGTAGGTGTTTCCTCAACAGCAGGTGCAACTGCTGTAGGTTCGGTGGGTGATACCGTAGTTTCCGACGAGGAAGCAATACCCTCAGGAGCACCGTCACAAGTACTAGACACAATAGTAGACTGAACCATCTGGAAGAAAGAGAGCCAAAGAAAGACGTAAGGGTTAACTACAACTTTCGCGAGGCGGATTGCGGGAACTTGAATAAGTTTAACATCATGCAAGGAAAGTGCGATTCAATGGGATAGATATGACTGAACAAATTCCAGATGTTTCATGACTACTATTGCTTCTAGTATGGATGGACTGAAGATGAAAGTATCAAATTCGGAACAACAAGAACATGTATTGTTGCAATGCCAAATGGGGTATACTCTCAACATATTTGACACATGCTTAACCCGTATAGTACTCACCATTTTCTCCTTCATCTTCTCCAGTTTGGATTCGTACTCGATGCGGTAGTCCCTCAACTTGATCTCGTTCTCTTTGATTTCGTTCGTTATCTTCTGCTGCAGTGTCGAACGTTCCTGCTTCCATTGCTGCTCTTTTTCCTCGGTTTTCTCCCGGTGCTTGCTCAATTTCGCCTTCAGGACATCGATGTCCCCGCTGAGCATTTTGTTGAGCTCACGCTCCTTCTGATGTAGCTCTTCCAACTCCTGCACCTTCACCATATACCCTTTGTACTTTTCCAGTTGCTTCAGCAATGTGGATGCCTTCGAATTGTCCTCCAGGTGGCTAATCTCGGTCTTATTCAACGATTCTTCTAGCTTTTCTATCTTCTTGCTTTGCTCGGCATTCTTCAGCTCCAAATTGAGCATCTTCGTTAGCTGCAGTTCGTGGGTTGACTTCAACTTACTGTTTTCGATCTTCAACGAGTGCAGCGACTCCTTGAGGTTTGTAACATCCGAATGGAGTGAGTCCAGTTCTTGCTGTTTCACCTTCAAACTCTCCTTCAGATGTTCCATACTCTCCTGCATGGCCTTCTCTTCGATTTCCTTCTGTTCGATTGCCTCATTCAGTTCCTCCTTTTTGGCTTCCAGCTCAGACTTCTCCACCTTCAAGTGCATAAACTCGCTCGCCAGCGAATCCATCTGCTGGTTCTTTCCGAACAAGTTCTCCATCTCACGCTTCAACTTCTCCATCTGCTTGTCTTGTTCAGCTATTCGTTTCTCCTTGGCCGCCAACTGCGCCTTAGAGCTTTCGTGAGTATGTACTAGCAGAGCATTCTCCGCAGTCGCCTCTTGAAGTTTCTTGTTCAAATTTTGCTGTTTCGCCTGTAACTCCTTGTTGGCTTCCCGTTCGTTCCGATAAGCCTCGTTCACCGTATCGTAGTTTTGCAGTTGCTGTATCAACCGCCGATCCACGTCGGCTTTTTCCTCCTTGACCGCATCCAACTCGGTCTCGATCCTACGCTTATCGTCCTGAATCGTCTCCAGTTCGTTTTGCAACCGGATCAACTGGGTTTCGATTTCGTCCTTCTCGGTGACGACCGACTCGAAATCGGTAACCTTCTCCTCCAGGTGCGACTGAATACGTTTGACTTTCTCCAGCCCCTCGGTCAGATGGTGAATTTCCGTGTCCTTCGCATCGATGGAAGTTTGCTGTTTGGCGACTTGGGCTTTCAGGTCGGAAAGCTGCTGGATGAGTTGCTGGTTTGCGGATTCGGCGTTCGTTCGTTCGATTTCCAACTGATGCAGTTGATGTTCGAGGCGGATTTTTGATTCGCTGGCTTCGCTGAGACTGGCAGCCAAATCTTCCGCTTTCCGTTCCGTGGCTTGGCAGAGTTCCCTCTCGTGGTCGAAGTCATCTTGCAGTTTACGTATTTGCATTTCGAGGGAACTCTTAGCGGCGTTGAGTTGATCTACGTTTAGGCTCAGCTCGGCGGCCTTGGCTTCAGAAGCAGTTAACAACTCGGTTGCCGAACGGATTTCTTGCTCTTTCGCATGAACTTCTTGTTCCTTTGCTTTCAGTTCCAACGACCGGCTGTTCAGTTCGCCAGTCAATTGTTTGACTTCAGCCTCCCGATTGGAACTTTCAGTTAGTACTTGCTGTAAACGCTTCGCAAGCTCCTGTTGTTCGGTTTGGATGCTTTCAATGTTCCTCGACTGCTGCAAGATCACGTCTTCTTTCTGTGATCGGACCAATTCCAAGTCTTTTGTACGTTCCACTAGCTTTTCAGACACCACAGCTGATTCGCGCTCCTTAGTTTTCAGGATTGCCTCCACTTCTTGTAGTTGACTGCTAGTTTGCTTGATCTCTGCACTGAGTTCCTCCACCTTAGCTTCCGATTGAGTCAATTCTGTCGCCAGTTTCTTTGTCTCGACCTCCATTGCTTCAATTTCCTGTTTCGACGCCTGAAGTGCCTTCGACAAATCTTGTACTTCCTGTCGCAGTTGTTTGTTGGTTTCATTACCGTTTGAAACTTGACTTTGAAGGTTCTTTTTGCTTTCTTCCAAAGTGCGAACGTTCTCCTTCAATTCTTCGATAGTCTTGTTGTTCGAATGCAGCTCTTCGCTCAAGCTTGACCACTCGCCTTCCAGCTTCATTTTCTCCGATCGCAATTCATCGATCAGTTTCGATAGCTCAACAACCTTGCTCTCCACCGCCCCTTTGTCACTGAGCGCACATTCCAGACCCGTTTTCGTCTCCTCCAATTCCGCTACCTTACCGGCTAGAGCGCCCCGCTCCTCATCGATCGCAGCCAACTTCTCCTGCAACGCGTCACGTTCCTCGCCTAGAGCCGCTATCGTGATCTCCTGCCGTGCCTTCTCATTCGCCGCATCTTCACGTTCCTTCGACAGCTGCTTCAACAACTTTCCACACTGCTCGTCCAGGGATCCCTTATCGTGCTCGATCCGTTCGACTTCTGCTTGCAGTCGGCACTTCTCCTCGCGCAACGTATCTCGATCTTCTTCCGCCATCGCTATTGACTCAGTCAACTCTTCCACTTTCTCGACGAGCTCTTGTTTCTCAGCGTTCTGCCTGATCAGTATCGCTTCCTTTTCTTCGGTGACTCGACCGAGTTCTTCCGCAACTGCCAGTAGTTTCGAGTTAAGATCCTCGAGCTGACAGGACAACTCGTCGGACTTCTCCTGCTGTTCCTCGAGCTTTTGCTGTATGGTGGATTTGGTCTGCCGAACGGTTGCTAGAACCGTTGCCAACTCTTGAACCTTCTCGCTTAGCAGTTCCTTTTCGCGACTCAGTCGCGATATTGTCTCGGTACGTTCCTCGAGCGTCGCTCGATTCTCTTCCAATGCTTCCTCCACGCGAGATTTATCCTGTTCTAGTTGCGATAGTTCTTCTCGTACTGCTAGCAGTTGAGCTTCCAGTGCAGCCTTCGCTTCACAGTTGCTGGCCGTCTTTTGTTTCTGTTCTTCTAAATCGGCTTGCAATTCCTTCATGTCGACTTCCAGTCGCGCACACTTGACCTCCATCTCGTCGCGTTCATTAGATACGCACTTGAACTGCTCCAACTTTTCGATGAGCTGAACTTGCAGATCGGACTGAGCTTTGTTCATCTGCTTGTTTTTTTGTTCTAGTTTCTCATAGCACGCGGCAGCTTCTTCGATCTGTTTTTGAAGCTCCTTCTCGCGCTGACTACCGTCACCGAGCAATCTAATTCTCTCAGCTTCGAGTTCGGCACAGCTTCCTTCCAGCTCTTTGATTCTGTTACCATTCAAATCGACTCGCACTTCCATTTCCGCGAGTTGTTCCTCCAGACCGACACTTCGCTCCTCTACTGCCGTCTTCTCCAACCGCAGTTCCTGCACCGTCTGTTGCAACGCCTTCTCTGCTTCGAGCAGTTTATCATTCTCCGTCTGTAGGATCTCGAACTCCCGTATCATCTTGCCCAAGTTGTCCTCCAACTGGGCTTTCTCCAAACGCAGTTTGAACTGGTACGCGGAGAGTTTCGTCAGTAAGGCCGCGAACTCGCCGAGCTTTGCTTCAAGAGTGCCGATTTTGCTCACATATTGACCTTCCAGTTGAGTGATCTTCTCCTGAACCAATTCAAGCCCAGTGAGGAGAGATCGATTGGCGGCGGATAGAATTTGTTGCTCTTTTCGTGAAGCATCCAGCTGCTGCTGCTGATCGATGATTTGAGCGTTGAGTGACTGCTGAGTTTCCTTCGACTGATCGGCTTCATCGGCAAGCAGTTGCTGCAGGTTTTGTAATTGCAGTTCTAGGTTCTGAATCGTTTTGGAATGTTTGCCTAACTCATTGCATTGTTCTGCAAGGGCTTCTTCCAATATGAGCTTTTCCTGTTGAAGATTATCTCGATGTTCTGTGAGTTTTTGACTTTCAAGATTCGCTTTCTCAAGTTTCTTGATTGTTTCCTGCAACATCTCACTTTCTTCGGACAATTTTTGTTGAATATCCGTAAGATTGACTGCCAGTTGCTCTTTTTCACTGGCAGTCTCTAGCTGAAGTTGCATCGCACTCTGAAGCTCAACTTGCTGTTTCTCCAAATTTGTTTGGAGCTCCTCAATGGTATCCTTAGCGCACGACAGCTCGTGATCTCGAGATTTCATCTCATCCCTAACGCTTCGAAGCGTTTCCTCACAAGATTGGAAGTCTTCGGACATTTCGGTGAGTTTGCTTTGCGATTCTAGAAGCTCAGCAGACAATCCTTGAATGTTCTCCTCCAGATCGGCTTTCAATTTTTCCAGCGAGGTAACGCAATTACCTTTCTCTTCCAACGCTTTTTCACTTTCACTCAACTGTTCGCTTAGTCGCCTTAACTTCTTCTCCGATTCTACATGTAGTTCTTTCATCTCCTTCAGCCGCATTTCACTGACACTGATGTGTTTTTCCAAGCCAACTTTTTCCATTGTGATCTTCATGTTCATGCCCGTCAAACGTTCTTTGTCCTCCTTCAATGTTCGCACACGTTCTTTCAGATCGTCCATCTTGTCGAACCACGAGGAGAAGTCACTGCCCTCGTAATCTTCGTTCAGCGACAGCATTAAATAGTCAATCTTCGCCGTCAGCGATTCGTGCTCTCCCTTCAAGCTATTGAACTCAACATTCAACGTGAGATTCTGCTGACTCAAGGCATCCTTCTCCGATATCAACTTCAACAAATCGCGCTTCTGCCTGTTCACATCTTCGTCCAGAGCTTGATTTTTCCGCTGATATTCGTTCGCTGTCTGCTTCACCAGCTCCAGCTGCCTTTCAATATCCGCCGAATGCCGCTCAAGATTTTCCAGCACCTCCGTGCGAGCCAGAAGTTCCGTCTTCAACGCCCGCACATCCTTTTCCAGTGCGTCGCTTTTCTCCTCCAGCATCTCCTTGCTTTCCTTGAACTTCCCCAGCTCCTCGAACAACGACTCATAGCACGACTTGAAAATGTTCATCTTCTCCACAAATCCAACATCCTGTGGATTCGCACTTCCGTACGGCATCGCTCCGACAAGGTCACCGTACAATCGGAAGAAGCTCCCGACCAGGCCGGAAACCCGAACCTTCTCCTGTTCGATTATCTCCAGCGAACGCTTCAGCAGACAGTTCTCCGCTTCCTTCTCCTTCAGCTGCACATCGACAACCGCATGGGCCATGTTCTCCGGCGTAATGTTGTAGCTTCGGCCGGTTCCGTTGCCGTTGCTGCTGCCACCGGAACTCAGTTCCATCATCCCGTCGAACGAGGTGTTCAAGTTCTCCGGCAGGGGTCCGCTCTGCTTGAAGCGACTCTCCTCGATGAAGCGCTGCAGTTCCTCGTTGTTTTCGCGCAGGCACTTGATCACCTCGTCCTTCTCGGCGATGCACTCCGACAGCGATCCGAGCGAGTTCTCCAGCTCATGGATTTGGTCCTTGAGCTTGACGATCTGCACGTTGCGGTAGTTGATCTGTTTTGGGGGAAAGGAAGAAGAGTGTTGAGAGAGGAAAAGAAGAGTTAGAACCACTGATGTTAAGTAGCAGCTATAAATTTGACTTGGATATTTAAAGCAATTTTCAACAGAAGTTTTGAGTAACGTTTAACGACAGCTCTATAGTAACTGTCAACGAAAGTTTGGAAAACGTTCAGTGAAGGTTTGAGCAGTACAAAGTGGAACAACAACTTTTAGCAAAAACTTGAGCAACTTTCAGTGAATGTTTGATCAATTTTAAGAAAAAGTTTGAACAGATTTATGCAAAACTTTAAGAACAGTTTGAGTCTTAGAAGTTTCCCAAACTGCCTCTTAGAATTTTCCAGAAATTCCTTTTGGAAGTTTCTAAAACTTCCTCTTGGAAGTTTCCCAAACTTCTTCTTGGAAGTGTCCCAAACTTCCTATAGGAAGATTCCCGATCTTCCTCTTGGAAGTTTCACAAACTTCAAAATTTTTTTTAATTGCACAAACTTCCTCTTGGAAATTTCCCAAACTTCATCTTGGCAGTTTCCTAAACTTCATCTTGGAAGTTCTCCAAACTTCATCCTGGAAGCATCACAAATGTCCCCTTGAAAGTTTTCAAAACTTGATCTTGGTTTACCAAACAGCATCTTGTAAGTTTCCAAACTTTTCTATTGAAAGTTTCTCAAACTTTCTCTTCCTTTCCAAACTATCCCTTGGAAATGTTTTAAGTTTCCTCTTTTACAAACTTGCCGTTGGAGTTTTCCAAAATTTGAAAGTTTTTCAAATTCCACTTGGAGATTTCTCAAACTTGCTCCTGGAAGTTTCCCGAACTTCCTCTTCGAAGATTCTTGAAACTTCTTTTTGGAATTTTCCCAAAATTTCCACTCTTGGAATTTTAACAAACTTCCTCTTGGAAGTTCCTCAAATCTCCTTTTACAAATTTCAGAGTAAAATCCAGAAAGAACTTTGGAACAATTCCAAGAGGGAGTTTAGAAAACATCTAAGAAGAAGTTTGAAAAACTTCCAAGAGGAATTCTGGGAAACTTCCAAGAGTAATTTTGAGAATCTTCCAAGAGGAAGTTTGGGAAACTTCCTAAAGGGAAATTCGAAAACTTGCAAGAGAAAGTTTTCGAATTTCCCTTAAGGAAGTTTCTCAAAATTACTCTTGGAAGATTTCCGATTTTCCTTTTGGAAGTTTCCCAATCTTCCTCTTGGAAGTTTCCCAATCTTCCTCTTGGAAGTTTCCCAAACTTCCTCTTGGAAGTTTCCCAAACTTCCTTTTGAAAGTTTTCCAAACTTCCTCTTGGAAGCTTCACAAACTTCTCCTTGAAAGCTTCCCAAACTTGCGCTTGGTTTCCCAAACAGCATCTTGGAAGTTTCCTAACTTTTCTATTGAAAGTTTCTCAATCTTCCTCTTGGAAGTTTTCCAAACTGTCTCTTAAAAGTTTTCCAAACTTCCCCTTGGAAATTTTCAAAACTTCCTCTTGGAAGCTTTACAAACTTTCCGTCGGAAGTTTCCCAAAATTTCTCTTGGAAGTTTATTAAACTTGCTCTTGAAAGTTTCTCAAACTTGCTTTTGGAAGTTTCTCAAACTTGCTTTTGGAAGTTTCCCGAACTTCCTCTTCGAAGCTACCCAAACTTTCCTCTTGGAAGTTTCTAAAAATTTTACTTAAATTTTGATGTTATGTATGAGTTTTTTTTTTGTTTTGGATTTTAGCCTCGGAAGTGGCCATTCATCCTTTAAAATTTTATTTCTAAACAATGTCTTAGCTACAGTTCATAATTTGTTGATTAATTCAGTTTTCCTCAAGAAATTTTCCAATTTTTTCTCGTTTTCTTCTTCGTTTGTTAAAATATTACCTATAGTTAACCCTAGTTCACATTCCTTCCTTTGATCTTCGTAAGCCCTACAGTCCAAAAGCAGGTGGGTATGTATGAGTAACATGAAGCAAAAGTTGAGCAAGTTTTTAGCAAACCTTTTAAAATAATTCAAGCTTCTTAGATTTAAAAAATGTTGCAACTTTCAGCGGAAATTTGAGCGACGTTCAGAGTAAGTTCGATCATCTTTTAGCGTGAAAAGTTGTTGGCGGAAATATTAACAACTTAACGGAAGCTTGATAAATTTTTAGTTTAGTTTTAGTTTAGAAAATTGCTGAAACCTAAAGCAACCTAAAATAGAAGTTTGAGCAACCATCAGCGAAGTTTTGAGTACTTGAAGTGAGAATTTGAGTGTAAGTGTGAGTGGAAGTACAGCAAAAGTGTCAGGCATTTTCAGCTATTTCAGCAACGTTCAGTTATCTTTTGTTCAGCTCTGGGCGAAAGGTGCAAAGATTTGAGAAACCTATAGCTTACGCTGTGGCATTAGACTGATGCAAATTTTGAAGTTTTTGCTCCCCTATGCTTAATCGACGTCAATTATGATGAAAATCATTCTCCCAAAATTTGTAGTGATTAGGAGGAAATTTGACTGTGCACACGCCATTTGAAGTTTATATGGAAATTACTATGGAAAACGCAAACCTTTTGTGTTCAGTCTTGTAACTGCTCGTCATAATAATCTATGGAAAAGTGAACACACTCATCTCATGTGAAAACTTCCCAGCTACAACTTTGCCGAAGACCACATGACTTAAGGATAATTTGTTAATATTGATAACAAAGTCTTAATCATGCTGAGATGATCATTCAATTACTTTCAGAGCAACACTGCTTATTTGCTGTAGAACATAGTAACCTGGATTACTTTGATCTATTCTTCCCGCCAGGAGCACCACTGTTGCCTGCCGAACAGTTGGTGAAGCATGCTACATGCAAACCAACTTTATGATGATGAATAACAATTTATCCTGATGTCTAATCGAAAAGTGGTCTTCGGCAAAGTTGTAGCTAAGAGGATTTCACATTAAAAGAATTTGTTCACTTTTCCAAAAAATATTATGACGGAGAGATAGAGAGCTGAACACAAAAGATTGGCCTTTTTCATAGTAATCTCCATATAAACTTCAAATGGTGTGTGCACAGTCAAATTTCTTCCGAATCACTTCAAACTTTGGGAGGATGCTATTTACCATAATTAAAATCGTTTAAGCATAGGGGAGCAAACATTTCAAAATTTGCATCACTCTACTGTGGCATCCTATAGTGAAAGTTTCAATAACCTAAAGTTTAAGTAACCTAAACCAAAAACTCGAGCAACTATTATGAATGAAAGTGAGCAACTTTCAGCGAAAATTTGGGTGTTTCTTATCGAAGGTTTAAGAAACTTTTAGCGAATCTTTTATTTATTTATTTATTTATTTATTTTAACAAAAAATTTGGAAGAGGGAAAAACCCCTTTGAGTGATTTTCTTTCAAAATACTTCTCAAAAGGGCGCAAAACCTCTTCATCTTTTCAAAAACGTTATAAAATAAGACTAGACTACTTATAAAGTAAAGGCTCAACCGGAAATAATCCATAACAGAGCCAAGATCTTGAAGGGAGAACATCAATAAGCTGTGGTGGCCAACGGACAAACGATGAGATAGATTTCTTGAACTCTGAAAAGATAATTGAAAAAGGCGGTATCATACAACATAACAAATTTCATTTAAATACTCAAAAATAATTTTCATCATAGAAAGAGATTTACTGCCAATAATATCACGAATGGATGAAGGTACAGAGTGGCCTAATGTTTGACAATGATCAAGAATTTTCTTTCTAGGTAAAACATAATTCTTGCAATGAAAAATAATGTGATCAATATCTTGATAAGACTCGCCACAGTCACATAAATTAGAATCTACAATATTAATGCGATATAAATGGCTATTGCAAATATAATGATTAGATATAAGCCTAGAAAAAAGGCAAATGAAATTTCTACCAGAAGATAAATACTTAAACCAGGGATTTTTATTGACATTTGGGCAAATGGAATGACACCAACGACCTTTATCACTAGAATTCCAGTCAATTTGCCAGAAGTTCATTGTGACTCTTTTCAATTTTGAAAAACATTCTGGATAAAAAATATCACGATTGAAAATAATACCTCGAGTTGCACCCATCTTAGCTAAACAATCGGCTTGCTCGTTACCAAATATTTGACAATGAGCTGGAACCCAGACAAATTTAATCACGAATCCTTGATTATGTAAATTATACAACAAACTTCTCAACAATAATAACAAATGGTGTGTCTTATAATGAAAATTAATGGATTTAATAGCATTTATACAACTCATACTATCAGTACATATAATGAAAACATTTGGAGAGCACTCTTTAATTAAGTTACATGTAAAATACAAAGCAATCAATTCGGCAATAAAAATGGAACAAGGAGATTGCAATTTGAAAAAATGTGTAACGTCTACATGATAGACACCAAAACCAGCATTATTATTAATGAGCGATCCATCTGTATAAAATATTTGCTTTCTATCAAATCCATTAAATTTACGCTCTAATAATAAATTTGAAAAATGATGATGCACATGATTTGGAATTTGTTTCAATTCCACGTGTAAAGATAAATCAATCAAAGGATGGAAAGAGTGGAATCTTTTGGCAACGTGGAAGTTGAAGCAACCATCAGAAAATAGCGAAAGTTTGAAAAACTTTCAGCTAAAATTTGAATTATTTTTCGTGAATGTTTGGACAACTTTAAACAAAAGTTTGAGCTTCATCTTAGGAATTTTGTTTTGGCATAAGTTACAGCAAAAATAGCAAGAGTTTGTGTAATTTTTAGCGATAGTTTGATTCACTTTTTATCGGAAGTTTAAAATTAGATAACCTTGTAACGAGTATTTGAACCAGAGTCTATAAATGAATTGCGCGAAGAGTGAAACCAAATCTACCTATCGAGCCTGTGTGGTATTAACTCGCTGTATTGTAACCCTTTGCTCCCAATGGCATTATGATAACTCTTAGCGACAACATAGTAGGCAAAGAATGTAAAGATAACACCCAATTGTAAATAAGGCTAAGGCTATCTAGTAGGCATAGCGTAAACCAACACGTCACTCTTCCAGTAACGTCAAAAGCAGCGCGTCGTAATTTAGGTGGTGCTCCCGTTTGCCAACATCAATTATCAACCCCACAGAGCCGACCAGCAAAACAGATAGGGGCCGTTTTCGGAGGCGAAGATGAACAATAATTCAAAGAAGTCTCTTCGCGCAACTTTCTGTATATAGACTCTGATTTGAACAACTATCAGCGAACGTTTGAACCATTTTAGTGAAAGTTTTAAGCTACGGTTTAGCAACGTTTGAACGCCTTTAAGTAAAAGTTCAGCAACAAAAAACGAAAGTTAGAGCGATTTTCAGTGAAAATCTGAACAATTTTCAACGATAGTTTGAACAGTTTTCAGCAAACTATTGCTGAATATGTTTAAAACACTTACATCGAAAGCAACTTTTAGAATTTATTCGAGTACTTACAGTTTACTGACATTGTGAACAACTTCCAACGAACGTTCGACCAGCTTCATCAGAAATTTACGGACCTTCCATAAAAAGTTTGAACAACCTCCAGAAGGAGTTACAGCAGAATTGTTAGTAAATATCAGAAGTTTTGGTAAACCTACACCGTGTCCAGTATATTCTCATACAAATTCGAGATAATGTTACTTTGCGCTTGTTTAACTGACATCATTGGTAATAATATTTTTTGAAAGTGGTTATAATACTGATTCACTACAGGAAATATTTTGGAAATATTTCAATTATAAACTTATTTTATCAACTTAAGAATTTACGAAGAATATTTCCAGCGGCACGCTCATAGGCAGAGCCCAATTTCAATCTGCAGTTATCGCACATATATTTATCAAATTTTATCAATATTTATCTATTCAAAACGCAATATGATTAACTTAAAGTTTCTTTTTTTTTTTTTTTTTTTTTTTGTCGGTAGCGATAGGGGTAGTACTGGCACTTTTAATCTGCCCTAAGCTCCTTCCCAGCATTTGCTTTTATAAGCCTCTATTGCGTTCATCACACAGACGTTCCTAAGCAATGTTGCTAAAATGGTCACTGTGTACCCTAGCAGCAATCAGCCCTTACCGTAGTTTTGCAGTCTAGTAGTTCAGACTACTATCAAACTATGATAAGGACTGAAATGCTACTAGAGTGGTTAAAGTGAAGAACGAAATAGTTTTATTAAAAGGTCCTCATTCCCCATTTTATTTTATCATCCACTGTCACATAATTTCCTCACTTTTGCTGTCGTCACTTTTGTTTTTGACACTAGCACTTCTATATCCGATTATCATGTATGAACTTTCGTTATCACTTTCCACTATCAAAGCTAAAAGTTTCACCAATATTACATCACGCCACTTTCATACCAATTTATTTTATTGCCAATAATTGAAGGATGTTTATTTTTTTACTATTTCATTGAACTACGAATTATCACAACGACCGTAACAAAAAAAAATACTTCGATCACTTCTATTGCACTCGCTGTTATTATGAACACTGTCCTTGTAAAAGTGTAAAGAACTAGGCAATAGTGTTTTTGTTTAAAGAAATAAGTGCAAAATGCATACTGATATTATTATGTCTGTGGTATTCACGTAACCCTCACAATCACTTCAAATTCAATTTCAAAAGTTCATCATCACTATGCAATTCATCAAGTATCATTATCACCCTCACAATCATTAATTTTATAACGACGAATGTTACACAAAAACTCACCGAATAATCACTTTTAAGTCACATAACAAAAAGTTGGATCATGCGTTAGCTTCGAAACCTATCCACCATTACCGATTAGTACAAAGGATGCTACAATTCATTTAACAAACTGCAACAACAAGTAGTGGTGCATAAGTAACTACTGAGCCCTGGCGGTCCCTCCATTCGAAGAGTACCTGATAATATGCAGAAACATATTAGCAGATCCTCAGCCTGCAAGCAGCCGTTTCATGATAAATCATGATCCGTTAGAGGTGTGCCAAAGTATTGGGAAGGTGATATTTTATACAGACGGATATTATTTTACGGTGCACCTTCACTTTGGCACCGTCAATCCCCATGATCCAGGCCAGGGGATTAACTTAAAGTTTCTGAAACTTTTTTGTGAATGCTCTGATTTTCACATTGTAAACCAGACCAATATGAACAAAAATTCATTTTAAGTGCAAAACACGACTTCAATGGACATTTCATCACTTATCATAGCAATTTTTTCTTATTCATAAAACAAGCTATTCTACGTTAGTATAATACTACCAGACTACAATGAAATACTACAACATTGGATTATCCTACATTCAGTAAAGTTATACCAAAGAAAAGAAAAAGTGTATGAGAATATATTGGACACAGTGTAAAGCGGAAGTTTGAGCTATTACAAACTCCAGTTTGAACATTATCCAGCGAAAAAGTGAACAAAATTTATTGAAAATTTGAGTAACGCAGGGCAAAGGTCGGTTCAGGATCTTTTCGAAATGAAAATTTCCCTGACTTCCCTGGGCTTAGAGTATAATCGTATCTGCCCCACGATATTTATACGAATGCGGAAATGGCAAGTTTGGCTTTGAACACTAAGCTGAGAAGCAGGCTCTGTCCAAGTGAGGATATAATGCCAATAAGAAGAATAAGGAGAAGAAGTAGAAGAAGAAGAAGAGCGAAAGTATAGCAAACTTCATCAAAAGTTTATGTTGATTCTTTGAGATTGAGTAAGTGATAGCGTAAATTTCAACGATACTTTGGGCAATTCTATGCGCTAGTTCAAGCAATCTTAAATAGGATACTTTATTGAAAAACTTTGTACTAAAAATAACCTTCAGCACTTTGATCAAATCACAGTTCGATTTTAACCTTTACATACCCGATCCCAGTAAATGGCTGGGCATGGCGTACCATTGGTACCTCGCGTACCTGCAGGAATAAAATAGACCCCTTTGTGCGGTCCTTAGCCTCTTGCCCAGCAACTCCTATCCCTACCTCCTCGTGGTACTGGCCGGGGTACGAGTAACCTTGGGGAAGATCGGGTAACCAACCCCCGGTGGGAACTTTGGTCGTATGCTGACAGGGAAGGGGGGGTTTGCTTTTGCTTTTGCCTTTGCAAACCTGGAGCGTCTGTACTCCATGTTAGGAGCGACTCACAACAGCGTCTGTTCCCCATGTCAGGGGCGGCTGATCATCGTCCGAGTGCCAGAGAAGGACTCTAAGCTAAACTGCGCACTATGGCCCTCCGAACATTTAGGGGGAATGGTCCTCCGGAAATCTAGGGGGTTGGTGTCAGGCCCTGCAAGCCAACCGTAAAAACACATCAGCACAGGAACGTCAACGAGAGAATACAGACCGGAACAATCGGCAAAGACCACAGCGACGAAAAAGGACTAGCGATTGGAAACTCGGTACGTGGAACTGCAAATCTCTCAACTTCATTGGAAGTACTCGCATACTCTCCGAAGTACTGAAGACCCGCGGTTTCGACATCGTAGCGCTGCAGGAGGTGTGCTGGACAGGAGAATTGGTGTGAACGTTTAGAGGTAATCATACCATCTACCAGAGCTGCGGCAATACACGCGAGCTGGGAACAGCTTTCATAGTGATGGGTGATATGAAAAGGCGCATGATCGGGTGGTGGCCGATCAATGAACGAATGTGCAAGTTAAGAATCAAAGGCCGATTCTTTAACTTCAGCATAATCAACGTGCATAGCCCACACTCCGGAAGCACTGATGATGACAAGGACGCATTTTACGCGCAGCTCGAACGCGAGTACGACCGCTGCCCAAGCCACGACGTCAAGATCATCATAGGAGATTTGAACGCTCAGGTTGGCCAGGAGGAGGAGTTCAGACCGACGATTGGGAAGTTCAGCGCCCACCGGCTGACGAACGAGAACGGCCTACGACTGATAGATTTTGCCGCCTCCAAGAACATGGCCATTCGTAGCACCTATTTCCAGCACAGCCTCCCGTATCGGTACACCTGGAGATCACCTCAGCAGACAGAATCGCAAATCGACCACGTTTTGATCGATGGACGGCACTTCTCCGACATAACCGACGTCAGAACCTATCGTGGCGCCAACATTGACGCCGACCACTACCTGGTGATGGTGAAACTGCGCCCAAAACTATCCGTCATCAACAATGTACGGTACCGACGCCCGCCCCGGTACAATCTCGAGCGGCTGAAACAACCGGATGTCGCCAATGCGTACGCGCAGCATCTTGAGGCAGCGTTGCTTGATGAGGGCGATCTCGATAGGACCCCTCTTGAGGACTGCTGGAGGACAGTCAAAGCAGCCATTAACGACGCTGCCGAAAGCGTTGTCGGATATGTGGAACGGAGCTCAAGAAACGATTGGTTCGACGAGGAGTGCCAGGAGGTTATAGAGGAAAAGAATGCAGCGCGGGCTGCAATGCTGCAGCATGGTACGCGGCAAAACGTGGAACGATACAGACTGAAGCGGAAACAGCAAACCCGCCTATTCCGAGACAAAAAGCGCCGCCTGGAAGAGGTGGAATGCCGAGAGATGGAGTTGCTGTACCGTTCTCAAGAAACGCGGAAGTTCTATCAGAAGCTCAACACATCCCGCAATGGCTTCGTGCCGCGAGCTGAAATGTGCCGGGATAAGGATGGGAGCATCTTGCCGGACGGACGCGAGGTGATCGAAAGGTGGAAGCAGCACTACGATGAACACCTTAATGGCGCAGAGAACACAGGCACAGAAGGTCAGGACAGCGAAGGCGATGGCTACGTCAGCACAGCGGACAGTGGAAACCAACCAGCTCCCACGATGGGGGAAGTTAAGGATGCCATTCAACAGCTCAAGAACAACAAGGCCGCTGGCAAGGATGGATGAGCCGAACTCATCAAGATGGGCCCGGACAGGTTGGCCGCTTGTCTGCATCGGCTGATAGTTAGAATCTGGGAAACGGAACAACTACCGGAGGAGTGGAAGCAAGGCGTTATATGTACCCTATTTACAAAGAGCACGACAAACTGGAATGTGAAAATTATCGTGCAATCACCATCCTAAACGCCGCCTACAAAGTGCTATCCCAGATTCTCTTCCGTCGTCTATCACCTATAGCAAACGAGTTCGTGGGAAGTTATCAAGCAGGTTTCATCGACGGCCGCTCGACAACGGACCCGATCTTTTCCGTGCGGCAAATCCTCCAGAAATGCCGTGAGTACTTACCAGGTCCCTACGCACCATTTGTTCATCGATTTCAAGGCGGCATACGATAGTATCGACCGCGTAGAGCTATGGAAAATCATGGACGAGAACAGCTTTCCCGGGAAGCTCACAAGATTGATCAGAGCAACGATGGACGGTGTGCAAAACTGCGTGAAGATCTCGGGCGAACACTCCAGTACGTTCGAGTCTCGGCGGGGACTACGACAGGGCGATGGACTTTCGTGCCTGTTGTTCAATATTGCGCTTGAAGGTGTTATGCGGAGAGCCGGACTTAACAGTCGAGGCACGATTTTCACGAGATCCGGACAATTTGTTTGCTTCGCGGACGACATGGATATTATTGGGAGAAAATTTGAAACGGTGGCAGATTTGTTCACCCGCCTGAAACACGAAGCAACAAGAGTCGGGCTAATGGTGAATGCGTCGAAAACAAAGTACATGCTGGTTGGCGGAACTGAGCGCGACAGGACCCGCCTAGGAAGCAGTGTTACGATAGACGGAGATACCTTCGAGGTGGTGGACGAGTTTGTCTACCTCGGATCCTTGTTGACGGCTGACAACAATGTTAGTTGGGAAATACGAAGGCGCATCATCAGCGGAAGTCGTGCCTACTATGGGCTCCAGAAGAAACTGCGGTCAAGAAAGATTCACCCCCGCACCAAATGTACGATGTACAAAATGCTCATAAGACCGGTAGTCCTCTATGGGCATGAGGCGTGGACTATGCTCGAGGAGGACTTGCAAGCTCTTGGGGTTTTCGAACGCCGAGTGCTAAGGATGATCTTCGGCGGCGTACAGGAGAACGGCGTGTGGCGGCGAAGGATGAACCACGAGCTCGCTCCACTCTACGGCGAACCCAGTATCTTGAAGGTAGCTAAAGCTGGAAGGATACGCTGGGCAGGGCATGTTGCAAGAATGCCGGACAACAACCCTGTAAAGATGGTGTTCGCTACGAATCCGGTCGGAACAAGAAGGCGTGGGGCGCAGCGAGCTAGGTGGATTGACCAGGTGCACCAGGACCTGGAGAGCGTGGGTCACAGTCGAGGATGGAGAGAAGCGGCCATGAACCGAGTGAATTGGCGAATAATTGTTGGCGAGGCTTTATCAAGATAATTGATGTAAAGCCAAATAAGTAAGTAAGTATACCCGATCCCAGACAAGGTATTTTCAAATAGCTGTCATTTCATCGATTTTCATTCGATGTTTTTGAAACCAGTGTTCTTTAAAAAGGTATAAGTTATTTGCTATAAACGAACAATGCAGAATTCAGAACCATGCCGGAGATATTCCGGGTTATACTGGGGTCTCAATGATGCGAGATTTGAGAAATGCGATTTTTTTCTTAATTATAATACCGTAGTTCTAAAATGTATGGAAAGTTGATTGTGAAGTCACAGAGGCGACTCGTAACCTCACTTTCTACCTGTTCTACGAATCTAAAAACAGCTAATTATGTAAATTTAGACTATAAAGCAAACAGTAAATGATTGGAATCGTCTTTTCTAACAAATCTCTTCTTCTCAATAGATGCAATTTTGTTGCTGAAATTCTAGAAACTACGGCGAAAGTTAGTTAGGAAGATCGTGTAACTTCAGTGGGTTTTTGAGCTACTTAAATTGGAAATTTGAGCAATGTCGAATTCCAGACATGAGTACCTTCAGGTGGAACTATGAGAAATTTCCAACAAAGTTCAAATGAGCGGTAATACTTACGTCAGCAGTTTGAGTAATTTGTACTGGAAATTTGAACTTTTGGAAGAACTTTCAACTAAAGAACTTCATCCAGTGCATAATTGAGCAACTTCAAGTGCAAAATTGAGCAAGGTAGCGATTTTTTTAGTGTTCAAACTTTGAACGGAAGCATAGGCAACACTCAGTTTTAGAAAGTTTAAGCGACAATTTGTACAAGTTTCAGTGAAAGTTTGAAAAAAATGTAGAGAAATTTTGAACAATTTGAATTTGAATTTCCGAAAGATTATAGTTATCGCTCAGCTTCTGAGACGCATAGACGTTTTTACGACTGCGCTCCTCATTAGTCAGGCATTTTTTTCAGATCGTTCTATCGATATTCCGTTGTGCCGCGTCGCGTGTGTGGTGATTACGCGATGAGGCGAGAAAACACCTTTCGAATCGATTATTCGAACTTCCCCGTGAAGCCGTCGTTCGAAAAGGTGCACGGCTTTTGCCGCACAGTGCTCGCCCTGAAGAAGGAAGATGTGTTGAGACTACAGTGTAGTAGAGGTGAACAATGTGCGTTCGTCAAGGTCGGCGACCTGACGCTCGCACAGAAAATTGTTGAAGAACACGATGGACGTCACGAAGTGGAAATAGACGGGAAGAAGCACAAGCTTCGAATAACCATCGAGGATGGAAGTGTCGAAGTGAAGGTCCATGACCTACCCGAAAACGTGACGAAGGAGAAGATCGTGGAGTTCTTGCGTGTGTTTGGTGAAGTGATCTCGGTTCACGAGCTAACGTGGGGAGAGAGCTACGAGTTCGCCGGCATACCACTCGGCATATGGTCTGCCCGTATGCTACTAAACCGAAACATCGACTCGTGGGTCACCATCGATGGGCAGCAAGCGTATGTGGTGTACAAGGGGCAGGTGCTCTCATGCAAACACTGCAAAGAGCAGGCACACTCTGGCATATCATGTGTCCAGAATAAAAAACTGCTGGTGCAGAAGAGCTACGCCAACGTAGCGAAGCAAAGTGGCATCCGTCAGTCACCAAAAAAATCGTCCGGTGTGAAACCACCGAACACGAAATCGGTAGCTTCTACCGCGCCATCGCTCGCCTCACCGGTTGCTTTTCCCGAGCTGCCGAAGCTTCCGAGTCGGACCGAACAGACTGCCCCGGCGACGAAAAGCAACAGTCAATCCGACAAGATTGATTTAACGGCGTCCCCCAGCCCGCATCAGCATCGTGCGCAAGGTCCGTCGTCATCTCACCGAACGACACAACAAGCCACCGAAGCTACCCAACCCAATGTTGCTGTGGTGGACTTGTTCAAAAAGCCAATCCATGCGCTGCGATCGCACAGCAAGAATGGCAACGGCAACGAGACCGATGAATCGTCGGCATCCACGAGCAGCAGGCGAAGCAGAGGCCGACCACCCGGCAAAAAGCCACGCCGAGAAGACGATGACGACGAGCAGGATGAGGATTCACAACAGTAATGGCTCTCACATCCTACAATATCGCTTCCCTCAACATCGGCACCATCACCAATCCCACGAAACTAGCGGCGCTGCGCACCTTCATCCACAGCCAAAGCCTCGATATTGTGTGTCTGCAAGAAGTGGAAAACGACCAGCTCTCCTTGCCTGGCTTCGTCGTATACACGAATGTAGACCACACGAGAAGAGGAACAGCTGTTGCTCTGAAGGAGTACATTCAGGTATCTCACGTCGAGAAAAGCCTGGATAGCCGCCTTATCGCTCTGCGAGTGCACGATACCACGATTTGCAACCTCTACGCTCCGTCCGGCTCTGCACAGCGCGCAGCACGGGAGGATTTTTTCAACGGCACTCTAGCCTACTATCTCCGCCATCCCACTCAACACATTATCCTCGCTGGCGATTTCAATTGCGTGCTTCGAGCATGCGATTCGTCTAGCGCAAACACCAGCCCGGCCCTCAAAACAGCTGTGCAACAGTTGCAGCTCCACGATGTGTGGGAAAAGTTGCGCCCCCGAGATGCCGGTTTCACTTACGTTTGCCGGAACGCACAATCGCGCCTCGATCGCATATATGTGAGCAGCGGTTTGCGGGAGCATTTGCGTACCGCGCATACGCATGTCTGTTCGTTCACGGACCACAAAGCGCTGACACTTCGTGTCTGCCTCCCCCAGCTAGGAAATGAGCCCGGCCGTGGTTTCTGGTCCCTTCGACCGTCTCTTCTCACCGACGAGAACGTTGCCGAGTTCCAAACACAGTGGCAATATTGGACTCGGCAGCGCAGAAATTACGGGTCGTGGATCGAGTGGTGGCTTTCGTACGCTAAGCCAAAAATCAAAACCTTCTTCAAACGCAAATCACGAATCGTCTATGACGAATTCCATGACGCACATCAGCGTCTATATGCGGAATTACGGCTAGCGTACGATGGGTACTACCAACACCCAGAAATGTTGGCCACAATCAATCGCTTGAAAGGCGAAATGTTGGCGCTTCAGCGAAATTTCTCGCACATGTTTATGCGTATGAACGAGACATACGTGGCGGGAGAACCCGTATCGATTTTTCAGTTGGGGGAGAGACGAAGGAAGAGGACCGTTATCACCCAGTTGCGAACGGAGGAGAATGAGACCGTTGCCGAGCCAGCAGCGATCGAAGCAAATCTGCTCAACTTCTTCTCGGGTCTGTACACAGAGGAAGCAGCAGACGACAACAACGATGACGGGTTTGCATGCGAGCGTGTGATCCCTCCCGATGATCCCATCAATCAAGCCTGCACGGACGAGATCACCACAGCAGAAATACTTTCTGCCATCAGAGCGAGTGCCCCGCGGCGTTCTCCCGGCAATGACGGCATCCCACGAGAATTTTATCTCCGCATGTTCGATGTAATCCATCGGGAGCTCAATCTCTTGCTCAACGAAGCACTAGCAGGCAACCTTCCCCCTGCTTTTGTGGAGGGCATCATCGTGCTGGTGAAGAAGAAGGGAGGCGACAACACGGCCCGTTCTTATCGACCCATCTCGCTGCTCAACAGCGATTACAAACTTCTCTCGCGCATTCTCAAGACCAGACTAGAGTGCGTCATGCGAGCCCACCACGTGCTGAGCGACGGGCAGAAATGCTCCAATTCGGAGCGTAACAAGGCCACTCTGGCTCTGAAAGATCGGATTGCGAGTCTCCGTCACCACCGGCGCGCCGGCAAGCTTATCAGCTTTGATTTGGAGAACGCATTCGATCGGGTCCGGCACTCTTTCCTCTTCGACACCATGTGCTCGCTCGGCTTTAATCGGGATCTCATCGCTCTTCTCTCGCGCATTGCCAGTCGATCCACCTCTCGGCTGCTCATCAACGGACGTCTCTCACGTCCGTTTGAGATTCAACGTTCGGTCCGGCAGGGTGACCCGTTGTCCATGCATCTGTTCGTGCTCTACCTCCACCCCCTGGTTTGTAGGCTCGAGCAAGCATGCGGCAACGATTTGTTGGTCGCATACGCCGACGATATCAGCGTCATCGTGACGTCAGCCGGGCAGATCGAACTGATGAATGAAATATTCACTCGGTTCGAGGCTGTTGCCGGCGCCCGCTTGAACTTGCGAAAGACGGTGTCAATCAACGTTGGTTTTTATGAGGGCAATGCGATAAATACCCAGTGGCTACAGACAGCCGATGTAGTTAAAATTCTGGGTATCAGTTTCGCAAACTCCATACGACTGATGACAACGATAAATTGGAATGCGCTGGTGGGGAAGTTTGCGCAACAAATGTGGCTACACTCGCTGCGTTTGCTCACTTTACACCAGAAAGTGATTATGTTAAATACGTTCGGCACGTCGAAGCTTTGGTACGTTTCGTCGGTGCTACCACCACTAGGTGTACACACGGCGAAAGTCACCTCCACGATGGGCGCGTTCTTGTGGAGAGGAATGCCTGCCCGCGTTCCGATGATGCAGCTTGCGCGCAGCAAGGAGCATGGGGGCTTAAACCTTCATCTACCAGCGTTGAAGGCAAAATCACTCGCCATCAATCGTCATCTGAAAGAGATCGATTCCCTTCCCTATTATAAATCCCTTATTTTCCACGACAATCCCCGCCCAGCAATTTCAATCGATAATCCCGACCTGAAAATAATCCTTTCAAATTACTCCCACATTCCACCCCCTATCCAAGAAAACCCCTCCGCCGATCTCATCCATCGGCATTTCGTCGCGCAGACGGACTTGCCCAAGGTGGAACAAAATCATCCAACGATTGACTGGCCACGTGCGTGGCGTAGCATCCACGTTAAGCAGCTCTCTTCGGCGGAACGAACCAAGTTATACCTGTTGGTAAACGAGAAGTGGGAGCACCGCAAACTGCTGTTCGTGATGCGGAGAGCAGAGAATGAATTTTGCGTGCACTGCGGTGGACAACAAATCGAAACGCTCCGGCATAAATTCAGCGAATGTGCTCGTGTCGGCCCGGCATGGACGGTCGTACAACAGAGGCTAACCGCGCTGATGGATGGATGGAGACGGTTATCGTTCGAAGACCTGATGCGACCGGCGTTGCCCGGAATAAGGAAAACAACAAGAGTTGAGATGCTAAAAATTTTTGTAAAATACATCTGCTTCGTTAATGACGTTAACGGTTTAATTGATGTTAACCAACTTAATTTTCATCTCGATGTGTAAATAACTGTTTGTCTTTGACTTGTAAATAACTGTATTGTACCCTGAAATGACCTGTAAATAAAACTGAATTTTACCACCACAAAAAAAAAAAATTATGTAAATTTAGACTATAAAGCAAACAGTAAATGATTGGAATCGTCTTTTCTAACAAATCTCTTCTTCTCAATAGATGCAATTTTGTTGCTGAAATTCTAGAAACTACGGCGAAAGTTAGTTAGGAAGATCGTGTAACTTCAGTGGGTTTTTGAGCTACTTAAATTGGAAATTTGAGCAATGTCGAATTCCAGAGATGAGTACCTTCAGGTGGAACTATGAGAAATTTCCAACAAAGTTCAAATGAGCGGTAATACTTACGTCAGCAGTTTGAGTAATTTGTACTGGAAATTTGAACTTTTGGAAGAACTTTCAACTAAAGAACTTCATCCAGTGCATAATTGAGCAACTTCAAGTGCAAAATTGAGCAAGGTAGCGATTTTTTTAGTGTTCAAACTTTGAACGGAAGCATAGGCAACACTCAGTTTTAGAAAGTTTAAGCGACAATTTGTACAAGTTTCAGTGAAAGTTTGAAAAAAATGTAGAGAAATTTTGAACAATTTGAATTTGAATTTCCGAAAGATTAAGCTATGGTTGCAACAATTTACAGCGAACGCTAAATGAAAAACTTTGAACAATCTTTGGCGAAAGCTGAGACAGTCATAGTGAATGTTTGAGTAAATCCCTGCCACAAATCTACATAGAATCAACAGGTTTTTTTTTTTGCAATAATTTAAAGCAAAAGTCGGGAATTTGAGCTAGCTTTTTGGTGAACTTCCAACGAAAAATTGGGCAATCTTGGGAAAAAACGAAATTTTGAGTAAACATCAGCCTAAATTATGTTAGGGGGGGGAAATAAAATAACTTCTACGGGATTTAAGCATTCTATGCTTTTCAACGATTTCATTCAAAGAAAATTTGAAATCAAAAGTGTATGCAGGAGAGAATTTGAGCTGTTTTTGGACTATGGTATGCTTGATAAACTTTCTGTAGAAGTTCTAGTAATTTCCGATGGAAAATGGAACGACTCCAGTCATAGTTGAGTCAATATTCTGTAGAAGTTTAGGACACTTTCCATAAAAGTTTGAATATATTTTAGCGCAAGTTTATGCAACTGCTAGAGAAATTTTGCTAGAGTTTATAACAACTGCTAGGGAAAATTTTTAAGATGTCAGGTCATTAGGCCGAAGTACGGTGGGCCTAACGATTTTCGACCCAGCAGCTATACTTCGGCCTAATGGCACATTTTCTGTGATATCGCATTACCTGATAGCTGGTCTTGATGTTCCTAAATTCAGTTCGACTTTCAATATAATTATACCATGGATAAACAGTTTTTTTAGGAAATGTTTGATGAAAGATTCTTCCTCAAAAATTTACTATTGCTAAGGCTATAAATACAGTGGGATTCCGTTTTTGGCAACAAAGTTTAAATATTCAGTTGCCAAAAACGGAACCGTGCCAAAATCGGAACCCATATTTCAAATTTTATTTTTCCATTATTGGTTATGAAAACATCATTGCAATGTTAATACATCATTTGTATGGAATCATAAGGCCTTGAGACTTCGAAAAGGTTCACTTCGAAGTATTTTTCCGAAGGGTTATACTATGCTATGAATCTATAGCCCCGTAATGTTAAATCTGGCAAACTTTTTTCTGGTGGCGTTTTTACGCCTCAACGTCTTCAATTATATTTAGAAGCTTTATTTATTTTTTGTATAAATGGGCCTTGTAAAACCAATAATCGCATAAGTGACCTTTATTCAAGAACTAGACATTTTCTTAAAACTATGAGAGAACACGAAATTTTTTTTTTGTTTTCTTATAAAGACGAATTTACGAATCAAAAGCGCTGGGTATTGCATAACGGCATTAGCTTTTTTTAATTGAATGAACATTGAAAATCAGTTTAACTATTGGACTTAAACGTAAAATTTGAAAAATTCGGTAAGTTTAGAATTGCTTTTTCAATTTATGTTTCTGATAAAGTAAAGCATTTTATAATGAACGGTTGACTGCAATCAAAAGGGCAAACATAAAGATGAGATGATGCATAAATGTGACTTGTAATTCTGTAGAATTTAATTTTTCATTGAGCTTGATACATGTTTGACACCTACCTTATGAAATCAACTGAAATTTACAGGATCCTGTTATGAAACCTCAAGAACCTTATAGGAATCTTCAGGTTCTCATAAGAAATATACAGAAAAATGCTTGAGCTCTGAAGCATCTAGCCAAGCATCCGCAGGATCTTGCATAGAGTTCTCAGGATCTTGCTAAGGATTTTGCTAGGAGTTAATATTTTGGAATTCCGCTGCGATGTTGCTGAAAATTCTCAAGTCTCCGATGAAAAAACATTTTAAGTTTATTATTATTAGGCTACCATTAGCACACCTCAAATTCCTCTGGGCACCTTTTCAAAACCCCCAAGCTTTCGCCGGAAATATTAAAAATACTACATTATCCCGCTTAAAATTTACAGGACGCCCTAGTGTTTATTAGGAATTACCAGATTTTGGACATAATTCTCCATAACCATTTATACACTCTAAGGATCCCTCAAGAAGCCCTCAGTGTCCACTTGGAACCTGCAGATATCCTCATGAATTCGTTAAAATTTTTGGAAAGTTCCACAAGAACCAAGAATCCCTTAAGGATTCTCCAGGGTACAGTTAGGAATCTCATAGACTCAGCTCGTAAGGAACATTTTGATGATGTTAAGACACGTATGCTTGATTACAGAATTCTGGATCGTCTCTTAACAAATCTAGCGCCTTACAGAGTCTATAGAAAAAAAGGAAACGTAGCTTTCAATAGTTGACGCAGAGAGATCAATATACACACCAATACCACAGACAAATAGTTAAAACACTCTCAGTCGTATTTATCGCACGCTTCAATGATATTTTTGAGAATACATAAATTGTAGTTTGGACTGTATTCGCATTTGTCATGTTATTTAATGAAATTTATTAAAAGTTATGATGCACGACATTTTGCTGTACATATTTGTATATATTACTGCGGTGCAGAGTTGTTCAATATCAATCATATCAGCTGATGGCTGATGGTCTAAAACTATCACTATCACTTGCGAGCTATCAATATCACTTTGATTTGACAACCAACAGCAGTGATGCGACTTCGCACTCTAGATCATAATCACTGCGGAATGAGTGATCACGTGGTAATTAATAATGCTATTACTGTTTTTCAGTGACCAACAAATAGTTTCATTCTACCTGTAACAGTGTCAAAAATATCGTACTGATAAATTTACATTTTAACCGCTTAATTTAAGGCTAAACTTAACCCATCAGTGATATCCATAGTCTATCACCATCAATGCACTTGTGATGGAGTAGACAGCATGATGTTGATGTGATAAAGATTGATCCGAATTGTATCGCAGTCGGCCTGTACAATTCAGCAAATTTTAAGCGTTGATAGTGACAGCGAGCAACTCTGCTGCGGTGTGTTTTTACATGCGCTATGTTTGTAAATACATAATTATAAAGACAGTGAGCCAAAAAGATGAGACAAGATTTATGATTGTAGCTCTGTGTGAGTCATAGACTATGCTCTTATGTCGGTGCTGGTGCTTTGTTCAAACAAGCTGTTCCAAATCTGAAGAATAGTGTTTTTTATTGTATCACCTACTGGCAGACTCAAGTGGGCTGGACACTCAATATGAATGCCTAAGAAAAGAGTCTTTAGTTGAGATACTGGTGGAGATTATTGGCCTCATGAAACGTTGTCAATGTATGACCAATGACCATTCTGAAGTAAATAAGCGCGTACGTGAGTCCTTAGTAGTTGGTGAGATTTGATGAAATATCGATGAAAATGGAGCTCTGGAATATAATCAGTGTGGAGGTGACATGCTGTTCAAATGACTAAAGCAACAGACATGATAATATTAACAAAATAAATACAAATTTTAATGGTATTGAAAAATGTTGCCAAAAACGGATCCATTTTGTTGCCAAAATCGGGGGGTGCCAAAATCGGAGCATGCCAAAAACGGAGCATGCCAAAAACGGAATCCCACTGTATAATGATGTATTTCAATAACCTGTTATATGTGAGACTCCTTTCAGATTCGTTCAGTGACCCCAAATTCAATGAAAAGCATATTACCGTGAAGGCCCCATACTCTGCGCACTTAAGGCTTTTCAAATTTCAATAAGCTGTAATTAATTGAAAACAAAACACAGCACTCTGAAATTTTGGGAGCAGATACCTATTGATTTTATGTATAAGGGAAAAATATAAAAGCTTCTCTAAGTAATGATTTTCTTTGCAATGTTTTTAATCTTCTCTAGGGTGTACGTGTTCCTAACTCTGCGCACTCATTTTTGCAATGCTCCTTAGTCTGCGCATTAAGGTTCCTAACTCTGCGCACTCGATAAATTCTTTATAACGGGTTAAGTATTATACTAAAAGCATTACTAGCATTTAAACTCTGATTTGTTCTTCATTTTCTTGCTTTTCCGAATTTGGTATTAAACTATTGCCTCGGATTCGGGTCGGGTCCGGGTTTAAAAAAATAAGTAAGAGCCGGGTTCTGGCTTGTTATATGTGAATGTTATTTGAGAGGGTATATCGATCCATCTCCCTTATTTGTATGATATTATCGTATTCTTAGTGTATTGTTCATCACTCAATCAAGAAGTATCGCCGCTCTGTATAAGCGTGACGTAATTAATGAACGATTCCTATTGCAAATCAATAACAGTATTTTATTGGCGTTTCTATATTGCAAATACGCTTAAACCTCCTGAGTTGATGTTCCATTACTTGGTCAAATGAAACTAAACAAAAAATCAAAATTACTTTATTGCATGGTTAGGAAGCATTCAAAAATGACGTCCATCGTTCGGGGAAGGAGGAGTCTACCAAAATGTGACAATGCATGCATTAGGTACTGTAAAAAGCACGACAGGGGAGGGAGCGGGTGGAGTGTAGAAATCACAAAAAATATGGACGTCATTTTTGAATATTCCATTACCAAGATGGTCTCCTCAAACAATTTTCCAAAGCATTTCTATTCCATATCTCGATGGCCCGATAAGTCGATGATTCCCTTCAATACCGACTTATAGAGGGTTGATTGCATGTTGAAAATAACGTTTTAAAACTGCTGCGCATAGTAAGGAACATAGTTGAAATATGGTTCCTTACTATGCGCACTTAAGAAAAATAAGAAAATGAAAAGAATATAGGGGAACTGTGGGTAAAATGAACAGGGGGAGTAAAATGAACAGGTTAGTGATTTACGGTAATTATGCTACAAAACTATGCAAAACATAGTACCATCCTTAATCCTCAGATAAAGGAGCTATTTCAACAACTCTAACGCGATCTTGAACTGTCAAAAGCTGTAATAGTAAACAAAAACAAAGTACGCCTCTCCGTTTTCTCATATGATGTAAATTTTCACTCATGGAATTTAAGGTTTTTATGACTAAAATCATCAAAAATCTATTGAACTGCGTTGCACATCATATCTTTAAAGTATTTATGATAAGTAGACGGAAATATGAAGCATTTTTATCTTCTAAATTCTTAGAACAAATGATTTGAATATGTTGATTGCTTGGGGGTAAAATGAACCACTCGAGATGGGGGTAATATGAACACCATGGCAGGACGAATACTACCGGATTTTATATCAGATGCCAAAAGTTTCCCGGAGGAAATACAAAGACAGTAAGCCATCCAAATGGTCGCAGCTGAACGTTCCATCGATTCCAGAATATCTGTGAAATATGCATTGATCATGTACCAGACGCCGAGAATCATGCCGCAATCCGTTCAATTTGAGTGGTGTTCATTTAACCCCCACTACATGTTCATTTTACCCCCAGCATGTGTTCATCTTACCCCCAGTATATGTTCATATTACCTCCGTTACATGTTCATTTTACCCACATGTTTGGAACATTGACTCTGTGGAAAGCAATTTTCAAAATAATAATAATGTTGATAAAATTATATTTCCATCACAATATTTCAACTTGTTACATAGCATAAACATCCTTCTTCAATTCTGAGCAATTGAAAAAGATTATGACAGCTTCATAGGCAAGAAAACATGAAAAATGCTTAGGGTGTTCATTTTACCCCCAGTTCCCCTATGTTGCACTTTACCAGTTAAGATAGCTTGATAAATAAACTTGTGTCTACGTACTAAAAATCTGAAATATATTCTTTTAAATTTGCTTCAAATAACTTAAGTGATGAGGTACTCCCTTAGCATTTTTGCTAACGGGCAGTCAATTTGGACGTTTTTCAATGTTTTCAAAGCTTTTTTAATTTTTATTAAAGTAATAAACGTAAATATGTCGAGAAAATTCTTCGCATACTTCTTGATTACTATTGTAGCAATATATGAAAAATTAATTTTGAATGAAAATTTAAATATTTTACCAGATTTTGATGGATTTTGGCGAAAGTGCGCAGAGTATTTTATTTTAGGAAATCTATCGCAATAATTGATCAACTTCATCTCAGAATAAAAAAAACTCCAATTTTTGATTTACAAATTTTTTTTTTGCTATGATAACATTTTTGTCAAAATTACGTTCATTATAATTCGATAAACATCCAACCGGTACAGGTTTTCAAAATATTTGGATTATACCTTAGGGATGGTACACAAATTATGTCTCGCTACATTCTGACTTAACCAAACCACCCCCCCCCCCCCCTGGTCACGTTTTTTGTTTGAGTGCTTCGAAAATGTTGTAAGGCTTGTCACACTTGGCTTGACCCCCCTTGAAGCGTGACGGAATTTGTGCATGATCCCTAATACATGCGTTCTACTAGGCATTATAGCGCATAATCGCTCGAAAGTAATCAAATTCACCTCATTTTACGGTAACAATTAGCGAAAGTGTGCAATTTTTGGTGAAAATTAGAGTAATTTTCAATTCTGAACTCAAATCGATATAGGGGGAGATCCCCCAGTACCGGACACTTAAGCCACTAAATTCATAATTCGAAAAATATTGATTTTATGGGCTCGTGTTACATCATCGAATGTGTACACTATATGAATAGTTTATAATTACCAATTCAATGCATTGGCTACATTTACAAGAACAATTTGAGGTTTTCTTAGTTAGCAAAATGCTTATCAAAAACCTCTTTCATATATGATGAAAAATAGCACATTTTACGATGTTGTTCTGAATGTTCATTATTCTTAATTTTATTGCATATTTGATACCATGATCGACGGAACCCATGAAAAATGAAAGTATTCTGAGACACTGATGCAATAATTACAAAGATATCATATAACAAATCAAGCTGTCCGAAACTGAGGGACATGAGGTGCTTAACCAAAATTGTAATTTGTCCATATTTAGTTCAATTAAGGTACCGTAAGGACGCCATTCACCACTCATTTAACAGCATTTCAACACATTAAATTAAGTCAAAAATCGGTTTTTCGATATTTTTCGCAACTTTTTGCGCTAGACGCAAGATAAAACATTTGCTTTTGTAGGAAAGAAGTTCGAATGTGAACAACGTATAATGGTGCCTAATAACATGTATGCCAATGATACATGTGTAAGGCGCCATTCACCGCTCATCCTAAGTATAAGGCTCTATATACACAACTTAATTGGAATTAATTTACTTTCATTAGCTAATTGTTATCTTTGTACTATAGTACAACATCATGTTAAAGCGTGGCAGCTAAGAAGCATTTGTCGATCTGCCATAATAAAATCATTGTTCAAATCATGTTTACCGCCTTAAACAGCCTAAAATTATTTTTAATAAATAGTATTTAATATTAAATCATATGAATTTCATTCTGATACAATCCATTCTGGTATACTAATACATGTTGATGACTTTTATTGCGAAAATTTGTTCAGATTTTTCAAAATAATTCAATGAGCGGTGAATGGAGCATGGGCGGTGAATGGCGTCCTTACGGTACAAAATACATTCATACTATCAAATTAGGATTATGTTCGATCATGCTTGCGGGATCCAAAGTATTTTTTCATATTCAAAATATTTACTAAATAGGCTCAAAATTAAGTGGATACGTCAATTTTTTTAAGATTTTCAAACTTTTCTACTTTTTTTAAAAAGGCATGCATATTTCAAGGATGTGTTATTCTACGCAATCATTAGTCTACATAATAGCTTTCTTTTCTACTAATACACCATCTTGATTGGACCATGATTTCTCAATGTTTCGGCTTTGTCCGATATTGGGTGCTGTGGGGGATCTCCCCCTATTGAGCAACTTTCAACAAAATTCGTCCATCTCAATTGTCAATGGGTTAAACAATGTTTTAAAAATTTCCGATAAAAGATTAAATAATTACTAAAAGAAGTTGAAGCTGTTTGTATATGCACTTTCAAAAAAATAAAATTAAAGCAATCATTTACCAGCTCCAGACAAAGTTGTAACACTTCTAGGAAATATTTGAATAATTTATCAAAATCAATTATACTTTGAGAAAATAACATCGACTATTTGAGCAACTTACAACCAAATTTGAGAGACTTTAGGCCATATATTTGAGAAATTTTCTTCGGACAGTTGAGCAAATTTTACCGAAGATTGAGATTCTTTCAGTAAAAAATGAGCAATTTTCAGCTAGAGAAAGCTATACTTCCGAAGCTACACTTCTGATATCCTTACTACGACACATTTGATGCGAAAGCCTAAGCAACTTTCATATTTAGAGAACATTCACTGCGAAATAAAGCTATTTTCTACGTAAGTACAACAAATTTGTACAAACAATTGCTGAAACATGAAGCAATGTCATCAAAAATATTACAAATTTGCTGCATCCATAAGAGATTAAGGAAACTTCCAAGAGGATGTACGAAAAATTTCCGAGAAGAAATTTGGGATTCCTCTAAGAAATTTGAGAAATTTCAAAAAAATGTCCAAGAGAATGTTTAACCCTTTCTTTCCCATGAGATTTTCCGTAGTTTAAAAATAGAAAATGTGATATCTGGATAAATCACCAGAACAAAAGATGTAAAGTTTTACTCGAAAATATGAATAGAACTGAAAAAAATATTTTTTGTGATGGATCACTTGTGAATGATCCATTGGGAAGATGACAGCAACTAGGGTAAAAAAGAGGTCTCAATATGTTTTCATTTCATTGTTTTAACTCATACATTTTATTTGACCATCGTCAATTCTGGATGAAAATGAAGAGTTGGTAAGAAGTTTCTGTCTTTTTTGAGACACAAGCAAACATCACACTTAGTGCATTTAAATGAACTGAATGATCATTGATCTTTGCACAGAACGGTATTCAACGGGACAATGTTCTACTCCGTCATACCGTCCTTATAGCTGAGTATATCAGTTTGTTGATCGATCGTCCTCAGCGTCTTACAATTTTCTTTCCAACTTAAAATCATTTTCCGAAACATGATGATAGATTTGTTTTCGAAAAAGAGGTTAGAACAGAATTGTCGTTTTATTCCCAATGGATCACCAGTGATCCACCTAATTTTCCGCAAAATCAATAGTTTTGTGCAAAGAATTTTCTAATAACTCAACTGAATCTTGGAAAAATAATTCAATCGAGCTTGTTTTTATTTTTGTCTGGTGAAAATAATGTTTATATTTCTAAATATAGAAGTTTGAAAATCCACTTTATTTAAATTAGAAAAAATGCTGACTTTACTTCGGTTATTGTGCTTTAACTAGAAATCCAAGTGATTATTTTTGATGAAACTTTGTACATTATTTCATGAAACATATGTGAACATGTGATGAAAAAATTGACATGATCTAACTTGTACAGTTTATATACGACATACGCGTAGTGGTGGATCACATGTGCTACCATGGGAAGGAAAGTGTTAAGAAACTTACTAGAGGAAGTTTACGATACTTCCAACAGAAAGTTGAGAAAACACGCGAGAGGCATTCTGAGAAACTTACAAGAGAAATTAGGACAACTTCCAAGGCATGTTTCCGAGCAAATTTCCAAGAGAAAATTTGAGAAACTTCCAAGAGCAATTTCAATAGGATGTCTGAGAAACTTCCAAGACACATTTTGGAAAACTTCCAAGAGAAAGTTTGAGAGACTTCCAAGAGGAAGTTGGGAGAACTTCCAGAGGAAAATTTTTGGAAACTTCTAAGAAAAAGTTGGAAAAATTCCAACTTCTGCAAAACTTCCAAAAGGATGTTTTTGAAACCTTCCAAGCGGAAAGTACCTATAGGAAACTACCCACAGGCAGTTGGGGAAATTTCAGAGAGAAATTTAGAGCAAATTCCAATAGGAAGTTTGTAAAGCTTCCAGAGGGAACTGCAGGAAACTTCAAGCGAAGTTTAACGAACTTCCATGAGGAAGTTCGAGAAACTTTTAAGATGAAGTGAGGGAAACTTCCGAGACGGTGTTTTGGGAAATTTCCAAGAGGAAGTTAGAGCAACTTCCAAAAGGAAGTTTGGAAACTTCCAATAGGGGAGCTTTCAAGTGAAAGTTCGAGAAATTTTCAAGGGGAAGTTAGGGAAATTTCCAAGAGGAAATTTATTGAAAACTTCTAAGAGGAATTTTGGGAAACTTCCAAAATGAAGTTTGTAGAAATTTCCAGAAGGAAGGAAACTTCCAAGAGAAAAGTTTAAGAAACTACCAAGACGAAGTTTGGGAAGCTTACAAGAGGAATAATCTTCTAAGAGGAAGCTTGGGAAAATTCCAAGATGATGATTGGGAAACTTCTAAGAGAAAGTATGGGAAACTGCTACGAGGAAGTTTTGTAAACTTCTAAGTGGAAGTTTGAGAAACTTCCAAGAGCAAAATTTGAGAAACTTCCAAGAGGAAGTGTGGGAAAATTTCAAGAGGAAATTTGAGAAACTTCCAAGAGGAAGTTTGGTAAACTTCATAAACGAAGTTTGGAGAACTTCTAAGAGGAAGTTCGGTAAACTTCCAAGGGAAAATTTGAGAAACTTCCATTAGTAAATCTGTAAAGCTTGCAAGAGGAAAGTTTGGGAAACTTCCAAGAGGAAGTTTAGGCTACTTTTGAGATACAAATTTTGAAGACTTCCAAGAAGGAGATCGGCAAACTTCTAAGGGGAAGTTTGGGACACTTTAAAAGGGGAAGGTTGGGAAACTTCCAAGAGGAAGTTCCGCAATGTTTGCAACACTTTCAAAAGGAAGTTCGGGAAATTTCCAATGGGAAGCACGAAAAGCACAACTCACCATCTCCGTCGAGTTCCGGTTGTTCTCGGCGACCGTTTCCAGCTCGATCCGCAGTCGATCCAGGGCTTCCTCCTTCTCGGCCAGCAGCCGCTCGATGCGGGCCACCTTGTGGTCCGCCCCACGCTGCTTATTCGGCGACTCGTTCTCCCGATTGCACGCCTGCAGTTCCGTCCGCAACTCTCGGATCTCCTTCACGTACTTCCGTTTGTCTTCCACTGCGGGAAAAAAATCGAACCTTAGATTTTTAAGCATTTTAGATTTGTGATAGAAGAAAAACTTACGAAACTTCTCGTTCTTGTCCTGCAGCTGCTTGAGCTGCACCTCGAGGTACCCCTTCTCGTAGCGTTCCGCCTCCAGTTGAGCCTTCAGCTCCTTCAACTGTTTGGTCCGTTCGTCCAGAATGATCGTTTTGGGCGTGGGAGGCGAAATTTTTGGCGGTTGCCGTCCCAATCGCAGCGGACTGCCGTCCACGATGTCCCCACTGCTGACGGTGGAGGAAGTAAGCCGCGAAGGCAAACTCAGCCGGGAGGATTCCCGCTGAAGAGGCGCCGGATTGGGATTGGGAGGCGTCTCCGGAGGCAACATTGTTTGTGGCATGGCGTCCTGAATCGAGCGCCGGATCATCATCCGGTCGATTTCCTGGCGCATCTGCGCGCTTTCCAACATCGACTTGAGGAAGGCCGTCACGGCATATTGCTGCGGTTTGTCGAACCCGTTGCAAATCTGCTGGAAGAACCGTTCCGGATGGCGAACGCAGGAAAAGAACAGCAACAGGGAGAAGATGTAGAAGTGATCGGGAGCGGCGATCTGACCGGTTTCGGTTAGATACAGCTCGTAGTGGGGGAAATGCTGCCGGAGGAAGCTGATGATGCTGTCCTCCGGAAGGGCCACCGTTTGGTGAATCCGGGAGCGGAACTGCTGATAGAATTCTTCGACGCTGCACTGTTCGATACTGTCGCACTCGCATGGAATGAGGCGGGAATCTTTCACCTGTGGGATGAAACGACGAATTGTTTAACAAATTTTATCTGATTACAAAATAGTGGCGGCCACTTACCCATTGTAACAAGACCCGGGACCAGCGGAGTCCGTCCATGTTTGTTTCTGATGTTACTGAGATCAACAACAGAAGCCAACGGAAACTTTGATCTCGTGGTTCACTTCATTACACTTTGTTCATTACACTTTCATAGTTTTCTTGCTTTGCACCATGTAAATGCAATTTTTATGCGTTTTATTGCGCGGAAACAAGCAACATACGATTGAATACGTTATTTTTTTCCGTTGTGCTACCTGCCTGCAGAAGTGGATTTTGAGTTTTGACGCTTCTCGCCGTTTGTTGCGATCTTCGCGAGCAGAGCAGAAAGGAGTGGATTCAAAAATGGCGCTCGGCAGTGAGTGACCGTGCGAGCGGGTCACTCACGTGTGAAAATGAGAGTGAGGTGCGTTTAGCGATGTGTATTTCAATTGAGCTCTCGCCGAGCGGTGTCACGAACACGTGCGCAAATTTGCTGGTTGAAAATACTGCCGTTTGATTTTGCTGGGAACAGCTGATCTTTGTTTATATTTTCAACCAGCTATCAGATGTATGTACACGAACGCAGAAACCACTATAGGGTCCTAAAGCCCAGTCCCGATTTTAATTCCAAACGCTTGAGTTTATTCCAAAAACACAAGTTTACTCAATTTTCTAATGTTTTCCGTTGGTTTAAGTCGAAAAAACTTTTTTTTTAGATTTTGTCACACCCCTTGGCTTAAACCTAAAATTTTGGGTGTATTTTGTTTTCCGTGTCCCTTCCGAAATGTCAGATAGGAAAAACCCCAGTGTTAAAACTAAAACCCCTGTGGTGTTTTTGTCGACTAAGCGAACGTCAAACATGATCTCAAGTGTCAAGGTTCATTTATGGACCCAATTTTCAAATTAAAGTTCAAACATGATATAGCCGTTATTTGAGCGGGAAAAAATGCTAAAGTAGTTGAAGGAACATGCTCTTTCGGGTTATTAAATAAAAACAAGATTTTATTAAAAATTTTAGGACCCAATTGACTGTTTAACGAGAAACTTTCGACGATCGACGCGCCACCATAATTCATATAACGGAGGGTATAAGAACTAACTTGGAGGTGATGATTTCGCAATTTGGAGGTTAACATCACCTCCAAACATTAGCGATTTTGCGGTGGGATGTTGACGTTTGATCACGAATAACTCGGTTTGTTGTTGCTAAAAGGGGTACGACACATTAAATTTTATGAGGGGAAGGTTTGTAAAAGTTTTGAAAAAGCATGTCTTTACTGATTTTATGACATTTCACAACAAACAGTTTTTTGCTCAAAATTGAAATATAGGCAGTCTTTAAAAATTTGTCAAGTTAATAAAAAGGTATAAATATATTTATGAAAATTCATACCCGTAACAGTAACAGTCTTCTTCTTGGCATTACGTCCTCACTGGGGCAGAGCCTGCTTCTCAGGTTCAATGAGCACTTCCACAGTTATTAACCGAGAGCTTCCTTTGCCAAAATTGCCGTTTTCGCATTCGTATATCTGGTGGTAGGTACGATGACACTCTACCCAAGGAACAATTGGTAGCTTTTAAAATACTTACGTGTTTAACACAAGCTGCATAGCAGCAACCATTGCTGAACAAATTTTATGTTGAATCATTTATTGAATAAAATTAATTTCCGCTTATAAAAAAGCTGTTATTCCACTTGAAGTTTGTGTTTCGAGTAAGAGCTGAATAAACCTCCGAAAATGCATTTAATGTAGCTTTTGTTCTACAACACATAAGAAGTTTAACAATTGTCTGATTAAAAGCTTCTATAGGTTGTAGCCATCATTTTAGTAGAATATTGAACATTTGATTAACATTAAATCGTACAAAAGTTTCAGTGCCTCATACTTAAAATGTTGACCAGCATGATTAGTAAAACTTAAAAACAATGCGAATAACAGTATTTGAGTATGCTTTTATTCAAGCAAAACATATTATTTTTCTATGTTATTTTCAAATGTTTCAAATGTTTTTCAAATCAAGTCTAAGACAAGTTCGAATCACATTGGATTAAAATGATCATAAGTAATTTAAATTTTCCAAATGTAGTGATTATCATCTGCGACGTTATTGATATCGGAAAAAGTTACTTACCATAAACCAATTATCATGGTTTTGATGAAATACCATAAATGATAATTTAAGTATAAATAACAATTTAACAATAACCACTTTCATGTAGGTTACCCAACTTACAGTCCAAAGTCACGAATAAACATACATATTTAATTATTGTTGAATAACGGTGACAGTTGAAAAAAATGCACTACAAAGAGTTGAAAAGATGCTATTAAGATTCAAATTTAAGTTAATGTTCAACATGTTTCATTGGAATGAATAATAGTAGAATCAACACTTATTAAACTTTTCCAAAGAATCTTTGTCGACTTGTCAAGATTGTTTTACTTATGAGTTGAACAAGTTATTTTTCCTTCTATTAAAGAGCCAATATTCCACCAGACAAATATAATTGGGTAAACAGATGTACAGGAGACGAACTAACGTTTTGGTTGCTTCGCACTTCAGCTGTTTCCATGCTTAACAAGAACACGATTAAAAGCTGAATAGGTATTTTATAAAATCCTAATACAACATAGATATATCATCCGGATTAACTCGAAGAAGTACAAAATAACGATTACTAAACACATTGTTCAGCAACAAATAAGCCTAACAAAAGAAGTCACACCATAGCCAAATTTTCGAAAAATGGTCAAAATATCTAAAAATTGCGTTGTATTCATAATGTATTCCAGAGTTCAACTTACTAATATTATTATTATTTATCTCTATTTGAGTGGCTTTTTGCCCTTGGCAAATTCGTCATAACATGCTCAATACAATTATTCAATTACGTTTAGAAAATATTTTGAATCAGTTTTCTGATATAGGATTATTTTGAAAAACAAAAAAAGCACGTTTAACATACAAATGATTGGAATATACTTTATATTTCTATAATGCTTAATAGATAGAAAAAATGCGACAAATGATTAAAATATTAACCTAATGAAAAATATAATATATGAAATTATTGAATGTTAGTATACTTAGATGATCAATTGAATTAAAGTTTTAACAAGTTAAAACTTATTATGAAATTCAATTAATCATTTCAGACTGTTTTTACTTTATGAATAAACTTTATTTTGGCCAGCATTGTCATAAATTTTCTCACTGTGCGCTATAAATAGTCGACTGAATTCAGCTTGCATCAGTACTGAACAGCAGCAGAAGTAATGCGCTTGTTCAGTTGTTGATCAGCATAGCACTTGTTGATTAGACATTGTTGAAAAGAAGCGCAAGCATGATCAATATTCAGCTACAAGCGGTGTATATTGAGCACTGGAAGGCTGATATATGAATTCAAGGATGGCGCAGATGGCAAGGTATACCGCTGACGATGGGAAGGTCTCGAGTTTGAATCCAGTATCCAGGTAATTATTAAAAGTGGTTATTAATTCATGATAAAAGTATACACTGCATTTGAAGTACCGTGTTAAGCGATTTTTGGTCATTTATTTGTTTTCAATTAATTTTGTGGCAGTTGAATAAAAGCTGAGATAAATGCTTATAAAGCGATTTTAAAGTTGTAGAACAAAGTAAATATACAATGACACGCTTTATAACTTCTCCAAATTTGTGTGAACAACGCCTGAACAAAGGCTTCACATTGAAATAATTAAAATGTTGTTAAACATGATACTGAATTAAACTGCAATAATGTTGTTTATTAGATTAGCGTTGTTAAATCAACAGTCCTTATTAGGCTAAGTGAAACCTGAATAAACATCATAACAATACATGATTACAATCACTAAATGATAAGTAGCCTAATAATTTCGCCAGATTTGCTTGAACAATGTGTGCGTAGCAGCTGCAAAGTAATATAATAAAGCAACTATTCAGTATGTAGTTGTGAAAAATTGCCTAATAAATGATTATAAAATAGGCAAATGTTTCTTGGGTATGCCCAGGGAAGTCGAGGAAATTTCCATTACGAAAAGATCCTGGACCGACCGGGAATCGAATCCAGACACCTTCAGCATGGCTTTAAAGCCAGAGCAATTGCTTTGTAGCCACGGACTCCTACCACTCGGCTAAGAAAGGCTTCACTTAAACTATGTAGAAAGTCATAACTCCCATCCCTATTTGGTAAAAACTTAAAATTTAAGAGCTGTAAGGTACATCACGGGAAGGATTTGTAATAGGGCCCATTCACAAATTTCATAACGCTGAATGGGGTGGGTGGGTGTCCTTGACGTGTTACGGCTCATACAAAATTTGTTGAACCCTCATATTTTTTTTTTTTTTTTTTTTTTTTTATGTTTATTTGTTTATTTGATCGATTGCTTAAAAATAATTATTTACATAATTAGTCAAACTTCGATTTCTAAGTCGAAACCTAGTGCATCAACATCTATCCTACCATTACAATTATCAATGAAGGTAATGTAATTCACTAGTGTTTTTAAAATCATCGTCCTTCTTTCTGTCGAGCTCCATTCAAAAGCAGGTCGTAATAGTTCGTCGCAAACAAAAGAACGGCGTCGACCAGCTATCGCCATCAGTCTTCGTTGTAGTAATCTCCACGCACCTTGCACTCTGGTACAGGAGAAGAATTTGTGCTCTAATGTTTCACTAGGTGCACCGCAGTACAGGCATTGTTCTCCATCCGTTCGCCGCATTCTATACAGAAGCCGCCGGTGGGGCACTTTCTGATTTACCCACATGTATAGAGTTGACTTTTGTGCTGATACAAGTCCATGGGCTGAAATGTTCTTCCATACTCGAGACCAGTTGGTGTTTTGATGTTCGGTTTCTACTTTGGGTCTGTCCGTTTGATTCACGAAGAATCGATAGACGAGATCGGCGGAGGGGTTCAAACGGATTTGGAGGGGAAGGCTTCGCAAGTTGCTTATAATTAATTTTAGACAAGGAAGGTCTGGGACTGGATTTGCCGGGAGAGGATTTGCTAGATTTATAAAGGAATTATAGAAAGGAAGGAATCCGATCTCCAACAAGTGTCTGTTGATGAGTAGTGATTTGAATTTCATCATAGGGAGATGCAAATTCAACCCGCCGTCCTCCTTCCTGCGGGCCAGTTGTAGCATTGGTATGGTCGCCGGTACTCCACGGAACAAAAACCTCCGCATGGTCGCCGTCAGTTTTGCGACATGTGCCGCCAACGGCGTCAAGTGAGTCGCCATGTACCACAATTTTGATGATAAAAATGTGTTCAACAAAATTACTTTTTGATGTAATGTCAGGGTGCGTAATGAATGGAGCCAAATCTGTCGGGAAAAGTTTGCTACAATTGTGTCCCAGTTCATCGAAACCATTTCCCGCACTGAGTTCGAGAAGATTATTCCGAGGATCTTGATTGAATTTTCTGTTCGCAACCATTGAACAGCCAAAGGGGCATCGGTACACCCGACGTCGATTGCCGTTGTTTTATTCTCATTGAGACGAGCTCCCGCAACACGTTCAAACCGTCGAAACAGATCACGCATCGCATTCAATTGTTCAGCACTGGTAACAACAGCACTGATATCATCCGCATATGCCACAATCAAATCCCTACCGCACACTTGTTTCAGGCGCCGTAGAAGAGGATGTAGGTATATCACAAAAAGGTGCATAGACAGTGGGTCCCCTTGGCGCACCGACCGCTGTATTGGGAAGGAGGCAGAGAGAAATCCGTTGATAAGCAGACGAGATGATGATGATGCTGCTATTCGAGATAGGAGATCCACTAGCGCATTGTTGAAGCCAAGGCCACGCATTGTACTGAATAGAAAGCTATGGTCAACTCTATCAAATGCGTGATCGAGATCGAATCCAATTAATTTCGCAGATTGTCTGTTCGATTTTAACTGTGCAATTCGATCTTTCACAGCTAAAGTGGCTTGGAAAATGTTTCTTTTGCCATTGGAACATTTTTGCTCGTCGCCCAGTACGTTGTGGATACGCATGACATTTTCGAGCCTCGTTTTGAGGATCCGTGCGAGAATTTTGTAGTCATAATTGACCAAGCTTATTGGCCTGTACGCACGGCGGTGTCGCCTGCGCCACGCTTTTTTACCAACACTATAACGCCGTTGAGAAACTGTGTGGGGAGATTTGAGTTGATCGCCTCATTCATTACCAGGTTCAATTCCCGGTGAATTACATCGAACGCTCGAAGGTAGAGTTCTTTCGGCAACCCGTCGGGACCCGGTGATTTCCTGGATGCACTAGTGCGAATAGCAGAAAGTATTTCCACGGTAGTGATTTCACTCATGCATGATGCGTTGACATGGTCATTTTCGGGGATGATACGATCACATTGGAAACCACTGCCTTCCACATCGTCTACATTCTCCCGTGCGTATAGATTAGAGAAATATTCGACCATATGATCCCGAATACCATCGGAATCGTTTATTGTTTCGTCTCTTTCGTTTCGAAGCTGATCTATTGTCGTTCTGCGACGCGTTCTTTCTCCTAGCTGGAAAGTGGAGATAGCTTCGCCAGCCACGTGCGTTTCGTTGATGTGCATAAACATTTCAGTACAACGACGTTGGTGTGAAAGCATTTCTGCCTTCAAACGATTAATTGTAGGGAGCAATGAGCGATCATGATGGTACCCGTCGTACGCATGCTGTAGTAAGCCGTAGAGACGCTGTTGTTCACGGTGAAACTGATCGAATGTGATTTTCGATTTCCACCGAAAGAATGATTTCATCTTTGGTTTCGCACATGACAACCACCATTCCATCCAAGATCGAAAATAACGACGTTGGCGGGTCCAGTATTGCCATTGTGTTTAGAGCTCCTCTATATTTTCTCTCGACAAAATATGGGGACGGAGGGACCAGAAACCTCGGCCAGGCGCTCGTTCTAGGAGGGGGAGGCATATTCTCGCAGTGAGGGCCTTATGATCCGAGAAACAACAAACATGAACAGCTGTTGCTCTCAGCTGTTCTCGTAGCTCGGCACTTACATAGAGTCGATCGAGTCTGGAAGATGAGTTGTGCGTGATGAAAGTGTATCCGTGCTCTCGGGGCCGAAGTTGTTGCCATACATCGTGGATCCGAAGTTGCTGTACGGCTGTTTGAAGAGCGGGACTCGAGTTCGATCCTGTCGCATCACACTGTCGAATCACGCAGTTGAAGTCGCCTCCGAGTACAACGTGATCGGTGCGATGCCGAAGATAATAAGCTATCGTGTTGTTAAAAAATCGTTCCCGCTCGGCGCGGAGAACGGAACCAGACGGCGCATACACATTGCACAGCGTTGTGTTGTGTACACGCAAAGCAATCAATCTTCCGTCGAGGCTTTTTTCGACGTGGGAGAATTTTATGTGATTTTTGAGAGCGATAGCTGTTCCTCGTCTCGCATGATCGATATTACACACGACATTGTAGCCGGGCAGGGCAAGCTGTTCATTTTCTACCTCTTGCAGAAAAACGATGTCAAGTTCGGTGGTACGAAGGAAGGTTCGAAGAGCGTTCAGTTTCGTTGCGTTTGTTATTGTATTGATGTTGATGGTGCCGATATTCACGCTGGTGAGCTCCATTACTGCTGCATTTCATCTCCGGAGCCTCGGCCGTGTTCGATGGTGATTTCGTCGCTGTGTCGCATCTTTTTCCCTGGAGGCGATCGTCTACTGCGCAGACGGCGGCTGTTGTTTGAGCTACACGATGCTTGCGAGCTATCCGTGTCATTACCATCAGATTTTTTATGTGAGGTGATGATGCTGCCGATTGGCATGACATTCGGCGAGATTCGATCAGCTGAGTGCGTTGTCGATGGTTTGCTGGCGGGAGGAGGCATCGTGGTTGATTGCTTTGGTGTTGTTCGGGTTTCGTGTGGTTTGTCATTCAAAAGCCGCACCGAGTGCTGTTGTACCTGAGGCTGCGGTACTTTCGGTGGAGGAATGATCGGTTTTGTCGGCTTTGATACCGCTGGCTGCTTCGTGACGTTGGCATACGATTTGTCCGCTACGAGCTTCTGCACGAGCAGTTTTTTATTCTGTACACATGGGATACCGACATGTACGAATTCCTGGCAATGCAAGCACGTTTGGCGCTGCCCCCTGTAGCTCACCGCCGTGTCCTCACAACGAATTGTTACGAGAGAGGGGATGTTCTTTTTCACCACCATTCGGGCGATGCGAACACCAGTCTTGACACCGCTGAAAGCGGAACGTTCGTCCCAGAGAAGGTCTCGAATATTGAGCACGTCTCCGAAATCGGCGAGAAACTCACCGATCTGGTCATTGGTAATGTCGTTAGAGAGATCGAACAAGCGTACTTCTACGGCTCCATCCTCCATCAAAATACGAAGCTTGTACACCTTCCCGTCAAACACGAACTCGTGCTTGTTATCATGTTCTCGAACAATTCTCTCTGCGAGCTCCAGGTTGTTGACCTCTACGAAGGTGCATCCCAGCCGCCGGCTTGGTTGGAGTAGAATCACGTTCTCTCGCGTAAGACCGAGTTTTTCCCCGACGAACTTATGAATTTCGTCGTGGGAAAGTTGCCTCGGAAACTGCGAGTAATCGACGCGAAAAGTATTTTCGCGGCGTGGCATCGCGTATCGCGGCGACGCGGCAACTACGAATCACAAGAAACTAGTCGCGACGGTAAAACTACCGATATATACTGAATGATATAGTCCGTAAACGGCTCCCGAAATACGCTCTATCGATAGGATCGACTGATCGGCTCGGAAGTTGAGCACTAACTTAATATCAAAAGCGTTACGAGGGGGTGGGTGGGTATCTGAAATGGTCGTTTTTGGCGTTATGAAATTTATGAATAAACCCTTTAAGTGGGTTACGTTTTAATTGGGCCCCCGTTAGATGGGCTATAGCCCACCTAAAACGAAGGCAAACGTCATTTTCTGACATAAGACGCAATTTACTCTGTTGACTGTATTATCAAGTTGAAAGGCCTCGTATTGCCGTTGCCTTGGTCTCTGTTGAGAAGCGTCGTAAGGTGCGAAAGCAGGTGCTAATAGGGTCCTAAAGCCCTGTCCCAATTTTAGTGTCAAACGCTTAAGTTTAGGTCAAAAACATACGTTTACTCAATTTTCTAATGTTTTCCGATGGTCCAAAAAACATTTTTGAGTTTTTTTTTTAATTTTGTCACACCCCTTGGTTTAAACTCAAATTTTTGGGTGTATTTTATTTTCCGTGTCCCTTCCGAAATGTCAGAAAGTCAATTTTTGAAAGTCAGAAAGTCAATTTTTGAATTAAAGTTTTAATATGATATATCCGTTATTTGAGCAGGAGAAATTGCTTAAGTAGTTGCAGTCTGGGAGGGAGAAACCGATACGAAATTTATGTACGTCAAGGTGAGCCGAGATTCTGCTGTCACGAACTGTCACTGTGAGCCCAGATCTAAAACAATGGACAAACATGATAAAAGCGCGTAATCGCTTAAAAGATATTTTTGCATTTTATCAAATGTGACAAAAAATCGTTTGAAAAGCTATTAATGCTTATTCAAAAGTAATGTCACAATAGCACCTTTTATTCTGATTGAATATAAAGTATTCAAATACGCATCATTTAACTTTTTCCAATAAAAACGAAAATGTAATGCATAGAAAACTTAAGCCCTTTATCCATGTTTGTCCAGAACGATCGAAGGAACACAATAAAAGAAAACTAGCGATTTTCATCAAGTCTGCCTTGATTGTCGTTGGCAAGCTGGAGTTTTCTTGCAATTTGAAATAACTTTGTGTCATATTTCGTGTGTAGTATCGGTGCCTCCCTCCCAGGTTGCAGTAACATGCTCTTTCGTGTTATTAAATGAAAACAAGATTTCATTAAACATTTTAGGACCCTATTTGCAGACTTTTCGCCAGAGTATAGACTCTGCTTTCAGCTACATTCAATTTCTAAGGTGAAAAAATAATTCACAAAATTTTGATATCCGCTGTTACATAAGTTAAATTAGTATGTTATTTTATTAGTTTATCGAAATATTATTCGCACAGTTGAAAACTGGAATTTTCTACACGCGAAAAACGGATGTTCTCCAATCTATGCGTCGGAGCTACGTCGGGCACAGAGTTGCAGAATATCAATCATATCAACTGATGGCTGGTGGACTAAAACCTGGGAGGGAGGCACAGATGCTACACACGAAATTTGATACAAAATTTATCCAAACTGCAAGATAACTCCAGTTTGCCAACGACAATCAAGGCAGGCTTGGTGAAAATCGCTAGTTTTCATTTGGTGTGTACCTTCGATCTTTCTGGTCAAACATTGAAAAGGGTCGCAATGGATCATTGAAGGTAGTTTTTTTTTTTTTTTTTTTTTTTTTTTTTTTATTAGTATCATTCCAAACATTACATTCATTTCTTATATCTAGGTGTTCTGTGTTATTTGATAACACTATCATCCTAATTTGGTAAAACAAATTTAAGATTTAATTAACATTTTGTAAACAACATATTACATTTCATTTGCCGTAGCAGTTCAGTTTTATTTACAGGTGAGTTGATTTCACCTGCTTATAAGAGAAAAAAAAAGTTTTTAATATACTTAACCTAACTTAACCTAAACATATAACGCATTAATCGTGGCAATAGAAGATTGTAACGATTTTTGCCTGAAATTATTAATGATTGTATTTGACATTTGTTCCAATGTTTCAACATTGGATATTCTATGTAACTCATTGGTACTATACCAGGGAGGAAACCTCAGAATCATTTTCAAAATTGTATTTTGAATTCTCTGCAGAGCTTTCTTCTTGGTATTACAACAGCTAGTCCATATTGGTACAGCATACAACATGGCTGGCCTGAAAATTTGTTTGAATATCAACAGCTTGTTCTTAAGACAAAGTTTTGATTTTCTATTAATAAGGGGATAGAGGCATTTTACATATTTATTACATTTGGCTTGAATGCCCTCAATGTGATTTTTGAAAGTTAAATTCTTATCTAGCATGAGCCCTAGATACTTAACTTCATCTGATCAATTTATTGGAACCCCTCTCATCGTGACAACATGTCTACTTGAAGGTTTCAAATAAAGAGCTTTTGGTTTATGTGGGAATATTATTAGTTGAGTTTTGGAAGCATTAGGAGAAATCTTCCATTTTTGCAAGTATGAAGAAAAAATATCCAAACTTTTTTGCAATCGACTACAGATGACACGCAGGCTTCGTCCTTTGGCGGAGAGGCCTGTATCATCCGCAAACAAAGATTTTTGACATCCCTGAGGTAGCTCAGGTAAGTCAGATGTGAAAATATTGTATAATATTGGTCCCAAAATGCTGCCTTGAGGAACACCAGCTCTTACAGGAAGTCTTTCAGATCTGGAGTTCTGATAATTAACCTGAAGTGTACGATTTGGCAGATAACTTTGAATTATTCTATCAATGTATGTTGGAAAATTAAAGTTTTTTAATTTTACAATCAAACCTTCATGCCAAACACTGTCGAATGCTTTTTCTATGTCTAGAAGAGCAAGACCAGTAGAATAGCCTTCAGATTTGTTGGAACGGATCAAATTTGTTACACGTAAAAGTTGATGAGTGGTCGAATGTCCATGGCGGAATCCGAACTGTTCATTGGCAAAAATTGAATTTTCGTTGATGTGGGCCATCATTCTGTTCAAAATAACCTTTTCAAAAAGTTTACTGATGGAGGAAAGCAAACTGATTGGACGATAGCTAGAAGCTTCTGCAGGATTTTTGTCTGGTTTTAAAATTGGAATAACCTTAGCATTTTTCCATTTGTCAGGAAAATATGCTAATTGAAAACATTTGTTAAATATATTAACTAAAAATGATAAGCTACTTTCTGGAAGTTTCTTGATGAGGATGTAGAAAATTCCATCATCGCCAGGAGCTTTCATGTTTTTGAATTTTTTAATAATAGTTCTCAATTCTTCCAAATCAGTCTCCCAGGCATTTTCGAAAACGTTCTCTTGATTGAGAATATTTTCGAACTCCTGAGTAACTTCATTTTCAATTGGACTAGTAAGTCCTAAATTAAAATTGTGCGCACTTTCAAACTGCATAGCAAGTTTTTGAGCTTTTTCGCAATTAGTTAGTAATAATTTGTTTTCCTCTTTCAATGCCGGTATTGGCTTCTGAGGTTTTTTCAAGATTTTCGATAATTTCCAAAAGGGCTTAGAGCCAGGGTCCAATTGAGAAATTTTATTTTCAAAATTTTTGTTTCTTAATTGAGCAAAACGTTTCTTGATTTCTTTCTGCAAATCTTGCCATATAATTTTCATAGCAGGATCGCGAGTGCGTTGAAATTGCCTTCTCCTCACGTTTTTAAGACGGATCAAGAGTTTAAGATCATCGTCTATAATCACGGATTCAAATTTTACTTCACATTTTGGGATTGCAATGCTCCGGGCTTCAACAATGGAATTTGTTAAAGTTTCAAGAGCATTGTCAATATCAAGTTTAGTTTCTAGAGAAATGTTAACATCAAGATTGGAGTCAACATACGTTTTATATATATTCCAGTCGGCTCGTAAATAATTGAAAGTGGAGCTGATAGGATTGAGAATCGCTTCTTGGGATATTTGAAATGTAACAGGGACATGATCAGAATCAAAATCAGCATGAGTAATCATTTGGCTACAAAGATGACTAGAGTCGGTTAAGACCAAATCAATCGTAGATGGATTTCTAGAAGAGGAAAAACATGTGGGGCTATCAGGGTATTGAATTGAGAAATATCCTGAAGAGCACTCATCAAATAAAATTCTGCCGTTGGAATTACTTTGAGAATTATTCCATGACCGATGTTTGGCATTAAAGTCACCAATGACAAAAAATTTTGACTTATTGCGAGTCAATTTACGCAAGTCAGTTTGGAGCAAATTAACTTGCTGTCCAGAGCATTGAAAAGGCAAATAGGCAGCTATGAAAGTATATTTACCAAACTGTGTTTCAACAGAAACACCTAAAGTTTCAAAAACTTTAGTTTCAAATGATGAAAACAGTTGATGTTTTATACGCCTATGAATGATGATTGCAACTCCCCCACATGCCCCATCAAGTCGATCATTACGATAAACAAAAAAGTTAGGATCTCTAACTGCTATATGCACGTTATTAACCGTAAGAAAATTAAACAGCTCGTCCTCTTTACCATTCAGAGAACGAGCATTCCAATTTAAAATATTTAAATTATTATTTGGATCCATTAGAAAAACGTAATCCAATAACAATTTGATTTGTAAATTTTACACCTACTTGGACTGCTTCAGTCATAGTGGTGGCTTTGCACATTGCATCAATCATTAGATTCAATTGTTCAGTTAGAAAATTAAAATCAGAGGCAGACATGTCATGTGATTTCCCATTGGAATTTCCGGTAGACGAAGAAGCGGAGTTACCTGTGGCGGTAGGGTTTTTTCCATTTGATTTGAAACAAGTAGAATGGGTACCCATGGATCGAACAGGGGAGGAGTTCGAATTTCCTGATACGATATCGGCAAAGGATTTACCGTGGGTAGATACATTCGAAATAGAAAGATTCGAACGGCTACCCGACGGATTAAAATTAGTTTGTGAATGAGCATGATTATGATCTTCCTGATGGGTATGATTCATGATCAAGCGATCGTTAACTGAAAAATGAGCATTGTTCGATACTCTACCAGGCAAATTCCGGAAACGACCGTTATCGTAACGGATATTATCTTTCATCTGCCTGGCACGAGCCTCAATGACCTTTTTGCGTGAAGGACAATTCCAAAAATTGGACTTATGGTTAGCCCCGCAATTACAACATATGAATTTGGTGGTATCTTCCTTCACTGGACAGACGTCTTTGGCGTGAGAAGAACCTCCGCAAATCATGCATTTAGCATCCATGCGACAATTTTTTGTACCATGACCCCACTTTTGGCACCGACGGCACTGAGTGGGGTTCTGGTAATTTCCTCCAGGTTTTTGGAAATGTTCCCATGTCACACGGACATCAAACAAAAGTTTTGCTTTTTCTAAAGCTTTAATATTATTTAGTTCTTTTTTGTTAAAGTGAACTAAATAAAATTCTTGAGAAAGCCCTTTCCGAACAATGCCAGATTGGGTTCTCTTTTTCATAATGATTACTTGGACTGGGGAAAATCCAAGTAAATCATTTATTCCATTTTTGATCTCTTCAGGTGATTTATAGTCACTTGAGAGACCTTTCAAGACAACTTTGAACAAACGTTCAGTTTTGTCGTCATAAGTGAAAAATTTGTGCTTCTTCTCTTCAAGATGTTTGAGAAGAAGCTCACGATCTTTAAGAGTTCCGGCAAAACGCGACAGTCTCCTTTCTTTGCGATTTGGAAGGAAACCTTGATTCCCCTAATGGAGTTCAAGATCTCCTGCCTAAATCCCGCAAATTCGGAACAACTGACCACGATAGGCGGCACTCTTTGCTTCCTCACTTGAATCAAAGAGCCTGGGCTAGAGGCTGCTTCGATTTGGTGTTCGGAAAATTTGTCTAGAGCATCGAACTGATTGCTCATTTCGATACAATTATTCATTTCACCCTTGGAAGAAAGTTCACATTCCGGGGAAACGTCCTTTCTTCCATTCTTGCCACGTGTAGTGACAGTTTTAAAACCCACTTTTTTGGAAGGAAGTAGTGAATTCAGAGATTCACCCTTCCTTTTGTTTGTTGTTGATACCATGTTTAATTAATAAACGAAAGAAGACGTGACCTTCGAAAGGTTTTTTCCCAAGACGGTGTCCAAGAAGGATTACCACCGCTAGCTTTCGCCAACGGGTCCAACGAAAAATCGAAGGCACGGGTCCAAACAAGGATCGTAAAGGGATCAATAGTAGTAAAAGTAGCACTGAAAAGTACCGTTTTTAATTTTAGCACTGAAAAGTACTGTTTTTGTAGCACTGAAAAGTACTGTTTTATTGCTTTAGGTAGTTTTTAAGAAAACTTCCAAGAGCAGAGAGAATTCGTGTACGCACAGCACGAAGGTACGATGCGCACTATCATTGAAGGTAGTTTTTGCAAGTGCTCACCGCATCAAAACAAAGGCACCACTGTATATGGGATTTAACATTGTGACAGCATTGCTGTTCTGTCAAACACACAAGACTACGGTGGCGCTATCTAATCTTTCCATAGCGGCCGTTTTGGTTATTTTAATGATTCATTTTCTATGCATTTAATTTTCAGTTTTTTTAACAGTAAAAAGAGCCTCATTCCAATACGTTATATTCAATTAGAATAAACAGTGCTCTCGTGACGTTACTTTTGATTGTGCATGAATTGATTCTTATTCTATTTTTGCTACTTTTGATTAAATGCAAAAACATGCTTTGGCTAATTACGCGCTTTTATCATGTTCGTCCATAAAGATCCGGGCTCACAGTTACAGTTCGTGACATCAAAATCTCGGCTCACTGCGACGTAGAGAAATTTTGTATTGGTTTTCCCTCCCAGACTAAAACTATCAATATCACACTCGAGCTATCAATATCATTTTGATTTGACAACCAACAGCAGTTACACCGCCCTCTAGATCATAATCACTGCAGAATGAGTGACACGTGGTAATTGTCCAAGCTATTAATGTTTTTCGGTGACCAACAAATAGTGGCCATCCATCCACAGCACTGTTAAAAATATCGTATACTGATAAGTTGTCGTTTTATTAACTAAAGTTAAGACCCAACTTATCCTTTCAGTGATATTCATATTCTATCACCATCAGTGCACTGGTGATGGAATAACCAGCATAATGTTGATGGTATACAAAGTGATCTGAGTTGTATCGCAGTCGGTCAGTCGAAATCAGCAAATTTTACGCCTTGATAGTGACAGCGTTCAACTGCACGGAGACGGAATTCAACTCAATTTTGGGTTGTTTCAACGCAATTCCGTAGTTAAGCCCAATAACTCAATTTTGGCTAAATTTCCAAGGCCCCCACTAGGTAGTTTGGCTTTAATTTTATTAGAAAAATATACTCAATTTTAGGTTGATTTAACGCAAAATTGAGTTCTTTCGACCCAAACATAAGAAAAGTTGCATTTACTCAAATTTGGCTTATTGGGCCAAAGTACCCCAATTGGGTAGATGCAGCTCTCTCTATTTTTGACAATATTCGTGTGGGAGAAAGAGAAAACCGAGCGATTTTGAGTTGAAGCTATAATCGATATACTTAATTTTGGGTAAAGTAAACTCAAAAATTAGGTAAAAATATTTCTCCGTGTGGAGACGCGATATAGAGCTTAGTGACATTTGAACACACGTAGACTAGCATACGCTCGTCATACACAGTTTGTTTTTGTTTTCCTCAAAGAAACTTGCACACGCTTTCCAGACTCACCAAAATACATATGGAAATATTACCCAATTTGAAAAATTTAAACCCGTTTTCTGCGTGTTTTTCGAGACTGAGTGCATATTGTTTTCCTCTAAGGTTCACAACTACATCTACACTAGGGTACCCATACCATTGGGCGTGAAAACCACTATGCTCAGAACCTGAGACGAGACTCGCGAAGACGGTATTCTTTTTCTGTGCTTGGTGAGTTTTTTTTCTTATTCCAAAACTGCTCCGCCGACTGAGGTTTTTAATAACAGTTTACTTTGAACACAATACTTTTCACTTTTTCAGCGGTGGGCTGCATTTTTTGACGTTTCGTGAGAGGGGAATCTGGGCTGCATATGACGTTGATATTTTTCCTCTTCGCGAGTCTCTCTCAGCTCAGAACAAGCACCGTAATAGTAGTTTACGGAACAAGTTGCAGAATGATGATTTTTACAGCACGAGTCGTAAATTTATCCTACGAGGCTTGTCGAGTAGGATAATAACGACAAGTGCTGTAAAAATCGAGTTCTGCAACGAGTTACGTACAACATTTTTTGCAATTTCGTAGAAGACCACTTGAGGGTATCAGAAATTATATCGGAATGCATTCACCATTGTTTTACAATTTCTGAAAAAGTGTTGTGTTATGATTCATTACGCAACTCAAAACAGTTGCGTAATGAAAAAGCGTTGCGTAATGAATCATTACAGCACTGGTTTCAGTTAGGTAATGTCTATTCCCGCACTGCATACTTCAGTGCAGGAAAGTAGGCCGTTTCATGACAGATTGACGTGATGAAAAATAGCCTATTACGATGAGAAATTGCAAAAAAATATTTTTCCGTGCATACGAACCTTGGTAAGTGAACTAAAATCTCGATGAAAGAAGATCATCTGTCACTCGAAAGCGAATGAAAATCGCTGACTGTCTTTCCGGTGAATCACACATACACGACGCTCGCGGACTCGACAGCAAGCTGACAAGTAGCCAGAAAAAGTAAAATTGCGGCAGAAAATCGTGCGCTTGCGGGTTAAAATCGGTGGAAACGCTCTGCATAACCAGTGATGAGTATAACGTCAAAAGAAAGGGCAACATAAGCCCTAACGTTGTGATTTTATCCCAGGAAAGCCGCAGGCATAAAATTTGTACGAAATCACACCTAGAATGGTGCGGAAAATCTTCCCACGTGTGAAATTTGGGCGGGACACAAATAATGCCCGCCAACATACGAATATATCGGGACCAACTAGACACGCTACTGGTGCATCACTCGATCAAAGGTCACGTCGTTTGTGGTCATGGCAATCGGCGGAACGTCGTCCGGACGTCCTCCGGAACCCTATAAAATTCTTCCAAAAGAAAAGTAAGTGGCCAACTCACAATTGGAAGAGAAAATGCTAAGGGATTGGTTTCCTTAGGGTTTTTTTGGTAATTACGGTTTACTTTCGTCGCTTCGTTTGCAGGATTCGCAGTTGCTGAACGAGTACCGTGCGAGAGCTGGGACTTGAAGAGACGAAGTGCTAGCCGGTCACAGGGCAACAACCCCTCGAAGCAGTGAGCTCAAACACGAGCAGAACCAGCTGGAGCGGTGGGAGATCAACAGGCAGTCGATGTGTATGTGTGAGCCGGAACGGTGGACGAGTTGTACAGCCACAATTCGTCGGCCAGGGGATGCCCAGCAGCAAGTAGGTAGTTCGGAGGACTATGGCAGCTCCGGCAACAGAATTGAATGCCGATTGAATGGGTGCACCCAGAAGAACCGTGAGTAAGAAAATTGCGCAAACATGCGAGAAGAAAATAGAGATAGGGCAATATTTTGCTAGGGCAGTAATAATGGGAGAGACCCAAAACAGGTTCAATAAAGCTTGCACGTTATGTTTATGAGAATTTCCTATTTTCCTATTTTCATTAAGTGTTCCTTGGACATCCTAACATCGAGATATCGCTTTGTTTGACCAACGTAGATCTTGCTGCAGTGAGGACAACTGATTTTGTAAACGCCAGCCTTGTTTAGTGTCCTAACCAGATCCTTGGTTGAGCCTAACGAAGTCTTGAGTTGGTTGTCTCTGCTGGAAAACACCAAATCGATTCCGAAATTCCTTAGCTTCGGGCGGAGTTGATTGATAACAGAAGTGAGTGTCGTCAAAGCACTCCGAATATGCTGTGTTTCCTAACAATTATTGTCAATGATGATTGCCATCTTATGCTGGAACGAATGATTCGATGTGTAGGAGTAGGGCCTCCCCTCGCTGGCTTTTTGTAGGCTTCCTATATATTTCGAAGTTGAACGATGGACTTTCTTCCCTGATGACAAGTAGTTCCAAAAACGATAGTTTTCCCTCCTTCTCCTTCTCGTAGGTGAACTATATTCTTGTTTCTTTAAAATTTTCCTCAAAATTCGCCTTGAATAGCTCGCCCAAAAACGGAGAGAGGATTCCCCATAGGGACTACTTTCGTCTGCTTGTAGAAGTTTCCTTGGTAGTTCTCGCCTATGCACAACCTTGTCAATCGCATGTATGTCCTGACCTTTCATTTTCATGCTGCATCCGTCCTTTGGGGTAATACACAGCGCTAGAGAAGAGTTACTTACTTATTTGGCTTTACATCAATTATCTTGATAAAGCCTCGCCAACAATATTACGCCAATTCACTCGGTTCATGGCCGCTTCTCTCCATCCTCGACTGTGACCCATGCTCTCCAGGTCCTGGTGCACCTGGTCAATCCACCTAGCTCGCTGCGCCCCACGCCTTCTTGTTCCGACCGGATTCGTAGCGAACACCATCTTTACAGGGTTGTTGTCCGGCATTCTTGCAACATGCCCTGCCCAGCGTATCCTTCCAGCTTTAGCTACCTTCACGGTACTGGGTTCGCCGTAGAGTTGAACGAGCTCGTGGTTCATCCTTCGCCGCCACACGCCGTTCTCTTGCACGCCGCCGAAGATCGTCTTTAGCACTCGGCGTTCGAAAACCCCAAGAGCTTGCAAGTCCTCCTCGAGCATAGTCCACGCCTTATGCCCATAGAGGACTACCGGTCTTATGAGCGTTTTGTACATCGTGCATTTGGTGCGGGGGTGAATCTTTCTTGACCGCAGTTTCTTCTGGAGCCCATAGTAGGCACGACTTCCGCTGATGATGCGCCTTCGTATTTCCCGACTAACATTGTTGTCAGCCGTCAACAAGGATCCGAGATAGACGAACTCGTCCACCACCTCGAAGGTATCCCCGTCTATCGTAACACTGCTTCCTAGGCGGGCCCTGTCGCGCTCAGTTCCGCCAACCAGCATGTACTTTGTTTTCGACGCATTTACCATTAGCCCGACTGTTGTTGCTTCGCGTTTTAGGCGGGTGAACAAATCTGCCACCGTTTCAAATTTTCTCCCAATAATATCCATGTCGTCCGCAAAGCAAACAAATTGTCCGGATCTCGTGAAAATCGTGCCTCGGCTGTTAAGTCCGGCTCTCCGCATAACACCTTCAAGCGCAATATTGAACAACAGGCACGAAAGTCCGTCGCCCTGTCGTAGTCCCCGTCGAGACTCGAACGAACTGGAGTGTTCGCCCGAGATCTTCACGCAGTTTTGCACACCGTCCATCGTTGCTCTGATCAATCTTGTGAGCTTCCCGGGAAAGCTGTTCTCGTCCATGATTTTCCATAGCTCTACGCGGTCGATACTATCGTATGCCGCCTTGAAATCGATGAACAAATGGTGCGTAGGGACCTGGTACTCACGGCATTTCTGGAGGATTTGCCGCACGGAAAAGATCTGGTCCGTTGTCGAGCGGCCGTCGATGAAACCTGCTTGATAACTTCCCACGAACTCGTTTGCTATAGGTGATAGACGACGGAAGAGAATCTGGGATAGCACTTTGTAGGCGGCGTTTAGGATGGTGATTGCACGATAATTTTCACACTCCAGTTTGTCGCCCTTTTTGTAGATAGGGCATAAAACGCCTTGCTTCCACTCCTCTGGTAGCTGTTCCGTTTCCCAGATTCTGACTATCAGCCGATGCAGACAAGCGGCCAACCTGTCCGGGCCCATCTTGATGAGTTCGGCTCCGATACCATCCTTGCCAGCGGCCTTGTCGTTCTTGAGCTGTTGAATGGCATCCTTAACTTCCCCCATCGTGGGAGCTGGTTGGTTTCCGCTGTCCGCTGTGCTGACGTAGCCATCGCCTTCTCTGTCCTGACCTTCTGTGCCTGTGTTCTCTGCGCCATTCAGGTGTTCATCGTAGTGCTGCTTCCACCTTTCGATCACCTCGCGTCCGTCCGTCAAGATGCTCCCATCCTTATCCCGGCACATCTCAACTCGCGGCATTCTTCTCCTCTATAACCTCCTGGCACTCCTCGTCGAACCAATCGTTTCTTGAGCTCCGTTCCACATATCCGACAACGCTTTCGGCAGCGTCGTTAATGGCTGCTTTGACTGTCCTCCAGCAGTCCTCAAGAGGGGCCCTATCGAGTTCGCCCTCATTCGGCAACGCTGCCTCAAGATGCTGCGCGTATGCATTTGCGACATCCGGTTGTTTCAGCCGCTCGAGATTGTACCGGGGCGGGCGTCGGTACCGTACATCATTGATGACGGATAGTTTTGGGCGCAGTTTCACCATCACCAGGTAGTGGTCGGAGTCAATGTTAGCGCCACAATAGGTTCTGACGTCGGTTATGTCGGAGAAGTGCCGTCCATCGATCAAAACGTGGTCGATTTGCGATTCTGTCTGCTGAGGTGATCTCCAGGTGTACCGATACGGGAGGCTGTGCTGGAAATAGGTGCTACGAATGGCCATGTTCTTGGAGGCGGCAAAATCTATCAGTCGTAGGCCGTTCTCGTTCGTCAGCCGGTGGGCGCTGAACTTTCCAATCGTCGGTCTTAACTCCTCCTCCTGGCCAACCTGAGCGTTCAAATCTCCTATGATGATCTTGACGTCGTGGCTTGGGCAGCGGTCGTACTCGCGTTCGAGCTGCGCATAAAATGCGCCTTGTCATTATCAGTGCTTACGGAGGGTGGGCTATGCACGTTGATTATGCTGAAGTTAAAGAATCGGCCTTTGATTCTTAACTTGCACATTCGTTCATTGATCGGCCACCACCCGATCACGCGCCTTTGCATATCATTCATCACTGTTCCCAGCTCGCGTGTGTTGCAGCTCTGGTAGATGGTATGATTACCTCTAAACGTTCGCACCAATGCTCCTGTCCAGCACACCTCCTGCAGCGCTACGATGTCGAAACCGCGGGTCTTCAGTACATCGGAGAGTATGCGACTACTTCCAATGAAGTTGAGAGATTTGCAGTTCCACGTACCTAGCAAACCCCCCCTTCCCTGTCAGCATACGACCAAAGTTCCCACCGGGGGTTGGTTACCCGATCTTCCCCAAGGTTACTCGTACCCCGGCCAGTACCACGAGGAGGTAGGGATAGGAGTTGCTGGGCAAGAGGCTAAGGACCGCACAAAGGGGTCTATTTTATTCCTGCAGGTACGCGAGGTACCAATGGTACGCCATGTCCAGCCATTTACCGCTAGAGAAGAGTTAGGGAATCCTTTACTGCAACCACCTGCAACACTGGTGGAAAGGGTCGCTACGTCGAAAGACAACATCAATTTGCCATCCTCGATGTTTCCTGACTCTAATTGTTTCTGGGAGGACTGGGATTCGACATAGTGGACATACTCTGGAATTCCTAGATTAACCGCCAGTTTGTGGGTGAGGGATCCTTCTGCTGAAATGATGTGGATTTTCTGAATTCTTTTGATTCGTGGGAGAATGGAGTTTGTCTCATTCATTCATCCAGAAAGATCTTCACTGAGCTGAAAAATGAACTTGCCTCTACCGACCCAGTAATCTTAAGTCCTGCTTTCTAATCTATCCATGTTTTAATAAACTGAAGTCATTAAAAAATCAAAGAACTGAAGAGCTAAAGTAGCGCTTCGATAGCGGCGTAGTCCATTTTTATTGGGAACTTTTTGTGTCACAAAATGGTTGGCTCTGGAGGTTTTGACGCTTAAATCGTTCGTAGTTGACGTATTCTACCAAGTATTATATCTTCGAAATATTTTTTTCTGATTGTTGCAGAAAACCTCTGCGAATTCTAGGTTGAATTAAAATTCACCGAGGGGTGATTCTGAAGTGAGTTCTGAGTGCCTAGTTTCTAGTTTCTGAGCATCAAATAATTCGACCTAGATTCGGAATTCTTCAATTGCTGGCGGCCCAATCACACAATATTGCAAACATATCATTTAAACCAATTTATTTAATCCAAGAAAATAAGGTATATTACAAAACCCACCTTCCTCAATGCTCCTCCCGCAGCACCTTCTTCTTGGCTTCCGGCACGTACGGCACCTTGCCCTTTTTCGAGTTCATCCGCACGTTCTCCTCCTTCCGTTTGATCTTCTGCTTCTGTTCCTGCTGCTTGCGCCGCTCGTTGTAGACCACCTTCGGCACATGTCTGTGGCGCGCAATGCGTCGAATCTGTGGATGCGCGGCAAACTTCTCCTTCAGTGCTTCGTTGTACTTGAAGGCTTGCTTCTCACGTGGCTGCAGTGCTCCCAGTTTCTCCGCGGCCCGAGCCTTCCACAATCGGACGTTCATTTCGTCCGAACCGGAGTAGATGTACTTGTTGTCCAGGGACCACCCGATGCAGGTCACGTGCTGCATCCGTTTCGTGTGGTAAACCTCCCGGCTGTTGGCCTTGTGCGCCTCGAAGATTCGGATCGTCTTATCGTAACTTCCGGACACGAACTCCCGTCCAGTCGGGGCATAATCTACGCAAGTCACAGCCGAGGTGTGCCCATCATGGATCTTCAACGGATTCTTCAACCGCCGGGTATCGAACGTGTACAGATTGTAGTCCTCGCTGGCCACCGTGAAATAGTACGCCTGCATGGGATTCCACGCCAACTGGTTGGGTCTCAAGGTCATGACGATCTTACGAAGAGGTTTCACCTCACGCTGATCATAGAACACAATGCCACGATCGCTACAGCAAGCGGCCAGCAGGGAAGTCTCCACCGGACTGTACTTCACGTCGTACAAAGTGTCCACTCCCCACTGGAGCGTTTTGATTGGCGAATTACGCGTCTCGTCCCAGATGTTGCAAGTTTCGCCACAGGTCGCGAAGAATGGTTCCTCATAGTTGTGTGAAATTGACGTGATGACCGTCTTGCCCAGGATCGTATTCAGCGGCTCATGTGTATCCTCCTCACTGTCCACTATTCCGGAGTCCCACATTTTGATCGCCTTATCGTCTCCGATTGTGAAAAATCTAAAAAAAAAATGATTCCTCAATTAAACGATTTTAAATTCTGTACCTAAAAACTAGAGAAACGGTAAGAACTGGCTTTGGAGTGATTCCTGTGAAAATTACTAAACGAGGGCTTAAGAATTATCTGTAGCCAAATTTATCTAAGCATCGCTTAAGAAATCGGTGGAAGATTTCTGGACGAATTCTTGATTGTACATATTGGTGAAGAAAGCTCCAGAAGTATTTTTGGAGAGATCCTTCGAGGAGTGCCGAAAAGTATTCGAAAAAACCCTTTGGAAAAATCTGCAAGAAGTATTCTGAAAGCATTAGGATTAGGGTGTCCCAGGAAAAAAAAAATCTGCTAAATGTCATGATGCTCAACCCTAGAATGAAAGATGTGCATACAGTATTGGATTTTGAAACTTTCTGAATTTTCTTTAACTTTAGCAGCAGAAGGACTACCAGTGGACAGAATCTTTTAAGGGGGCAGGATGCGTAATTGATTTCGGAATTTTCAAAAGCAGTTTTTTCGTTCAAAATCAAGAAAGTTTACAGGAAAATGTGTTCACTGTATTCTGTTCTCCTACCGAAGTTTCGATGATGACGATGATTATGATGACGGAGCGCTGATCGTTAAGAGAAATTTTCTTGGACGCACACTAAGAACTCACCATAGAAGACTTTAAGTCGTACCGAGCATTCTTATCCAGCGAACGCATACAGCGACTGAAGCTGACCAGGCAGAGTGCAACTAAATTTTACTCAACCGGCCAGCAAAATTTTCGAAAATATAGACGCCTTCCTTGGAAGCAGGCATCACTGACATCTCCACAACCTCCACCCTTCACACGCTATCTGACGCGCCATTACTATGCATAAGGATTCATTCAAATATTACGTAACGCTAAATTTGTCAATGGATCATTGAAAGTATTTTTTGCAAGTGCTCACTGCATCAAAACAAAGGCGCCACTGTATATGGGATTTAACATTGTGACAGCATTGCTGTTCTGTCAAACACACAAGGCTACGGAGGCGCTATCTATGCTTTCAATAGCGGCCGTTTTGGTTATTTTAATGATTAAAAAAAATCTTCACCTTTTCAAAATTTCAGCTAAAATTAGGGAAATGCAACAAAAACTTTTACTATCTTCTTTCAATGTTATTCTCTGAACGGAAACCAGCTGGGATGAAAGCTTCAGAAGCGAAGAAATTTTAGGAAACAATTTTAATCTATTCCAACACGACCGAAATTTGCAACACTGCAGACTTTACTTCTGAAGAAATTGAAACCTTCGAACACAAAGAATTCGAAAATATTAGGGTTAAAGCTCTAACTAATGGAGAAACACATAGTTTTTTCATGTATGTTCTGTATGTTCCACTTGAACATGCTAGCAAACATTATTTTGAATTATTCTTCAAAATTGTCGAAACTATTATTTCAAATATGGAACTTGAAATAAAACTGCATATGTACGACGACTTTAATCAACGAAATGCCGACTTCATTACAGACAATGCAAATGAATCATTGTTACTCCCAGTCGTAGGCGAAGACAGCACTTTACAATTTTTATTGGACAAAAATTTCATATTTTGGCGTTAATCATATTAATCATTTAACCCAACATAATTCATAATTGGGCCTCTTATTTAAAAATTGTACTGAAGATGAACTATGGAAAAATGAAGTATTTCACTCAGCAATTGAATACTCAATCTTCATACACAAAACTTATCCCCCAGCGACTAGGAGTACGAGGAAGTGCTGGAATACAACAAAACAAATTACAAAGAAGCCAAACATAGACTATGTACAATAAATTGGCAACATATTATAGGTATTGAAGGAAATGTCGACACCGAAGTAGACAAATTTTATTCAAAGAAATAATTAATGAAACTGCCAACGAAAAGAAGAAGACGTATACAAAATAACAAATTACCGGAGTGGTTTAGCCCGCAACTGAAAAACCTGAAGAACATGAAACAGAAGCAAATTATACAAAAAAAAAAAAAAAAATACTGGCACTGACTTATAAATTTATCATGACATATGTAGCCAATTCAACTCACACATCAACTCCGCACACGAAGAATATCAAATCATGTCCGAAAAACTCAATTAATTATGTAAACACTCAATTGAAAACTAGCAATTTCCCGTCGCAAATGCTTTTTGACGGAAATATAGGTGAAAACTCTTCCAATATTTGCAAGCTCTTTGCAGATGTTTTCCAAGAAGTGTATACCACCTACTCCGAAGAAGACCCGAGCGCATTTTATTTTCTCTTTTTTCCAGAAATTGCTAATAATATATCTATAGAAAAACTATTACAAATGAAAATCTTTACAGCACTAAAAAACCTGGATCCATCAAAGGGAGCAGGACCGGATGGCATTGCACTCGTGGTCTTCAATCTTTCAGAAGAGCTAACCCTTCCTTTAGAACGCCTTTTTAACATGTATCTAAATAATGGGAAATTCCCAGAAGCTTGGAAATCTATATAAATAAAAATGGAGTGATGTTTGTATGTCACGAAATGGCTTGAGAACGGGACTACCAATTTGCATAACTCTTTCACTGTTGTCTTCTTGAAGGGTTCCGACGTGTTCGTGCGACGAAAAAGTTTCGGGAAGTTTTCGGAAAAATGGCTAAAACGGGAGGGTACTAATTTGTCATTTTGTATGGGAGGTTCCATGACATTTTTCATCAGCCTACTTGATGGCAAGACGAAGTTTGCCGGGGCCACTAGTATATAATAAAATATATAATTTTAAAACAATTCTACCCCAACTCGATGTCAAAAAATGTAACTCAATCGCATTTAGTCAAAAACATCTAACACCTGCAATTGAAGTATTTTTTAGGAAATAAAATAATGCAGAAGTGTAACATTGTTAGGGATTTGAGCATAATCCTAGATTCAAAACCAAGCTCAAAAATCACTTTTGTAGAACATTATAATTCTACAATAAGCAAAGCAAACAGCATACTTGGTTTCATTAAGAGGTTCAGTAACCATTTTTAAGACCCATGTACTATTAAACTATTGTATATTACTGTAACTATTGTATATTACTGTAATATGTGTGGTAGTAATGTATATAGTTGAGTAGGCCATGCTTTCAAAAATGATGATTATCATTCAATCTGTCAAGTGCACAAGTACCACATTGGCGACGAGCAAGAACCCAAGAACAACGGATAAACCAGTCGGAAGTTGGATCAGAATAGATCTCAAGGCATCTATAAAGGGTAACTATAAACGTCTGATTTTCCGAAAGATAGAATCTTATCGGATCAGACTCGAGAGGAAAAGAAAAGTCTCGCCTCAATTGATGGAGACGCCTTAGCGGTGGATGGAAATCTACCCGGAGAAGGCAAGAAAGTCTCGCCTCAAAAAAGGGAGACGCCTTAACGGTGGATGAAAATCCTACCGGAGAAGGCAAAAATTGACTCAAGAAGAAAATTCGAAAATTTGACCGCCCCATCAAAAAGGTAGGAAAGGGTACGGATGCCAAAACCGGATATAAATTCGGGTTTCTATAGTAAATAAATTTCCCATTGAAGGAAAAAGATTCCTAGCCGATAGGTAAAGGTCCAAGTGGAAAATTCGTAAAAAAATAGAGACCTACATGCTCAATAAAAGTTGCAGATATTCATCGTAACGTGCATGAAAGAGAGCAGCCACAGGATTGATCTGTGTGAATATACGCAGGAACGACGTTGAAAATCGCTGAAAAAAATAATCAATGTCATACAAGACCCTCTCTCGTTATAGAAAAGGAGATGTGGTAGTAATGTATATAGCTGAGTAGGCCATGCTTTCAAAAATGATGATTATCATTCAATCTGTCAAGTGCACAAGTACCACAATATGTAAGACCAATTCTGGAATACTGTCACCTAGTTAGTATGGAACCCGTACTACGTCACACACAAAGAACGCATAGAATCAGTACAGAAGCAATTCCTTTTATACGCCCTTCGGAAATTAAATTGGACTGTACTTCCACTTCCATCGTATGAAGCACGCTGCATGTTCATCGACTTGGAAACACTTAACCCTTTCTTTCCCACAGCTTTGTTCGACAATATCTAACTATCAAAATGGCGTTTTTAAAAAAAGTTTTTCCAAATAAGCTATATTATTCAAAATCACTATAAAAATTGATTGTTGTTCAATAGTTTAACCCTTAGGTCACTTATTTCGATGTTTGATGAGACAAATGAGCGTATAAATTTATTCCAATCATTATTGAGCTACTCGTACCAATTCGGTTTAGCTAGCGTTCGTTGAAAATCGTTGGATCACCTGTGCTACCATGGGGAAGAGAGGGTTAAGTAACGCCGGGAATTTACAATGATTTTCTTCATCAACAACATTATTTCGAACCGTGTAGATTCAGTTGCACTTCTTTCTTGATTAAACTTCTACCCACCTTTTCGGCATTTAAGAACAAAAAATATATTTTCAGAAAAATCATACAGAACGCATTATGCTCAAAAAGGGCCAATTAATCGTTTGCGTCAATATACAGTCGAAGCTCGTTATAACGACAACTTTCTCGACGAAAGCTCTCTATAGCGACATTTTTCGGTCCTCTATTCGGTCCGGTTCTTTTCTCTATTGCGACGGTTCCTTGCGATGCCGTTATAACTAGCTTCGATTGTAATGTACATTGCGAATTCACTGGCATTACTATGTCCAAAGAGCAGCTTAAAAACGACTTAAGGGCAATAGAAGTAATTAATAGTATGTAAGACATTATTATTGTTTGTAGTCTACTTATGCATGACGAAATAAATAAAAAAATAAATTACTAATGGAACATTAGTAGTTTTGGTTATTCTACCTTTACGAATTAATCAAGATATTCCTCCTATGGTTTCTTAAGAAAGTCCAGCATAATTTGATTTGAATAGATCTTGAAGAATTTGTCTAGGGTTTTTCAGGGAATCGTGCAGATATCATTAGAGATATCCCTGAAAAAAAAATCGATAGTAATTTCCGGTGAAAGTTTTGTAGAAATTTCTAAAAAAACTCTTGCAAGTCCAGCAAAATTCTGAGGAACAAATTGATAAAAAATAATTGATGGAAAATAATCAATCGAATCTCAGGGACAAATCCTGTAGGATTTTTTGGAGGCATTTCTTGAAAACCATTATGCAGAATCCCTGATGAAGCCTGTGTTGAAATTTTTGGAGTAATTGTTGTACTATTTTCAAGTGTGAAAACTCAAATGAAATTTTGAAGAATCTGTGGATATGTTTCTTGAAAAAAAAAAAAAAATACTCGAGAATTGTTGAAAGAACAGCAGAAAGCAAGTCTTAGATGAATTTCTAGCTAATTTTCTGGAGTAACCTAACCCTTGGATGCTCATGGTGTCTGTAGAGCACCATCACTTTTCGACTAATCCAACATAAACTAATTCAGTGCGATATCCAATAGTGTAACTATTGATGAACAATCAAATAACTATCCACCGACAAGCAATTTTTTTTTAGATTTTTATTTAGAAAATTTTAGACAATTTGCAACAATTTTTGTTCAAGCAAAACTAGTCTAGAGCAATTTTTTCTCATCCAAAACTTTGGGCGAGAAGGGGTAAATTATGAATCCCTGGTGGAATTCATTCTGGAAAAGTTCAACTTAGATTCCCGAGAATAATCTCTGGAGAAAGGTTGAATCAATTCCTGAGATAAAAAGCAGATGAATTCAAGACGGAATACATATGAAAATGGCTTAAGAATTAACTAAAAAAAGAAGGCATAGGAAATCCTTCAGAAATTCTTTTAGGAGTTCCTGACAGAACCTTTAACAAATTTCTTTAAAAACTCTGGATTAAACTCTTACGGATTTTCTTAGAAGAACTTCTGTAGAAATCTTTGGAAGTAGAATAACTACTGAAAAAATCGGTGGAAAACTGCAAGGGGAAAGAAAATAGTAACTTTGGAGATCAGTTTCGGTAAAGAAGAAATCACCAGCATTAAACAATAAATTCTTTTTAGGGACTAGCATTAAAATAGAGAACAAGGTTCTCGAAAGAGACCTGCTACCAGCTCTGGGGTTTTATTGAAAGAACTTCTGAAAAAAAAACATCGAGGAATTCCTGAATGTATTTGGTAGAAAAATTCTATGAAGAAATCAATAGAAAGATTTCCACAAGCAATAAGAGAAGAAATTCCACAAGAACCTTCAGGAATAGTTGCCTAAGAATCTGTGAAGCCAATTTTGCACCAGGATAATGAAGATAAGCCAATTTTGCACCAGGATAATAAATTTATGAGGCGGGAAAGGAAAAACATGACTTAAGAGACCTTCCATTCAAAATAGATTTATAGTAAAATAGAGACCAAGTCAATAAAAAAGACCGGCTACCAGCCCTGTAAACCCTAACTTTCCCAAACAAAGCACCCACCCCCACTACATACCTTGATCCATCATTGGAGAACACGATTCCCCTCACGTATCCACTGTGGCACATGACGCTCTGTACGCACTCCTGGTTCGGGACATCCCACAGTTTGACCTCGCCATCGTACGATCCACTAAGCAGCAGCGACAAACTCTTCGGATGCTTGCCCAGCGCGGAAATGCCGTCCTTGTGCCCGTCCAAATTTCCCACGAACGGTTTGGCAAACACCCGCTCCAGCTTGGTGGCATTCAGCGCCCGGACGTATTCCCGAGCCCCCTCGAAGGGATGCAGCGCCGTGTCGTAGTTCCGGAACACCTTGTGGATGTCCTTCTTCGTCTCCCGCACGTAGTTGTCCGGATTGCGGCTGATCACTTTGACTTTCATGGTTTTGGAGGCTTTCTTACTTGAAAACCATGTGAAATTTGGTAGAAAAGATAGCTTTTCGTGGAAAAATGTGGAACGCAGTGAAGGATATGCAAATAACTTGGCGAAGTAAATAAAAACACGTTGAGAGTTTGGTGCGAACTGTCAACCGAACGAAACTCGCGCAAAACACGAGCGGAACTCAAATTTGCTATGCGGGCAAACTCAAGTCAGTCACTCATATTTGCTCAACACTCAATATCGTAAAAAACGGCATCTGCATCCGGGAAAGTAATAAATTGTGAATCTAATATATATTAAATTAAAATGTTATTATTATTATCTTTATAAACGAGATTTGCAGCCCGAGGCTGGCTCATCTCGGAATTAAAATGTAGTAAAGTTGAGTTTACTACATTCTCGGTAGTAAACGCTACATGTGAAACATGAGTGGAACATGTTTGTGTCATTTTCCTTTCTATGGATCGATGCACGAGTTCACTAATTTCACGTTTGAGCGATGCCGAATTCACTTGTTGCCATGGTCACGTAAATAACACGGCACCGCTAAAACGTCAAATAGTGAAGCCGTGCATAGGTCCTTACGTTTGTCTTAAATTTGTTCCGAACATATTACAAACAACGTGTTGCTATGAATAAAGGTTAGCATTAACTACAAAGCTACTGGTAGTTAACTTCAGAGGTTGCTACACATGCTTTGAGATTGCGGAATTGAATGGAATAATTTACTTTTGAGTATATATCATGGGAAAAAGATATGAGTTTTGATATTTTGGAAGGTATTTTGAGTTTTGCTTAGGAATTCTGATGATATTACCGGTCATAGCAATTTGTTATATCCGTTGGAATTCTGGCATTACGATAATTAATTTTGGGATGTCGGTGGGATTTCAGATGTTTATAAAGTAATTCTAAATTTTACGAGTGAATTCTGACTTCTCAGATTCTCAGCTTTCCTTTGGAATCCCGGAGCTCCTGTAGGAACTTTGGGATTCCGATAGGGATGTCGGATTTTTAATGATAATTCTGGAATTTTGAAAGCCATTCTAGGAATATTGCGGAAATATTAGAAATCTGGTAAAGATAATAGAATTCGGGTGGGAATTGGATTCCGGTTATTACACACTCAATCTCAGTTTGGCTGTTCGGTATTTTTTTTATGGTTTTAGAACCGTAAATTACGAAATTTACTGAAATTTCAGCTTTTCTACTTTCAATCACTGATGTTCAGCAACATATTTTTCATTTTACTGAAATCGATAATTGTTGTCACTGATAGTTCAGCTATTTTGAAGCTTTACCGTATAGTACCCAGTAAAATCATAAAGTCAGTAAAATGTTAGAACCGACTTTCAGTATCGATGAGTTGCTAGCTGAGGTTTTCGGTAAATTAAAAACAAAACAAACCCGCATGCGGGTGATTGTCAAATAACAACTCTTGCAGCAGAACTAATTGCAAAGTTGATGAGCTCCAGCTTTACAAAAGAAATTGAATTCATTGCGGGTTTTAGCTGTGCCTTCTTTGCCTTGTATGGTAAGCAATCGAATATAACTGATTATTATTACATATCAGATGTATTGCTATATATTTTGATTATCCAAGGCAAATTTAGACAATGAAACTACGGTTCAATCTTATTGGGGTTAGGGCTACGTTGCTGCCGGGAAGTTCCCAAGTAGATAGCTACAGATCAAGCAGTGACGGATAACAAATTGTTTTTCGGAGACAAACAGTTTGTTGCCATTTTAAAATTAGTTGCCAAATTTTAATTTGTTATTTCAAACAAGCCACAAAAAATGGGAAGCACCAAGAGGGCCCTACTTTTACAACTGAAAAACTCAGCAAAAAAAGTCAATAAAATAATTACCGAGAAAACCGGTAATATATGTACACCTATCATTACTGACTAAATCGTCATTATTTGACAAATGGAAGAGCTTTTAGATTTACGGAGTTTTCGGTACGTATCAGAATTACTGAGTTAACTCTGCTGTTCAAAAACCCAGTAAAATTTTACCGACTTCGGTAATAAAATCTTAGTGTGTATACACTAAGATTTTATTACCGAAGTCGGTAAAATTTTACTGGGTTTTTGAACAGCAGAGATAAGTCGGTAATTGTTTGTGAGTACCGAAAACTCAGCAAACTATGAAATATTGAGATGTCAAAAAACTACCGATAAAGTTAGTAACAATCTATCCAAAACGTTACTGTATTTTTCGGTAAAGTTATTTTTGTTTACTTTTATTACTGACTTTCAGTTTTTTTTTCAATAGCCCCAATCCCATTTGCATTTCCCCAAATTTGACCATATTTTTCTAAATTTCCACTATATTTCCATAATTCTCATATTCCGCCTCTGTCGACTGCTCGTGATTGGAATCTGGTGCCTTTGGTAACGCACCCACAAACTCAATTTTCACGACGCATGGCTTGTCGGAAGTTCGCTCAATTATGCAGCCTTCGACGAGTTGTATTGCCGCGAAGCTTAGAATGCGCAGTCATACAAGAAAAGATCTTTCCACCGGAATCGGAATGGCCTCTCGGAAGTATGTAATTGACGGCTTATAAAGATGTACTAACATGTTGTTGTTGCGTTATTTCTCAGGGAAGTTAATAAATCTGCACAATAACAGTTGTGCTATCTTTTCAGCTTGTGTGATGCCGTGCGTTTCTGGTCCGTCGAAAGATTTTTGAATACTTACCGTGAGCAGCGATAGGGCTAAAATATTAATTAAATAGAATTTCCGTCCGTCCATTCCATGAAAATGATCAACAAGAGGCATTCTGTTGCAGAAGCTTCTCACTAAAAAAATATTTTCTTTTGAAAGTTTGCAAATTTGGTTAGGTATTTGTTTTCGTTGCGTTTTAACAAAAACTCGGTAAAAAATATTTGATACTGGTAAGTCAGTACTTACATTTACTGACTTTTCACATTTTCTCGGTAATTTGTAATTTCACGGTGTTATCAGCACAATCGTTTGCCGTGTTCAGTAAAAAATATTATATATATATATATATCAAAACCGTAAAATAATTTACCGAACAGCGATATCGTTTTTAAGTGTGTAGTCTCTTGGAATTCTATGGGTATCTTTGAGATGGTATTTCTGTAAGAATCTATGAGTGGGATTCTTGCGAATTATTGTGTGAATATTTGGAATTCTGAAAATCAATCTTTGGAATTATTGTAAAAACCTTTAAGATTCCGTTGATCTCCTGTTCCGTTGGAATTTCAAAGCAAAGCTTTAATATAAATCTTTTGAATGTCGGTAAATATTTTCTAGTTTCCAATGGAATTGTTTGTGAAATCGATAAGAATTTTAATAATTTCAAAGAACCCTGGTGTTTTAGGGGAGATCCTCATTGAATTCTAACGACTACCATCGAAGTCACTACAATTCCCATAAAAATCTCAACATTCTATATTCTAGAAATTCCAGTACTAGCAGAAACCTCTCCGAAAAAACGAGAATATCACAGAAACACTTAGAATTTCCGGAATTCAATATGCTGTTAAGAAAACCCACGGGGAGCATCAAAATTATATCGCAATTTCACTAGAATCCCAGTACTGGTGCTAGGAAATATGTGGTTCCTACCACCAATTCATTGATGTACTATCATCATAAAATCATACACATAAAGAGAATACCAAACTAATCGCAAAATTACACTACAAATCTTGTCAAATTACAGCACCTTTATGAATTTGTTATCATTTCAAATGATGGGACTCTCTTTAGGAAATTTCTTGACCCATCCAGCCAAGGAATTTCTATACTATTTTTGGTCGAAACAGCATATTTAGGAGGACAGTACGGTGTTTTATCAAGTGCGGCTGCTCTTTTAGCGTGGAATAGTCTCCTATTTTTTTAATGAAAACTTTTTCCTATTAAATAATACGATAGAGCGTAATCTTGTTATGTACTACATGCCCTCGTGACTATGATTTTGATCGCGGTTTGTTCTAACAACATTTTTAACAAACACCCACCCCCTCGTCATGCTTTTTGTATGGATTTTTTTCGAGCTTTGTATGAGCTGTAACATTTTAGGGACACCCACCTACCCTCTTCAGCATTATGGGACGTATGCACTTCAACAGAAAAGTAATCGCCTATCTCGATGCGTGGGAAATTTCTTGCAAGAAATGCTCAAGAAAAGGGCCCATTCACATATTTCATAACGCTGAAGGGGGTGGGTGGGTGTCTTCAAGATGTTACCGGTGATACAAAATTCGGAAAACATTCTTACATGTTCGTCACTCAACGAGCAAGAAATCAAATTAATTGATTTGAATACCGAGAAATAGGAAATGACAATGTGGTAAACAGTATTCACATTAAATCTCGAAAACTTATTCAAACGGACTAAAGTCAGAAAAGTAAACAAACATACTTTATCAATTCTACGTGTTTCGTAGACGTTTCGTTCTAAACCAACTTGATTTTTCAGTTTTAGAACGTTTAATTTCAGAGTTTACAAAACGACGTAAGATAGATGTTCAACTTTCGCTACCTAACGATTAATTTCACCGCTCCGTTGCATACAGAGACAAAGTGACTTAACCAAGAATAAAAAAAAACACTACTTGAGTCGATTTTGCACTGTTAAAAATAAAACGTCGTAAGAAACGGAATGAAACGGCTCATCATTTTGTCATACAATTTTGTGTGGGAAACATTTTTTTTTAGTATTGCAACGCGACCTGATGGCATGCAAAGTTTAAATGAAGTACACGGCGAAAAAATGTTAAAAGGGAATTCATTACAAAACATTTTCAGAAGACAGGTTATGTTTCGTAATTAATTTTCTTAAAACCTTATGAATGTTATTTACGTCGATTTAAAAAGTAATCGAGAAATTTTCTCAGAGTCAACGATCTGAGGATCGGTCCTTTCGAAACGCGAGAAATGCTGCACTGAGGAAAGCAAACGTCCCTAAGATTGTAATAAGATTTGCTTATGGAATTACGACACAAGAAAATCTTTGAAATTCATAAGACCATCGTATATGATATGATATATATGATTTTCGGCTGATGTTGTTTCCGTAATACATCTCTAAGAAATTTTGGTAAGATGATCTTATGAACCAGCATTGACATGATAACAAAATCCATAGATAGTCTTATGAATTACGATCTAATCCATTCTTGGTTCCTGTGGTACTTATAGACTTGACAGCTCAACAATAATAATTATTTTCAAAAGTCACGGTCTACTAAGACATTTGTCGAGCTACCACATCTCTTTTTCTTCGACGAGTAACGCAATTTATGTCATTACCATATTTTATTCGAAATTTCCTTCTTTTTAAAGTTGTCTTTTTGACACTTTTTCCAACTTTGTTTTTCCAGTTCCACCTGCCTTCTTCGGTTGTTTTTTTCCCGTTGTAAGAACGCTTCCCTCGTGTACCCTATCGCACATTTTCGGCTTATCCTGTAGGATTCTCCTCACACTGAACGAAATCTCCCGCCATACATTGAATGATTTTTGCCTCATCCGAGCCCCATTCCTATTTTCAGACACATTCAAGATGATTTTCATCTGCATGAAAATCATCTGTTTACAAATCACACTGAATGAAAATCATCCAATCATGGAATGAATTGTCTGTTTCCAAAAGCGATCGATAATTGAATGATCATCATACAACTAAATGTAAACATATTGAATGAAATACCAATAAGATATTTAAATGATTGCAAATTGAAGAGTAAGGCTTCTTAATTGTTCAACGCGCATAAATATTTATTTCCACGAACTGTTTAGCTGCATTAAAAGTATAAAAATTATCAATCTTGAATCGACGACCATCGTGACTTGGCGTGAGGTGCCTATTTGAATAACGAATCCTTGATCCAGCCAACAATCATTCATCTTTAGCTACAAGTTATGTTTGGTGCTCCTAAATATAATAATCAGTTGCTACAGATAACAATAAGTCCATCAAAAAGTCCAATTACCTGTTAAATCAAATCTAAAAACTCCGAACTCTGCACGCGGGAACTGTTGCAACCGCCATTTTTTACTACAATTGACAAGGATGATATTATGTCTAGCATCATTAGTCTTAAATATGACATTCAGAACATAATTGAATGATTTTTGATTTGGGACATGGTGGAAATTATTATCCTCCCTCCTAGGAGGCGAGACTTTTTCGTTTTTCCTCCTGTCTGACCCGATCAGATGCTATCCGTCGGGAATGCAGACACTTTATGTTTACCTCTAGTTGCAGGTGCCGACTAGAATTTTCAACTTATCCGCAGAAGGTTCTTGCTCGTCGCCAATGTGGTACTTATAGACTTGACAGCTCAACAATAATAATTATTTTCAAAAGTCACGGTCTACTAAGACATTTGTCGAGCTACCACAGTTCCATAAGACTGTGGTGTCGTTTGAGCCTTAAGCTAGGTATGCTATTCAGCTCAAGAAAAGAAAAAAATTCTGCTCAAGAAATTTTCTACAGTAAGCTGCATTTGAATTGACATTTCTTTTCAACAGCGTACTGCGATAGAAGAAAAATGCTTTTCTTGAGCATTTCTTGCAAGAAATTTCCCACGCATTGAGATATGCGATTATATTTCTGTTGAAGTGCATACTTCGCTTAATGCATTAAAAACAAAATCAGCTAGCAACAAATCAGCAAACCGATTTCGGAAGCCATATTGTATTTCTGATAGTGAAATGCCTGTACCGACAAAATTTCCCTCACGTGGTTTTTCACAATGATGAGCAATGGGGTTCATAAGCGTTCTTATGACATTGACAATTGATAGTTATGAAAAAATACACTAGTAGTATAAATCTCAATCTCGTCGAAACACACAAGAACCTGTTCACAAATTTCATAACGCTGAAGGGGGTGGGTGGGTGCCCTCAAAATGTTACAGCTAAAGGCTAGTTTGCTACTGACAAGAAAAGGAATCGCCTATCTCGATGCGTGGAAAATTTCTTCCAAGAAATGGTCAAGAAAATCTCATTTTTTTGATCGCAGTACGCAGTTGAGAAGAAAGTGACATTTTCTCTAAGGGGGCTCTCTGTAGGAAATTTCTTGGACCATTCAGTCAAGGAATTTCTTTACTTTTCTTGGGCGAAACAGCATACTAAGCTTAATACAAAATTTGTAAAACATTCATACAAAAAGCGTTACGAGGGGGTGGGTGGGTATCAAAAATGTCCATTTTTGGCGTTATGAAATTTGTGAATAAACCCCAAGTGTCTTATGGCCAAAATCAAAGTTGGAGGGACACAGCCATGGACCGAGTAAATTGGCGTAACATCGTTAACGAGGTTCTATCTAATTAATTGATGTAACACCAACTAAATAAATAAATAATAACGTCTGTTTGTGTGTAACTTCTTCGCTTTAAGGCAAAATCCCGGAAATGTAAAAAAAAAAATCCCGGGAAAATAAAAATGTTTTCAGTGTTTAGCTCTACTTCATCCAGTCACTCATTCGAATACATAAGTGTTGGTGTCGCCCCCGCTCTTCGTCTGTCCCACGATCATCGTGAAGGCAACAAAAAAAATCGTGCGAACCGCGACTCAAAACTCACACCGCACATTTTTTCGCCACCCGTCGAACGTCGAGTTGGTGTCTTGCCGCAGAAGTTGTGCGCGATTTTCTTCAAATCTCGAAACCTAGCCGCCGATTCGGAAACGGCAAACTTTGTATAGTGCATTCTGTGTGAACTAGTTAGTGGCCAACAGTTTCCGGCACCACCATGTCAGCCGCTTCGGAAGCGAAACTATCGAAAAAGTAAGTTTTTCCCCGGCAGGAAAGGTTGGATTTTCCACGTCAAACGGGATGTGTTGGTATTTGAAGGGGTACGGAGGGGTGACGGGTTAGCGGGTGATACAAGCAGAAAGCCGCATAAAAGCTGTGTTCAACGAGCTGCTCGAACTTGGTTGCAACCACTTGCGAGTCAGCTTTTGGTGTTCATTGAGCCACTCCAACCTACTTCGAGTCGCTCGGGTTTGTGTTCATTGAGCCGAGTCCAACCAACTCCGAGTCGCTCGAAACAGGTTGGAAGCTAGAGTCCGAGCTAGTTCAACCAGCTCGCAGTAGCTCGTGTTTTTGACGTTTAAAAACGTAAACATTGAGAAAAAAAAAGCAAAATTCCGAAGCGATACGGATTGTTAAGTGCGCGAATTTTTTTTTCACGTGGAATTCCGGTAAATTAGTGCGGAGAGTGACAGTTTTTCATGAAAAAATGGAATTGTTTTATTTCGAAGCGAAAATACCGATCATAACAAACCGAAGGTGACCGAAAAAGAGCGTTCATTGAGAAAGCAGCTTGGAGTTGCTCGAAGTAGCTTTGACAGTTATTTGTTGACAAAAAATACGAGCTAGTACAACCAACCCCGAGCAAGTTCGATCAAAGTCATTGAACACAGCTAAAGTTTAGCAGAGGAAAGACAAATCAGCGAGAAAAAAGTTTTAAAGTGCACGTGTTTTAGCGTTTGAAAATTGTTAATTTTACAGATTTTAGCTAGAATTCGCCAGTGGAACGTGATTAGGAGCTAATTTGTTAGAAAAATGCTATCATTTGGACGCATAATTCGAACTTATAGTTTAGTAAACAAAGCCATTTCGGTGAATCCGGGAGTGACCTCCGTTTTTGGTTCCTGTGAAATTGTGCGACTGAAATCGACCCGGCAGAAAGCGTGCGTCATCCGCGGAGTCATGGTTTAATTCACAGGGCTGGTAGCGTGTCACTTTTTAGTGTGACGATCATTATTTTCGACCTGCTTACTGTTCTCGCCCTAAAAGCCATTACACAATGAAACGAATCGACAATTTAGCAGGAAAAGTGTGTTCTCTGTTCTCGTCGATTTTAGACGCTCGATGTCTTCAGAGAAAAGTTGAATCCTGTCCTACCCACTTTACGCGCCACTGTACGAAATAAAACTTAGAGTGAACGACCATTTCCGAGGCTAAAATCCAAACTAAAAAACAATAAAATTCCAGAAATTTTCACCGCAGCTTGAAAATAACTTTAAATTTGCTCCAACATAAATCTTACAGCATTCTAGACACACTTATTTTGCTACTTGATACCTACCAGCCCTGGATTACGGTTTAAACTTGAGACGAATTTCATCAGAATTTCATTGTCCTCTCTTCTATCGATTTCAGTGAGCTGAAGCGCCGTCTAAAAGCGGAACAGAAGGCCAAGGAGAAGGAGGAAAAGGATAAACAGGCAGCGGCCACTGCCGCTCCAGGAACGGGAGGCGCCAAGCCCAAAGCGGAAGCCAAAGTCAATGAGGAGGAGATTTCACCGAATGAGTACTTCAAGCTGCGAAGTACCGCCGTGGCGGAATTGAAGAAAACGGAAGGAACCCATCCGTACCCGCACAAGTTCCATGTGAGCTGCTCGCTGGAATCGTTCATCGAGAAGTACGACCAGCAGACGAAGGATGGCGATATGTTGGAGCAGGAGTCGCTGTCGGTTGCGGGAAGAATTCACGCCATCCGAGAGTCGGGTGGCAAATTGATCTTCTACGATTTGCGCGGAGAGGGCGTCAAGCTGCAAGTGATGGCCAACGCCAAGCTGTACGAGAGTGAAGCGGTAAGTGGGCTCGCTGATTGCAGGGCTAATAACAGGTCTCTTTAGAGACTTGATTACTACTTTAATGCGCAAGTCTCCAAAAAATCCTTTTTATGGAAGTGTTTTCAAACCCCCTTTTTCGCCAAAATGGTTTTTTCCTTATTCTGTTTGTTATAAATTCTGGTGCAAAAATCTAGAGGTTCGTTTGAAAACTTTAGTAACTCTTATGCGACTATTCCACGGATTCTTCCGGAATTTCTTCTCAGATTCCTCGAGAACAAGCTTTCTGATTATTCTGATGATTTCTCCAGATTTCCTCAGGGATCCCTCCAGAAATTTCACTAAGGATTCGATCATCAATTCTCCGAGAAATTTGTTAATAAAATTATCCAGTTTTTAAAGGAATTTTTCCACAATTTTGAATTTACTCCAGCAAATTCCTTGAGCACTTCAACGCTACTAGGTATCTCCAATAAGTTCCACAGGGATCACCCAGTATTTTTTCCCAGGGGCTATTCCAAGATCTTTGCACTAATTCTTCCTTAGATTGCTCTAGTTGTTGCGTAACATCTTCCAAAGATTCCTACTGAAGGCAATTTACATAAGTTTATTTCACAGTTTTTAGAGACATTATTTTTCCAGAAAACCCTACAGGAATTTCCATGCCGTTTTTTTTTTGCTGTTCTTCCAGCCATTTCAATATTCGTATGCATTCCTTCGAGAATTTATCCACAGCCTTTCCCAGAAATTATTACAGAGCTATTCTTATATGTCTACAAAAAATTAGACCAGAGATTCCTCAGGATCATTCAAGGATTTCGCCCGATGTTTTTTCAAATTATTCAGGGATCTGGTCAATAAATATCTTAGCAACTTATCTACAACACCCTCCAAGACTTTCTCAAGAATCTCGGAATTCTTTCAGTCATCTAAGCAGGAATTTCTACATAAGTTTCATCAGAGATTACTTTTTGATTCGTTTGTACTAGACATTCCTGGTAGAATTCCCGGATAAATTCTTTTAGGACTTTTTTTTCCTTATATTTATTTGGAAGGCACTCTGTGCTCGTGGCCACCAATGTGCCGGAATCATAGTTCATCTGTATATAGCTATAGCTTCTTTACCGATACAGATCTATTTTCAACTTATCTATATTTACATCTACTTTCACTCTCTTCTACTCTTTTACTCTCACACCGAGGAGGTAAGAGAGTGCTCTGCTGTTAGTCCAATCAATTTCCATATAAGCCATAGGCCAGGGGAAGTAGCTCACCCAGAGTGAATTTATAGCAGAGAAAAAGTAGATTTTGCATGAAAATTGACAGGAAAATGAATGACAAGTTCATCAACTTCTCCTGGCCTATAGTCCTTTGCTCTTGCGGTGGTTCATTTTGCCGTGTTGCTGAGTCGTTTTGAGGTTAGCTGCAGTTCGTCTCAGTCACCATCTGATACTGACGGAGAATGGATGTGCTCCCCGAAGCATGGTCCTCCGTGCGGCGTCTTCTGGATGCTGGACGTTTTTTTTTTGTGGAGGGGCTGGGAATCGAACCCATGACCTTCCGCTCATGAAGCGAAAGCGTAACCTTAAGGCTGCGGACCCCCCATCTTTTAGGACTTCCTTGAGAAATTTATTAAAATAATATCTGGAGTAAAGTTCTTAAAGAATCTTTAAAGGAGTTCGTGGAATATCTTCTTCTTCTTGGCATTAACGTCCGGAATATGTGGAGTAAATTTCACAAATCATTCACGACACGATAAACAAACAAGTGCAGATTGGTTAAATTTTTTGATTGTGATCAGTTTGGATCTCTCGAGTCCCATTGACTAGAACATTCGCCTTAGGCAGTTACAGGTCCGAGATCAACCTGAGTTAATTACGGTACCATAATCAACTTCAGATATTATCTGAGGACTTCTTGAAAGAATTAAAAAAATCATCCATTTTCCCTCATAGCGTTTTTTCCCTGGGCTTGTGATTATATTTTCCAGGGAGCGATGGGTTTTGATAATTGACCGCTATTGTTAGTAGGTTTGATTAGATGTTGGGTGAATTTCAAAGCAATGGTAACCTTTTTATCACAAAATTTAGATGTTGTCTTTTGACCTAACGATTCTGGTTAAACTACTGCATAGTACGGTTATCACTCATCAAAATTACTTTCACTTCGGGAAAATATAATTTCAAGCTGGAATTCTTTTGTAAATTCTTGCAACAAGTATATCTAAAATAAAATCTGCTGGTGTAGTATCTGCAGGACTTGAGTCAAGACTCTTGACAAATCATCCAAAAGAGAAATTGATTCGTGAAATCTTAGAGAAATTTTTGAAAACTTCTATTTTAACTCATGGAAAATGCTTTGAGTAATCAAGAAAAAAAATTCTGTATGCATTTATGGAAGAATTTCAAAGAATCTTCAGTGCTTTCTTCAGGGGTTTTCTGGATTTTTTACAGATTCTTCGAGAAAGGAGCCTCAAGAATTTTTCCTAAGTTTTCTTCTAGAATACATTTTTTTTTGTGGGCTTCATGGCCGTGCGGTTAGTGTTTGCATTTAGCCGCATTGCGTCGAGGGGTGTGGGTTCGATTCCCGCTTCAGTCCGGAAAACTTTTCGTCAGAAATTTATTTCGACTGTGCCACTGGGCGTTGCATGCTAGTCCGTTGTCTAGTGTGGTGCTTCGTTCAAATGGCATATCGTCTACTGAAAGCATTAACGTATCGGTGTCTATTGAGCGATAAAAAAAAGATTCTTGATTTTCCTATAGCAACGATTCTGGGGAAATGCCTCAAGACCTTTTTCCAATGGATGCTTGCGAGAAATCTTCCAGAATTCAAACGCTGACACCACCTGCTGTTTCTACAGGGATTTGCCCAGCACTTGCTCAAGAGATTTGCTCAGTAGTTGTTCCACCGATTTCCCGAAATGTTACTCCAAATGATCTTCTAAAAATTCCTTGAGGAATTACACCAGACACAAACAAATGTTTGTTGCAAAGTATTTGAAGTACAGGTCGGACTCGATTATCCGGAGACTCGATTATCCGGGGACTCGATTATCCGGGATTCGATTATCCGGAATTTGTTTTTTGATGTTCTTGTTTTCAATTTTTATGCATAATTCTGAGATAATTTGGTATTGCAATATACAATATGCATGGTTTTGTAGTTTAGAACGTATTTAAGAAAAAGGGGGGGTTTGAAAAAGTGGTTTTTTGTGTATGCTGGTCACAAATTTTGTTTTTTCTTGCAAAGACCCCTACTGTCCCTAAAAAAAACTTTGGCTACGCCACCGCATCATATAAATGGAATAACCAAAAAAGATAATATTTAAGTTCTTTTATCAAAGATATCAAGTTTTTTCTTAGTGATTAGATTATCCGGAGTGAAAAAAAAAAAACAAACGATACTCCGGATAATCGAGTCCGTTTAGTCATTCAATTTTTCAAGATTTTTTCCGGGAGTTCGCCGTATCTTTCAGCTATTTCCACAGCGATTGCTCAAAAACTCTTGTGCGGATTCTCCAGAGTTTGCTCCAGAAAGTCTTGCAGATATGTTTCTAGAAAATACATTCTTCCAGGGTTTTTCTCACTGTGATGGGGTGTTATGTGAGGTATTGAGGGATTGAACTTCTATATCAAGTTCGATATATCAGTAATCTGAAATACTAGATTTGATGGGAGGATTGTTAACTACAATATGTGGTAGAGGATGTCTATTAATATAAAGTATTGTGGACTTCAGATATTGAAAACGTTCCAAAAATTTTCTGTTCAAATTTTATGGGTTCAAAACATTTATTTACAAAACTTTGAAACAATATTGACACATAAATGTTAGGTTAAATTTTGCAAATTCTATGTTGAAAGTTCAAAATTGGCGTTTGTCATACAACTTGATGTTTTGCCTTTAAAACATCTCGGAATCCAAAAATGGCCGTAACAATGGCCAACTAGTGCTCTATTCACATTTTCAAAGGCACTAAACTGGAGGAATAGTATCCAAAGGTTTATGATCTTTTTTATTTTAAGCTTTCTGCTAGTGCACAAAGCCAAAATAAAAAGTGCACTGTTGATGGATGCTTCCTTCTCGCGATCAATGCCTTTGAAGTTCAAGTGCAATCTTCCAAACTTCCAAACCAAGACAAGTTTTGCATCATTTAGCCGACAGCAAGTTAGAATTAGCTTGTTTATTTTCCATTTTTTTCGAAACGTTACTCAACATTGTCAATTCAGAAAAATAAAAAATTAGATCATAACGCAGCCAAAAACTTTTGTTGAGAATGTTGTCTAGTTTTCGATTTTTAACATTTTTATGGGAAAAAATCTCTTTTAATACATTGGGTGTTAAGGGACTATATATTCAGGGTGTCGACTACCTGAAAAACCCTGGAAAGTCAGGGAATGTCAGGGAATTAAATTTTTGGCCTGGAAGGTCAGGGAAAGTCAGGAAATTTCACTTGATGTCAGGGAAAAAAACATCAATACTACAACATCAAACGAGTTGATTGTCTGGAAAGTTATTGTTCAGGCTAAGTCAGCAATACGATATATGGAATAAAAAGGGTAATCAATCTTTTGAAATAGCAATTAACTATTGAGGAAATACTTTTATTCATGATAGAGTAAACTGTACTTTACTGCTTGTATTTATCCTCAGAATTAAAATTTTCTGAATTGAACAGCATCAACAGTACTCTCCGTACAACTTCTTCGAAATTAACGTGGATTGCTTTAAACATGTTTTGTTGTTAAGTTTTCTAGATCAACTCAATGCCTAGTTTGGCGCATTCGCTCAAAATCTTGAAAAAAATGGAGTCCAATCCATCAAATTATGTCAACCCTTACAAGTTTCCTCAAAATATCCAAGTAGAACTGGTGAAACTAAGTATAGACAAAAACCAATAAGGATTCTCGTATTTAAGTGATGATGAATAAAAGCCTATAATCTCGAAATTCCAAGAGCATAAATCTGAAGAATCAAACAATAATTTATTTGAAAAAAAAAAATGATTACTGGCTGGTGGTGATCAATTGATCAATTGTTCAGCTCTTAACACTGTTTGATTTTCTGGATTTGTGGTCCCGATGATGGTACAATTTTTAGGTTTAATGTTCTGGACAGTTTCACTTTTATTATATTTGATGTAAAATTGCAGCATGAGAAAATAAATGAAAAAAACTAAAATTTTGTTGAAAATACGGATGTTGCAGATATCAGGATATGGACAGGCTAATTCTTGTCTATTTTTTTCAAGTTGTTTCTGAAAATAGTTTGTTCAGATAATACCGCCTTTCTTCAGGATTTTTATCAGGAGCTTTCTCATAGATATGACCAGTTTTTTTTTCTTAGAATATACCCAGGAAATTCTCCAGAACATTATTGAAAAGCAGAAATTTCAGGAATATTGTTTGCAATAATCTGAAGTCGAGTCTAGTACACGACACTGAAGACGACCTTACAGTTGAGGTCGAAATACCCGTATCTGTCAAAGGATACAAACTCTAGTGGAATTAAATGGTATAGTACTAAATTCGGTTCTATTCAATAAGCTCTTGACATTTTGTGAGATTACTTGGAGATACTCATAAAATAATTCTTAGAGAAGTTCTTCGGACCGTTGCTGAAGGCACGACAAATTAAAGAGGAGCATCTGAACACTTATTATTAGCGCATAATTCAATCCCTGAATGCATTCCGTCAAGATGATTATAATACGAGGCCCTACCTTGAATTTTCAAGAGCACTAGTCTAAAGAACCAAACAGAGCTCTGAACTGAAAATTTGATCGTTTGAGCATTCCAGAATGCAACCAACCTAGGTTTTCTAGATCTGTGAGCTTGAAAATTCGAAATTTGGCTATGTCTAACATCTTAAATTGAAGATACAACGAATCGACACCTCACATTTTCATGAGCATAAATCTAGTAAACCAAGTCGGATCAGATCGGAATCCTAAAATATTAACTAAAAAAAATACCTGTAACTAATCATCATGAAGCATTATTGAAAATATTTTAAGAAAAAAAAAAAATGAAAGCATTTTGGAAAAAAAACTATGTGATTCCTGAAAAATATCTTTAGACTTGTTCTTGAAATAATCCTAAAAAATCCAAATTCTATTCTTGGAGAAATTCAAGATTGAAAGAAATACAATTTTTAGAAAACCCTGGAGATGAGGAGCTGCTAAGGGAAATCGACATGGAGAAGTATTGAAGAAATATCTGTAAAAATATGTTTAGGAATTTCAAGAGGAATTTCTGAGAAATCTATGTGGAATTTCTTGAAGCCATTCTCCAAACAAGTTCTTCGGCAATGGCTAGAATTTTACCTGGAATATTACTTTTTCAGGAATTTCAAGATAAATTTCTTACACTTAGAAAGCATAGTGGATGATCGTAATAGCACACCTTAGTTCAATTACTCAGTTTCAACATATCAACTTGAATAAACGCTAAAATGTTATCCCTCCCCTTGGTTATGCGACCTTGCCGCGATGGGAGGGCATAATCCATTAGCCCATATGATGGAAACCAAAGGCGTAACCTGTAGTGGTGGTATCACATTTTGGCATTTTTTGCTTAAAGCCGCGTCATAATTCATATGGCATAGACGCAATAATATCTCGGATGTGATCCAACGGACATTCTGCGTCATTGATAGAATTGATGCCCATTTCAAATAATTAATCTATTCGAAGTGGACATTAATACTATTGGTGACGTTCAGTTTGCCTTTTGCTAACCAGAATGATCCGTAGCCACTCTTACTATTAGCTAGCTAGACACATCGTCATCATGTACGACGTAGAGAATACTTAGGAACTCTTAGGAAAATGACTAGTAGATTCACTGAGTAGAAATGAGTGGCGACAATCTTATTTTAATATGGTTTTTACATTGCCATAAAAAGAAATACCTCTTTTGTAACAACGGTATAAATAATCTAATTCCAGCTTCATTTTCGCAAAATTTACAAGTAGAAAGTAGGCGTTGTGAAGTATTGCATTTGCCACCGAAAAGTGAATCTTGTAGGAGACTGTAATAGAAGCCTAAGGTAACTTTACTCTTCAATATTCACTATAAAAATGACTATGGAAAGTAAGACGCTGAGATCGATCATTAGGGTACACTTGCTAGTTTCGAAAAATTGAACAGACAAAGAAAGCGACTTTTTTCTTCAAGGATATATGAACGTAATGACCAATAAATACTTTTAACAAAAAAAAAAAGAAATTAACTAGAACTACTACTAAACAGCCTAATTTTGTTAAGACTTGACGACAATTGACATTTAAGACCCTAATCTTACGTAAAAGACAGGAGTAATCAGAATAGCACTTGAATGACAAATTATTCAAAACCATTTCGACTAGACAGTATTAGTAATGACACTACTACACTACTATTTCAAACAAATCCTGATGGAGCTGCTAATTTTCACAATGCTTCCTTTTCTCAGAAGCAAGGGAATGTGGGTACTTTTCAAAAACTACCACGTCACAATACTAATAAAAAAGCAGTGTTCATGTGGGCGCCATTGCCTAGTCCGTCTGAGTATTGGTCCTGGTAGAGGGGAAACTTGGCAAAAGCCAGACCGAGGGTTCAGCCTTGACAAGTTAAGCTGTCAGGCAGCTCCAACTGAATACCATACAAAAAAAAAAAAAAAAAATAAACGCTAAAATGTTATCTGACAAATATGTTTCAGTAAAGTAATAGCTTTTGTTCAGTTTATTCATACGACCTATAACATAAACTTAACATCATGCAAATTATCGGATTTATATCTTCTTGTACGAATCGTACTAATTTCGGTTCAAATTAACCAATTGAGTGGCCTGGAATTTTTCTGGAAAACGACTGGAAGGTCAGGGAAAGTCAGGGAACTTTATTTTCAAAATTGAGTCGACACCCTGATATTCTACTATTTCAAATTTACTAAACCAGGGGTTGAATTCTGAGAAAATTTAGAGTATCTCCAACTTATCGTTCTCTGTAACAATCATGATCCGCAACACATCATTTATCCTCTACTGCTACAGCTATAATTACCAACTTTCCGGTCTTATCATAGTTTGCTACTGGAGACCATTTGAGTGACATTATATGTCGTGCATTGTGATTTTTAGAGTCATCGCCACAACAGGGCTTTCCATGTCGTACGGTTCGAATATCCATGAGACCACGACTTCCTCATCCAGCCCACGAACTGTCAGCTCATTTCCAACTCGTATATAGTAGGATTTGCATATTGTATAGCGTTTGCAAATCAGAATAATGTTGTGAAGCGCAGAGGGGAGGGAAACGGTATGATGCTCGTTTCTGGTTCTAGCGATTGCTAGTACATAAGAATGAGCGTGGAAGGAATGAAAGATGAAAGGGTGAAAGGTATCGATAAATACAGATCATACAACCAAGACACATCATCTACAAAGTAGTCTACATACGAAAGGGGCCTGGGATTGAACCCATGACCTTCTGCTTACCAAGCAGAAGAGGTAGCCATTAGATCACAAAGCCTTTTACCATTTGAGCGACAATGCTTAGGAACGTCTAAGTGATGATCGCAATAGAGGCTTATGAAAGGAAATGTTGGAAAGGATCTTAGGGCAGACTATAAGTCCTAGACCCCTATCGCTTCTCACAAAAAAAAAAAAATGATTTGTGATAAATTGATTGAGTTCTATTCAATTGTTTTAGTTAAAAAATATACTATTTTGTGAAAAAATGCCGAAATTTTCGAATTTAAATGCTTTTGAAATGTGAATATTTATAAGAAGGTATTCTTCTGCAAGTTTGTCGGCATTGACAAAATTCAAAATTTTGTGAAATATAATATTTATTCTAAATTGTTCGTTTTTAAAATATCTTAGAATCAAAATTCAATCTTTTTTTGTGAAAAGTTCGCTTTTTAATAACTTTATAATTCTTGCAAAAATTTGATGATTTCTTCACAAATCTAACTTGAAGTATTTTATATAAACATGTAGTTCACATTTAAGATCAATTGGTATGCTAGAATCAGAGATACAGGTCTCGAAACTTGACCACTTTGTGTGAAAATTGATTTTGGTGTACCGTAATTTCGGGTGAAATTGATCACTTTTCACTGTTTTCCATGTCTATTTTTTATTATGTTGCTGATTCCAAACAACTTAATGCAGGAAAACAAGTACGACGGTGAGCCTCATTGGCTTATATACTGAAATATTCATACAGTTGTTATTTTAGTGCTGAAAATCGTCTCTAAAATAAAAAATCAAGGAATTCCATTTCGGGGTGAAATTGATCACCTGTCAAAACAATTATTGTTAGTTTTGAAATCAACTTTACTTTTTTGATTTGGGCTTCCTGAATACAAATATGCTTGCCAAATTCTTAACAATGCAAAATTTATGGAAATAATAAACAATTTTCAACAATACCGCAGAAAACGCCTAAATGTAGGCAATTTCCAAAGGAATCTTCTGATATCCATACAAAATTCAATTATTACAACAAAATGAACAAATTGGTACGAATTTTGATGATAAAATTTGTTTTGAGGATATATTTCAAGCATCCTTACAAATTTTCAGATTGACAGCATGTCCAAATCCTTGTTTAAAACTATAAGTTTATTAATGTCTGCCAATACCACACAGAACACAATTATGGAATTTTCTATTATTTTCATAGAAATAAACATTCCTTGACACAAAAAACTTCACAACATGCAATTCGACAATAGTTGAGACAAACAATGTTCAATTACTGTAGGTTGCAATGATTTCTGTGCTCTATAAGAGGGAAATAAAATCGTGTGACACGGTGATCAATTTCACCCTACTGATCAATTTCACCCGAATTTACGGTACCGTCGTTGGGGGTGACAATGGGTCAAAAAGGGATGTGTACGAATTATTTATTGAATAACTATCGCAATTTAACTCCAATAAACTTCAAATTTGGTGTGTATGTACTTTGATGGTACATTAACAACTGTTCAAAACATTAAAGTAAAATATATATTCACAGCAGCACCACAAGTGAATGAAAAATGACCCAATCTCACCCCATAGAGGGGGTGACATTGGGTCACTTTAATTGAAATAACTTGTTTTTGATAATATGGTTGCGAAACCATTCACAGCTGAAGAATATTGATGAAATACGATGCAAACAAGATGAAAAGATATCTAAGATGTTTCACAAGTATGATAAACCCACTTAAAAGAACGATTATACCAAAAAATTGAAGAGCTATGAGAAAAAATATGTAAACACAACATTCATCGTCAAGTTTACATAAATTTTCTATTTTTTTCCCTCGAATTGTCTTCAAAGTCCCATCCCCATTGCCATGAAGCCTATTCAGTTTCCCCAAAGGTGTACTGAAACAGTGATTATTTTAAATCGTCGCAAATAGTTAAATTTCGGAGCGACATTCCACGATCAATACATTTTAGGCAGATGTTGATGTCATAATCACGATATTTCAGTGTTCCAACTCATTTGTACTTCCAGGAGATGTATCTATAATATGAAAACACTGATAAATAATTAAATTTACCAAAAAAAAAATCCATTTGATAAAATTTTACGGTGTTGCTGCGCACGAAACACAGTTGCTGGATTGAGAAGTTGTCAAAATGCGTTGCATTGTTATTCAATGTACGGAATCCTCAAGTAGACTAGTTTGATGTTTCAGAGATGCTGCATTTAGAAAGAATAAACACATCTTAATGAAAAAGAGAACTACCGATACCGTCAAACGGGGTGACTTGCAACACTTTTCAACTTCAATCAACCAAAACCATGATCTAAACGTAATCTAAAAATCTAAATTCCTTGTGGAACTTTGAATGGCCGGCTCGCCTACAGAATGAGATGATAGAAAATTGAATCGAATTATTTTGTCATATCAAAAGTCATCAAAAAGGTGAAATTTTTTAAATGCCCTTGTGCGGGGTGACTTGCAACACTCACTGCTAATTTAGTTTTTTCCAACAAAATATTGATATTTTTCATTAGTCACACTTATTAACTATTGTTATTCATGTATTTAAAGCATTCGAACTAGTACAAGAACATTTAGAATACATTTTTGTAAGAAAATAATTGAGTTTTTTTTGTATGGGAAAAAGAGGCGTTAAATCATCAAGGTCCAATATCTTAACTGAACAATATTTTTAACGAGTGTTTGTAGTTGATTCATGAATTATTACTCTTTTGATTATAAAGTAGACCTAACACAAAAGTTTTTAACTTTTATAAAACTCTAAATTGCTTAGAAAAAAGTGTTGCAAGTCACCCCGCATAGGCACATGTGTATAAAAAATATTTTTATTAAAATTGTTGTTGCTACAATTTTGTAAAATAAAGTTCGTCATATTATCACTTATTAGTTATAGAAACAACATGTAGAATATTACTTTTGTACATTAAATCTATCTCATGTTTTCAGGTCACGATTTCGAACCTCCATCAAGTATCAGTTTTCCAGACATTTAAAAGAATTATGTTTATTGTATGAACATATTTATAATAACAGTTTTAATCGTGGCTCCTACTTGAATTGTGAGTCACACGTATTGAAGCACCGATTTAAAACGAATTTTCTATTGAAAATTGTGTTTTATAGTAAAATTTAGTTTTAAATTACAATGTGTTGCAAGTCACCCCGCCGTTGCAAGTCACCCCGTTTGACGGTACCGTAAAATGTCAAAAAAGTGGACTGGCAATTTCATTTACTGTCGTTCTTGCTTGACCCAATCTCACCCCCATTTTTGATGTTTTAGACACCGTACCGAAAAAAATAAAATTTTTGTTGAAAGATCAAATACATTCTGGAAAATACGTGTGAAGTGTAATGAAAAGACTTTAAACCTTCTACTAATATAACGGTAGAGGTAGAGGTTAAAGTACATGCGTGATACTTTGCACAGGAGAAATTTAATGTTGTAAATTTTATCTAATTTCAACATACAATTTTATTGATATAGTAAACAAAAAATACTATTTCAAAAAATGTATATTGTGATGAATTATGTGTAATAATATGTTCCCTAACATATGAATTATTAATTTTAGTAATATCACCGTTATTCGCTGAAATATTTCATAAATCATATTTTTCCGTTTTGACCCAATCTCACCCCCCAGACCCATTGTCACCCCCATCGACGGTACTTTATTTTTGCCAGTACTGTATCCTCATTGGATTTCCTTTGCAAATACCGCCCGGATTCTGGAAGCATCTCTATCTCTGTATCTGAAAGCGTGTTAGAAAAAATTGCTGAATAAATTCATGAAGGCTCGAAAGCGGTTACCAATCGACTCGATCTATATCGGTTTTTCGAAAGCCTTCGACAAGGTTCCGCATGAATTAGCATTGAAGAAACTTGATCGTCTAGGATTTTCGGTATGGATTGTACAATGGCTTCGCTGTTATCTATCGGAAAGAACATCTTTCGTGAAAATTAAATGCCACAAGTCAGAATCATTTCGCACGACATCGGGTGTGCGTTAAGGTCACTTTATCTAGAGTCGAGCAAACTTATGTATGCTGACGATCTGAAACTGTACAAGATAATACAGTGACCCCACGCAGTTGAATCACCCACAATTTATGAATCAGCTGATTTCAAAAGACAAAATTATAAAACTTGTCACAAAACATCACAGAATTATTTTTACACATAGTTTCTTATCAGTAAAAATAATTCTGTGATGTTTTGTGACAAGTTTGATAATAATTTTGTCTTTTGAATTCAGCTGATTCATAAATTGTGGGTGATTCAACTGCGTGGGGTGACTGTAACTTCTGTGTTAGATTGCGTCGCTCTCCAATCAGATGTACAGCGGTTAGAAGAATGGTGCAGCTTGAACGGTATGGAAGTGAATGCCAGCAAATGTAAAATAATACACTTCAACAGAACCCGATCCGCTATAAACTTTGACTACAAGCTGATGGACAAGAACCTAGAGAAGGACACATCAATACGAGACCTAGGTCTGATAGTGGACACCAAACTACGCTTTTGTGAACACATTTCAGCAACAATCGCCAAAGCTTTCGTCGTACTCGGATTTGTGCGGCGTAACGCTGCTGACTTCGAAGATGTTATATACGCTGAAAGCTCTGTATTGTTCGTTAGTACGCAGCATTTTGGAGTACGCGGTGCAAGTCTGCTCTCCCTATCATGCCATTCAAGCAAACAGGATTGAACGAATCCAGAAGAAGTTCTTGCGATTTGCACTCAGGGGGCTGCCATGGAATGACCCGTTGCGTCTAACGCCGTATGAGCAAAGATGCCAACTTATCTCCCTGGAGACGCTTGCTTCGAGAAGGACACTTTCCGAGCGAATGTTCGTATTCGACGTGCTGTCTGGCAATTTGGATTGCCCAGAACTTCTCCAAAGGATTAATTTCTCCGCTCTGTCACGTTCGCTCCGCCGACATTCTGCTCTGTGACTGCCCAGGCATCGCACAAATTTTGGTGAGAATAATTTTTAATTCAAATCAATAATTGAATTACTTTGCCAAACAAACCATCCCCCGGTTTTGAATGAATTTAAAACATATCTTGTTTACTTTAAAAGACACCGCCACGTTAATGCTTTCAGTGGACGATTATGTCCTTTGAAGGAAGCATCACACACACACTAGACAACGGACTAGCAAGCAACGCCCAGTGGCACAGTGGGAAAACATTCCTAACGAAAAGTTTTCCGGTTTGATGCGGGAATCGAACCCACACTTCGTAGCACGATGCGGCTAAATGCCTAGTGACACTAACCGCATTAAAATTAATGCAGAGTAATGAATTCACTTTAGGTACCAGTAGAAGATGAGATACAGATCCCTGAACTTGGGCATTATGTTCCTGTTCAGTTATTTTTTCATACACAAAGTCACTTAAAATATCTTCTTCTTTTTTCTCCAAGTAAAATTCCTTAAACCTTTTTTTTTTGTTTCGTCTTGGTCCCTTTTTTGCTGTTTGGCCTCTTTCTTCAAGCATGAGGTCTCTAAAGTTTCTATTTTTATATACTCATCTGGTACCCGCTCTGTTCGATGATAAATTTGTTATTTGAATGTTTGATTTCCTTGCAGGCCTTCCTGGAGGACACTTCCCGTCTGCGCCGTGGTGACATCGTTGGCGTCCAGGGCTATCCCGGAAAGACCAAAAAGGGCGAGCTGTCGGTCATTCCACGTAAATTGAAACTGCTATCGCCGTGCTTGCACATGCTGCCCCACTTGCACTACGGTCTGAAGGACAAGGAAACGCGCTTCCGCCAGCGGTATCTGGATCTGATTTTGAACGGCAACGTGCGCAACATTTTCCTGGTACGTGCCAAGATCATCAGCTACGTGCGACAGTTCCTGGATGGGATGGGCTTCCTTGAGGTGGAAACGCCCATGATGAACATGATTGCCGGAGGAGCCACCGCCAAGCCTTTCATCACGCATCACAATGACCTAAATATGAACCTCTTTCTGCGAATCGCCCCGGAACTGTACTTGAAGATGTTGACCGTCGGAGGGTTGGACCGGGTGTACGAAATTGGCCGCCAGTTCCGTAATGAGGGCATCGATTTGACTCACAACCCAGAGTTCACCACTTGCGAATTCTACATGGCTTACGCCGACTACAACGATTTGATCGATCTGACCGAGAAGATGGTGTCCGGAATGGTCAAGAGCATCCACGGTTCCTACAAGATCAAATACCACCCCGAAGGGCCGGATGGCAAAGAATACGACATCGATTTCACACCCCCCTTCAAGCGAATTTCCATGCTCAGTTCGTTGGAGGAGATTCTCAAGGTCAAGTTCCCATCCCCGGAATCGTTCAACACTGCGGAAACGAACAAATTCTTGAGCGATCTCTGCATCAAACACGAAGTCGAATGTCCTGCGCCGCGCACGACGGCCCGCCTCCTGGACAAACTGGTCGGTGAATTCCTCGAAGAGAACTGCATCAACCCGACGTTCATCTGCGACCATCCCCAGATCATGTCCCCGCTGGCCAAGTACCACCGCAGTGCCGCCGGATTGACCGAGCGCTTCGAGCTGTTCATCATGAAGAAGGAAATCTGTAACGCGTACACCGAGTTGAACGATCCGGCCGTCCAGCGCGAGCGGTTCGAACAGCAGGCAGCGGACAAGGCCGCCGGGGACGACGAGGCGCAGATGGTGGACGAAAACTTCTGCACGGCGCTCGAGTACGGTCTGCCGCCGACCGGTGGCTGGGGCATGGGCATCGATCGGTTGACCATGTTCCTGACCGATAACAACAACATCAAGGAGGTGTTGCTGTTCCCGGCCATGAAACCGGACGATCCGAACCGAAGCCAGCAGCCAGCTGACGAGGCAGCGGCGGCAGCGGCCGGACCCGAGCCTACCAAGTAAGTGCGCGAACGTGTTTTACGTGTGTGTTTCTCTACCTGATTTCAGTCATTCACTCGTATGATGATTTGAGGCCGGGAGAAGTTTAAAGTTGAACTGGGCGTTCCCAATGCGCGGAGGTGGGAATGCGAAATAAATGTGTACGAATTAGACATTTCGGAACGTACTCAAAGGAACGTGGGCTGGTGCTATTCATCCGAACGTCCTTGCACTGGTAGATCGACCAGACTTAAGTTAGGTTCTTTGCAAGTCCTACCAGGACACCTGAAGGATTAACGGGCTCAACGGCTCAACCCAAATAACCACTAGCCCGCTATTTTGCCTTTTTGGACTTACAGGGCTATTAAACGGCGAATATATGGCATGTAAGCTGTAAAGTAGCGCTATATTAGCACGCATGTCAAGGTATTGTGCTATTTGCTTATTTGGGAATGTTCGTTAGTCTTGAAGCGTTGCTTCTTCCGGTTCCTTCAAATATTTACGAGTTTAGTTATCTCACAGTCTCTATACGCAGCTTCTGATTCTACCTGCAACCATGTACTTTATATGAATGTAACTAATGATTAATGTGCGAAAGTCTGTAGTGGGACTGATATGCGGTTACTTTTCATTATGGGACAATTTGACTTGCTGTTTTTTTCCGAATTTTTCCGAACACATCATATTATTTTATTAGTGCAGCTGAAAGAGCATTGGAGGAGATGTTGAAAACTAAACTCTGACTGAATTTTGACGAAATGCATATGGGACTGATTTGCGATTCACGGCAGTAAGGCTATACTTGCAGTCTCGTTCTTCACAGGCACAAAAGCCTACACTACGCAGTTGTACGTCCTCAAATGATTATCCATTGAATAGGTGCTTCACGCGATATTCGGGAATTAAGACGCCCCTAGCGTCCAACAATCGAGAAACTTTTCCCCATTCTATCTAGTACCTAATACCGGATACCCCCAAAGCCAAGGACCAACATACAGGAGGTAATCCTCGATTTAGCTTAAAGCCATTTAGCATAAAGTCGTTTGGCATAGCCGCAACGCCGCGGCTCGACATCGAGCGGCTACGGGACTCAGAAGTAGCTCAAGAATACGCGCAGCAGTTGGAAGTGGCCCTACCAACGGAAGAGCAGCTTGGCGCTGCTACTCTTGAAGATGGCTGGAAGCACATACGATCCGCCATAGGTAGCACCGCAACAGCAGCACTAGGTCCAGCGGCCCCGAATCAGAGAAACGACTGGCACGACAGCGAAAGCGAGCAGTTGAAGAATGGGAAGAATGCAGCGTGGGCGAGAATGCTGCAACACCGCACGAGAGCGAACGAGGCACGGTATAAACAGGCACGGAACAGACAAAACTCGATCTTCCGAAGAAAAAAGCGCCATCAAGAAGAACGAGATCGCAACAAGTAATCCTTGGGAAAATACCTGTATCTTATGTAAAAATCTCTCAGGAATTGAATGAAAGTGATTCTGATGGCCGCACGGATCGTTATAATGCCCGTTTTATCCAAATTCCCCATTTTTATTAGGTTTTTGATAGGATTTCTCACGTTATATGCAAGGAAACTGTGTATGAGCTATTAAAATAACGTTTTTTAGACGATAGGAATGTGAAAATGTGAAGCAGGAGCTGTACATGACCGCACAGTTAGTTATCATGCCCATTTCACCCGAATTCCCCATTTTATATAATCAGTGATATATAGGGGGAATTTATAAAATATTGTTTTTATGTTATTCTTTTACCCATTTATGATAAATATATCATTTTTGTACCGTACAAAAAATAATTTGAAAATATAAATATGAATTTTGATTTTTTTTTTGTCGGTAGCGTAGGGGTAGTACTGGCACTCTTAATCTGCCCTAAGCTCCTTCCCAGCATTTGCTTTTATAAGCCTCTATTGCGTTCATCACACAGACGTTCCTAAGCAATGTTGCTCAAATGGTCACTGTGTACCCTAGCAGCAATCAGCCCTTACCGTAGTTTTGCAGTCTAGTAGTTCAGACAACTATCAAACTATGATAAGGCCTGAAATGCTACTAGAGTGGTTAAAGTGAAGAACGAAATAGTTTTATTGGGGCTACCCCGTTTGACATAATGTCATTTGGCATAAAGCCGTTTGGCATAAAGTCATTTGGCATAAAGGTCATTTGGCATAATGGACGTTTGGCATAAAAAAAATTAGAAACATAAACATAAAGAGCTTTTTTTTGTATGGTATAAGGCTATCCATGAGGACTTTTCGTGATAGGACTGACAGCTAAAAGTGTGAATGCAACCGAAGTGAAAGAATAAACAAATCATGCGAGTGTTATCGAATCTTCACATTTTCTTTTGTAATCGAAAAGTCACTCCGATCGCGAAACGTCTAAAGCACATGAGAAACAAAGAAACCAGCTGATCGCAGCTGTCTCATGGATTGCCTTATTTAGTTGGAGCTGCCTGACAGCTTAACTTGTCAAGGCTGAACCCTCGGTCTGGCTTTTGCCAAGTTTCTCCTCTACCAGGACCAATACTCAGACGGATTAGGCAATGGCGCCCACATGAACACTATTTTTTTATTAGTATTGTGACGTGGTAGTTTTTGCAAACTACCCATATTCCTTTGCTTCTGAGAAAAGCATTGTGAAAATCAGCAGCTCCATCAAAACTTGTTTGAAATAGTAATGTAGTAGTGTCATCACTAATACTGTCTAGTCGAAATGGTTTTGAATAATTTGTCATTCAAGTGCTATTCTGATTACTCCTGTCTTTTACGTAAGATTAGAGTCTTAAATGTCAATTGTCAATTGTGAAACCCTAATGATCGATCAATTGTGAACCCTAATGATCGATCTCAGCGTCTTACTTTCCATAGTCATTTTTATAGTGGATATTGAAGAGTAAAGTTACCTTAGGCTTCTATTACAGTCTCCTACATGATTCACTTTTCGGTGGCAAATGCAATGCTTCATAAAGCCTAGAAAGTAGGCTGTAAATTTTGCGAAAAAGAAGCTGGAATTAGATTATTTATACCCCTGTTACAAAAGAGGTATTTCTTATTATGGCAATGTAAAAACCATATTAAAATAAGATTGTCGCCACTTATTTCTACTCAGTGAATCTACTAGTCATTTTCCTAAGAGTTCCTAAGTATTCCCTACGTCGTATATGATAACGATGTATCTTGCTAGCTAATAGTAAGAGTGGCTACGGATCATTCTGGTTAGCAAAAGGCAAACTGAACGTCACCAATAGTATTAAAGTCAACTTCGACTAGATTTATTATTTGAAATGGGCATCAATTCTATCAATGACGCAGAATGTCCGTTGGATCACATACATCCGAGATATTATTGCGTCTATGCCATATGAATTATGACGCGGCATTAAGCAAAAAATGCCAAAATGTGATACCACCACTACAGGTTACGCCTTTGGCTTCCATCATATGGGCTAATGGATTATGCCCTCCCATCGCGGCAAGGTCGCATAACCAAGGGGAGGGTGCTACTTAAAAGAAGAGCTTGTGATCAAAAGAAGGGAAATCGTCGATGAAAATGTTAGCGGTTATAATGGCAACGTAGGAAAGAAGGCAAAATTGTCAATGAAAATGTTAGTATTTACAATGCCAATCACTAGTTAAACAACTGAATTAGAAAGAACAGCATATGATCAAAAGAAGGAAAAATCACATATGAGAATGTTAACAATGATAACGCCAAAAACATAGTAGTATTTTCAGCTTTACAATGGTGCGCACAGACCACTAAATTGCAATAATAGAAAAATAGGTAGTATCCATAAAAACTTTTCCTCAACTCAGTTTTCAATGATTATGCCAAACGTCCATTGATGATTTTTTTTTTTTTTTGATGATTTGGTTCTACCATCTATTGTAGCAAGGCATCTTCCTATAGCACTGGAATAATCTGAAAAGCGATTTGATCAAGATTGTGCTGTTGTTCGTGAGCAGTCAGTCTCCTGTATGAAGGGCCAAAAACGGATGTGCGGACCCGCAAGCAGAAACACTTGCACGAAACCCGCGGCAGGGGAAAAGAATCTCCTTCCAGAAGAAAGTATTCACGAACAATTTTACAACCAAGCCCTCGATTGACAGAATACTCCCAATAGATGGGATCGAAGAGCCCGCCCTCAATCCACGAAATGTTAACAACAGGGAGGAGGCAGTCCCAAGCTCCCTGTCCAAATCGCTTCATTCGGGTGCCCTGATGGTCCCTCCCAACCCAGTTATATATGATATAAAAAGATAAATAAATACAATATAAATTAGAACAATCTCACCAAGTTAGTTGGAACCCCATGCAGATTTGTAACACTTGATGAACTGGATGAATTCTCCGATGACCAATGATCAGGTCCGTCACACTCGGGCTCAGATTGGGTACCACTTCTAGTACTGCATTTGGTCCCTCGGTAGTGCAAAAGGTACCCAAGTTATGATTATGCCAAACGTCCATTATGCCAAACGTCCATTATGCCAAATGACTATTATGCCAAACGACCGTTATGCCAAATTATTTTATGCCAAACGGCTTTATGCCAAATGACTTTATGCCAAATGACGTTCCCCCTATTTCACCGATTATCACTCATCAACTTTCGTAATACACTTCAGATATACTTTCCATTATATCACTTTTCACATCACACCATTTTCATATAAATTCATTGTTATTAGCATTTACCATCTGTTAGCATTACTAAGTAATTAAAAGATAGTCAATTTAAATGTTTCATTGTTTTTGTTGCTGTAGAATAATTACTATTCAAACTACAATTTAGCACTATCAACAAAGTTACAGTAAAACAAAATCACTTCGATCCATTTTTCTGCACTCGCTATCATTATTAACACTTTTATCATGCATGTTTGAAGAACTAGGCAATAACGATTATATTCAGAGAAATTATTGCAAAATGTATTATGGCCTTTATTAAATTAGTAGAGTTCACATCATTATACATCATCATTATTATATTTCTAACAAAACTATCAGAATCATCTCCGATTTCAATTTCAAATTCTCATCACCATAGATTTTATTATAAACACATCATTAGCATCAACACAATCACTAAATTTAATAACAACAAGTGTTACGCGCAGTTCCACCAAACACCCATTCTTATGTTGCATTATAAAACGATTGATCACACGTTAGCTTCGAAACTTAACAACCATTACTGATTAGTACAAAGGATGCTACAGCTCGTGGTAAACGAACTGAACCATCAACAACCAGCACTGGTTTATAAGTAACTAATGAGCCCTGGCGGTCCCTCCGTTCGAAGAGGACCTGATAATATGACGAAACAAATTAACAGATCCTCTGCCTAAATGCAGCCGTTTCATGATAAATCATGAACCGTTAGAGGTGTGCCAAAGTATTGGGAAGGTGATATGTTTCACAGGCGGGTATTATTATGGTGCACCTTCTACTTTGGCACCGTCAAACCCTGTGATCTTGGCCAGGGATAAATATGAATTTTGATATTCTACTTTAATGTTGTATTCTATTACCTGTTGTTGTAATCATGAAAGGTGGATCCCAATACCGGGCACAACCTGGAAATTGCTCGATTTCCGTAAATTTGTTCACTATCAATTGTTTTTTGTTTAAATTCCTGCACTCACTTTCTTTGACTGATGGCACGTAGAAAACGTTATTTCAGTAGCTCATTTCCAGCTTTCCTACATGTAAAAACAGAAGTCCTTTAAAAAAAGGGAATTTGGGAAGAATGAGTATGACAACGATCCGTGCGGTCAGTTCTAAAACCAGCACTCATTTGCTTAGGCTCTTGTCACGTAGGAATCATTATTTCATAGCTCATAATAAGTTTTCTTGGACATAGCATGAGAAACACTTTACAATCATGATTAAAATTGAAAATATGGGTAAAATGACCATTTCAACAATCCGTTGGCTTAGTTTAAATTACTACACTCATTTTTTTACAGTAGTTTCTCAGATAATGTTACCTAAATAAGTCACTAGAGGTTTCTTTGCATATAATAAAAGAAGTCCAGTTAAGGATCAGATATATGTGAATAATTTGGGTGAAATGAGCATGATCACAACCCCAACTTCGGAAGTGGTGTATTCGATTCGCTTCCGCATGCGCTCTAATGCGCCCTGCTTCCGAAGTAAGGTATCTTGCATGGATACCCGAGCAAAAGAAAATAACTACTGAATACCAAATTGAGGTATTCCATACCAGATAATTTCCAATAGTTACAACCTGAATGAGGTATGAATGAGCCTTGTATAAGAGGTAAAATACCTCAAATAATACCTTCTGCATATTCTACAAATAACAAGCTGATAATTGGATCAGGTATTGTAATACCAAAATAATACTTGATGGATTTTCATGTAAAAGTGAAATTTTTCAATAATAGTTCAATACCTCCAGCAGTCTTCAATATCTATCGAATACCAAAATGAAGTATTTTTAATTGTTTTAAACATTTTTTTTCCAAATACTATTACAATACCATAAATGAGGTATTGACAACTGAACAATACCTAATTATGGTATGATACCAAAATATGGTATGCATAAGTTATGGTGAGCTATTCTTTCCTTCTCGGGTACCGAGAAAAAAACATTTTCGGCGAACTGCATTTTCTAACGATTGATCGATCATACAATAATTCCGGCACTCATTTCCTTCGACTATAATTGCCTATAAAACGCTCATAATAAATTTCCTTGCTCATGATATGAAAAATCTTACCAAAGCCTGTTAGAATCGGGAATTTGGATAAAAAGAGCATGATATCGATTCGTACGATCAGTTTTAATTCCTAAATTCACTTCTTTGGACTGTTATCGCTTAGAGAACGTTATTGCCTAGTTCATTATCAACTTCCCTGAATATAATGAGAATGATAACGATCCGTTTGATCAATTGTTTTTGTTTCATTCCCTTCCGCTGACATTCATAGCAAAGAAAACATTATTTCCATAGTTCATGAACAGTTGTCATGCATATGACGAAAGTCTGATCATATAGGAACTTTGGGTAAAATGAGCATGCTACCGATCCGTGTGGTAAATTTGAATCCATGCACTTCCTCCTCTAGACTGTTATAGCTTTGAAAACATTATATCAATAGATAATGAACGGTTTTCCTGTATGATAAAACATATGAAAAATCTGATATCATGGGGAATTTGGGTGAAATGGGCATGATAATTATCAGGTCAGGTCCAACTCCTGTACTCACATCTTAATATTCCTACCGTCTAACAAATATAATTTGAACAGCTCATAAACGCTTTCTCTGCATATAATATGAAAAATTCTATAGAAAACCTGATAAATTGAAGAATTCGGGTAAAATAAGCTTAATACTTAACAGAGTCATCAGTTTAAATGCATGCACTCGCTTCTCTAGACTTTTATCGCTGCATATAATATGATGAATCTTATGAAAAACCTAATAAAATGGGGAAATTGAGTGAAATGGGCATATTAACGATTCGTGCAGTCAGTTACAACACCTGCTCTTATATTCTCAGACTGTTATCACTTAGAAAACATTATTTCAATAGCTCATAAACAGTTTCTCTTATCATTATATGAAAAATTCTATAACCTGATAAATTGGGGAATTCGGGTAAAACGAGCTTGATACTGATACGTGTGGTCAGTTTTAATTTATGCACTCGCTTCTTTAGACTATTACCGCTTAGAAAACGTTATGTCAATATCTAATAAACGGGTTTCCTGCGCATAATTTGATAAATCACATGGAAAAAGCTGATAAAATGGGGAATTCGGGTGAAATGAGCATGATAACTAACCGTGCGATCATGCACAGCTCCTGCACTCACATTTTCACATTCCTATCGTCTAACAATCGTTATTTGAATAGCTCATACACAGTTTCCCTGCATATAATGTGAGAAATCCTATCAAAAACCTAATAAATATGGGGAATTTGGATAAAACGGGCATTATAACAATCCGTGCGGCCATCAGAACCACTTTTATTCAATTCCTTGGACATTTTTACATAAGATACAGGTATTTTCTCAAGGATTACTCGTTGAGTTCAGAAAATATAGAATTCTTCGTCGGTTTGTTACCTTTTTTCCCACTGTGCCTCGGTCCCCTACAATTTGTTTCACCTCGAAAAAATGCAGACCCTTTTTCCCCTATGATCAGCTGGCCAGTGATGCCACATACACAGATTTATCTGTAATTACACAGATTTTTTCTTGTTCGTGCCTACAGATCACAGATTTTATGGTCAAAAATGATTTTTAAGATATTACACGAGTTTAGGACACGGTTTTGAAAGATATGAAGCAGAACTGACATTTCTGCTTAGTTTAGTTTTTCTGAAATACTTAAGTATTTTGAACATTTTGAAACAATCATGCATCTTTAAGGGGACACGGGAGACCGTGTTATTTTCCCTATCTTTTGTCTCACTCTAACAATTATCATCAAAACTTTGCGGAAGCAAATCTCGAGTTTTAGTGAACCGATGAAGCTGAAAATGTATTAGGTTGTGCACTACATATATAGAATCATAGTGATACATTTTCGCATCGATATATGGAGTGGTTCTTGAGATTTGCTTCTTCAAATGGATAAGGTGATAACGATGACGTCCCGTGCGGCCTTAACTCACTTTTAGTAGAATAAGTCCAAATTATTTTTTTGTACATGCCAAAAACAGTCATAACATGGACTGCAGCAAGCCGTGCGCGCGGGCGGCTGCTTTTTGAATTTTGTGTCACGTTTACTTCGCTCCGTGTTTTGTTTTTCTAATTCGGCTTGTGAAAATTAGATAAGGCGGATGGTGCTATGCCACGTGCAAATGTGTTTCAAAGTGATCAAAGTGTTTTTTTCGGATGATGATTTGCTTGCGTTTTGCTCGAAAGTGCTCTGTGATGACTCCAGCAATTGAATTCGTTTCGCGCGACTCGTTTTTTTTATCTCCTGTGTGTGTGTTAAGCGCGTTGATTAAAAAAAATAAATGTGATTCGTGGAAGCTCGGTTCGGGATAGGTTATGAACTGCAGTTTTTATGTCTGCGGTGCGTGCATTTTGATGGACAGTGCTAAGTTACGGCTCACGCTATTGTTCATTATTAGAGGAGCGACGAATCTTGATGTTAACATTTCTTTAGAAACTAAAATTGATATTGACAATGCTCTTGAAACTTTAACAAATTCCATTGTTGAAGCCAGAAACATTGCAATTCCAAAATGTGAAGTAAAATTTGAATCCGTGATTATAGACGATGATCTTAAACTCTTGATCCGTCTTAAAAACGTGAGGAGAAGGCAATTTCAACGCACTCGTGATCCTGCTATGAAAATTATATGGCAGGATTTGCAGAAAGAAATCAAGAAACGTTTTGCTCAATTAAGAAACAAAAATTTTGAAAATAAAATTTCTCAATTGGACCCTGGCTCTAAGCCCTTTTGGAAATTATCTAAAATCTTGAAAAAACCTCAGAAGCCAATACCGGCATTGAAAGAGGAAAACAAATTATTACTAACTAATTGCGAAAAAGCTCAAAAACTTGCTATGCAGTTTGAAAGTGCGCACAATTTTAATTTAGGACTTACTAGTCCAATTGAAAATGAAGTTACTCAGGAGTTCGAAAATATTCTCAATCAAGAGAACGTTTTCGAAAATGCCTGGGAGACTGATTTGGAAGAAGTGAGAACTATTATTAAAAAATTCAAAAACATGAAAGCTCCTGGCGATGATGGAATTTTCTACATCCTCATCAAGAAACTTCCAGAAAGTAGCTTATCATTTTTAGTTGATATATTTAACAAATGTTTTCAATTAGCATATTTTCCTGACAAATGGAAAAATGCTAAGGTTGTTCCAATTTTAAAACCAGACAAAAATCCTGCAGAAGCTTCTAGCTATCGTCCAATCAGTTTGCTTTCCTCCATCAGTAAACTTTTTGAAAAGGTTATTTCGAACAGAATGATGGCCCACATCAACGAAAATTCAATTTTTGCCAATGAACAGTTCGGATTCCGCCATGGACATTCGACCACTCATCAACTTTTACGTGTAACAAATTTGATCCGTTCCAACAAATCTGAAGGCTATTCTACTGGTCTTGCTCTTCTAGACATAGAAAAAGCATTCGACAGTGTTTGGCATGAAGGTTTGATCGTAAAATTGAAAAACTTTAATTTTCCAACATACATTGTTAGAATAATTCAAAGTTATCTGTCAAATCGTACACTTCAGGTTAATTATCAGAACTCCAGATCTGAAAGACTTCCTGTAAGAGCTGGTGTTCCTCAAGGCAGCATTTTGGGACCAATATTATACAATATTTTCACATCTGACTTACCTGAGTTACCTCAGGGATGTCAAAAATCTTTGTTTGCGAATGACACAGGCCTCTCCGCCAAAGGTCGAAGCCTGCGTGTCATCTGTAGTCGATTGCAAAAAAGTTTGGATATTTTTTCTTCATATTTGCAAAAATGGAAGATTTCTCCTAATGCTTCCAAAACTCAACTAATAATATTCCCACATAAACCAAAAGCTCTTTATTTGAAACCTTCAAGTAGACATGTCGTCACGATGAGAGGGGTTCCAATAAATTGGTCAGATGAAGTTAAGTATCTAGGGCTCATGCTTGATAAGAATTTAACTTTCAAAAATCACATTGAGGGCATTCAAGCCAAATGTAATAAATATGTAAAATGTCTCTATCCCCTTATTAATAGAAAATCAAAACTTTGTCTTAAGAACAAGCTTTTGATATTCAAACAAATTTTCAGGCCAGCCATGTTGTATGCTGTACCAATATGGACTAGCTGTTGTAATACCAGGAAGAAAGCTCTGCAGAGAATTCAAAATAAAATTTTGAAAATGATTCTGAGGCTTCCTCCCTGGTATAGTACCAATGAGTTACATAGAATATCCAATGTTGAAACATTGGAACAAATGTCAAATAAAATAATAAATAATTTCAGGCAAAAATCGTTACAATCTTATATTGCCACGATTAATGCGTTATATGTTTAGGTTAAGTTAGGTTAAGTATATTAAAAACGTTTTTTTTTTCTCTTATAAGCAGGTGAAATCAACTCACCTGTAAAAAAACTGAACTGCTACGGCAAATGAAATGTAATATGTTGTTAACAAAATGTTAATTAAATCTTAAATTTATTTTACCAAATTAGGATGATAGTGTTGTCTGATAACACAGAACACCTAGATATAAGAAATGAATGTAATGTTTGGAATGGTACTAATAAAGATATTAAAAAAAAAAAAAAAAAAAAAACAAAAAAAAAAAAATAAAAATAAAAAAAAAATAATTAGAGGAGCGACGGAATGTAGAGAAGTTTCGTAAAAAGAATTTGGTGAGTTTGTTCTGATCACCAGCGCATGATCACAATGCGTAAATATTAACCATTTGTCGGCCAGAACGTCTATCGAACGTATCCTATGGCACTACCTTTTCCATCAACATTCCATAACACCCCGTAACACCTATGAGGGATGGTACACAAATTATGTCACGCTAAATTTCAACTTTTTCGACCCCCTCCCCCCCCCTTTGTCACACTTTTTGTATGAGCCTTCCGAAAATTTTGTAAGGCTTGTCACGCTTGGCTCGACCCCCTCTCCCTCCTTAGAGCGTGACGTAATTAGTGCATGACCCCTGAGAGGTCGTAGAGTTCTCTGCATCTTTCTGAAGTAGGTGTTCAATCAATCATCCTTTCCCATTCCCCAGCTTTCGCAAGGACGTGGCCAGGACAGCTCTCGATTATTGGAGGATGTGTCAATCTTGTCTAAGAGTTAGAGGTTAGTCAAAAATTTCTGATTTTGGTAACGGACGGGAAAGAGGCAACCCTCATACAATGGTCTAGGACTGTACCACCTACGAATTTATGCAAAATGCTTAATGCTAATGCTAATGGTATAAAAAATTTACCAGTAGAAAGTAGGCGTTGTGAAGCATTGCATTCGCCATCGAAAAGTGAATCTTGTAGGAGACTGTAATAGAAGCCTAAGGTACTTTACTGTTAAATATTCACTATAATAATGCCTATTGAAAGTAAGACGCTGAGATCGATCATTAGGTTTCTAGTTTCGAGAAATTGTTGAACAGACAAGGAAAGTGACTTTTTTCTTTAAGGATATATGAACCACAGATAATAGATGTTTATGCTAGAACAAAAGTTTTCTGAAAACCTGCGTAAATATTCAAATTGAAACTCCTTGCAATCACTAGCGCCGCCACACAGCGAATTGCGTCAATCAGTGATGAATATCAGTATCTTAAAATATTTCATATTCACCACTGACATCGTCATGGGAATTTAGCGATAACAGCGCCGCCACGATGTTGCTACTTGAGTTGCCATTCAAAATAACCGTTACTTGTCTTATACAGTTTTACAATCGGACTTCAACGTCTGTTATCTGTGTATGAACGTAATGATCAATAAATACTTTTAACAATTAAAATGTAATTAACTAGAACTACTACTAAACAGCCTAATTTTGTTAAGACTTCACGACAATTGACATTTAAGCCTCTAACACAGACAAACAGACGTCACACTCTCATCATTGGCCATCGACCACCTTTTTAACGGTCGGTTCAAAAATATGGTAGGTGGCCGATTCACCACCCGCAGCGCTCGCATCGTTTTTGTTCGTGTTTGACGTTTGCACACTACCGCCATCTGTTGGCCTATCGGCCGAATACACCGATTTTAGCATTGGGCGTACATGTCATCGTGACTATGATTTTGATCGACATTTGTTCTAAGTGTTACGTCTGTTTGTCTGTGCCTCTAATCTTACGTAAAAGACAGGAGTAATCGCACTTAAATGACAAATTATTCAAAACCATTTTGACTAGACAGTATTAGTAATGACACTACTACACTACTATTTCAAACAACTTCTGATGGAGCTGCTGATTTTCACAATGCTTCCTTTTCTCAGAAGCAAGGGAATATGGGTATTGTTCAAAAACTATCACGTCACAATACGAATAAAAAACAGTGTTCCTGTGGGCACCATAGCCTAGTCCGTCTGAGTATTGGTCCTGGTAGAGGGGAAACTTGGCAAAAGCCAGACCGAGGGTTCAGCCTTGACATGTTAAGCTGTCAGGCAGCTCCAACTGAATACCACAAAAAAAAAGGAAATTCAACAGAGATTAGATTGATAATTATTTTAGACATTTATCTAGACAATCCTCAAAAAGTTCCTCAAGAATCTAGGAGTGCTTTCAAAGATCGTTACAGGAGTTCATCAGGAATTTCTACAGAAATTTTATCAGAAATTACTTCAGGCTGATTTCCTGAAAGGAAACTTCTCAAAGAATTGCTGAAGGTTTCTTTTGAAAAAATATATGGTTAAAATTTTGAAGCAAATCCCAAGAAATCCCTGGAGCAAAGTGTTAAGTTAATTATGATTAAATATTTGATGTTAAAACGATAAATCATGTAAAGAGCTTATCTAATTGCAATTTTTATTTAATTCGTTGCATACTACATACATACGTTTAAAGAATATCCAAAATCATTTAACCATTGTTTTCATGATTAATAATTAATAATTCATTGGCTGATGATTGAACGCCCGAAATGCTCGAAAGTATACACTGAACGCCTTAAGGTATGCAAAAATGGGTTATACACTCAATAAGCATAAATTCTACTCATGATTAACGATAAATTCCCCATAAAATTCTTTAGGACTTCGTTATAGCAAATTAATCACTATTAATAATCACGAATCGTGATTAAATTTATGATTAACCCTCTAATACCCAAATTTTGATTTTCGATTTAAGTATTATTTTTCGTTATCTAAAATCGTTCACGTTTTGGGCAATTATTTATTTTTATTCGCAAATTTTTAAATTTTGGTTTTTGATTTTTATAATTTTTATTTTTGAACATCCCTTTCATTTTTTCTTGAAGCCTTTTCTAGTTGTTGATTTTTGGCAATAATAAAAATTTAAATTTTTACGGCATTTTTAAAAATATTATTTTTTTTATTTTTTTTTCGGAGCGTATTTTATTTTCCGTGTAACTAACGGAAAAACAGGTTTGAAATTATATAAATACCACCAGGCTCTTCTTTTGTGATAGGTTGATCGTAGAAAAATATAAAAGGTACGATTTTTTATATTACACGTTAAATAAACCCCAGGCATTTGTAGGTTATATAAGAATGCAATTTTTCAAACAATTTCTAAAAATACAAAAAAGTTTCAAAAGTCATAACAAACTTTTCTAATTTGCCTGTTATGAGTCAAAGTATAAGCCAAAAATAAAAACATTTTGACTTCTGAGCTACGAAAAAAATATACAAAATTCCAAAGTGTACCCCGTCTAAAGGCGGGGTTGGGTATTAGAGGGTTAATCATTAACGCTCTGCCCTGGAGGCATTACTGGAGAAATTACCTACTGGTTAGATGTCCTAAACAAAAATCCTGGAGGAAACCCTAGGGAAATCGATGAAATAATAATCAATCGGTAAATTCCTGACGGACGCAGGACATTCTTGACAAATTTCTGAAAGCATCTTTGGAGGAAATGTTGATGCAATCTCTGGAGTATATTCTCGGGCTATTTCTAGAATTTTTCCAGGTTGAATTCTTGGGTGAATATTGAGTGATATGTTTGCAGGAATTCATTAGGAAGTCCGTAGAAGAATCACAGAATGAAGTCCCGAGAAAGGTTTGGAAAAATAGATACCTGGATTAGTTTCTGATAAACTTCCTAAAGAAAACTATGCAAAATGCATAGTAGGGAGCCGGATCCAATTCTTGGCACTTTTGATTCACTTCGGCAGTGTTTTTTTTTTGAAAGCTCATATTTGGCTGCAGAGCTCATATTTGGCTATAATATGCGTCGTACTATAATATCCGCTTCTTACTGCAAAGTTTCAGATAATTCGGCCGAGAAAAACCCCCCATGCCAAAGTGAATCATGGTAGTGCCCAAGTGGTTATGCACCCTACATGCAGAAACACTTGTCCTAATGTCAGGAAGAATTCTTACAAAGGATACAGAAATCAATGTCTGGTCATATTCGGATTTATTATGAACTGAGACGAGACTCGCGAAGACGGTCTTCTTTTTCTGTGATTACTAAGTTTTTTTCTTATTCCACTTTGTGTTTATACCAATTATGCACAAGCCGTTCAAACCCTCACATGAACCTCTCAGCAAAAAATGATTGAGTTTGCATCACATCGAATCAGAAATAGCCGTTTGAGTGAAATTTCATGCCAGGAAACGTAGCAGACATTAGAAATAATTAATCTTCTGCTTAGATTTATCAGCAACTTTGGAAAAAACTGCTCCGCTGACTGAGGTTTTTAATAACAATTTACTTTGAACACAATACTTTTCACTTTTTCAGCCATGAAAACGGTGGACTGCATTTGACGTTTCGTGAGAGGGGAATCTGGGCTGCATATGACGTTGATATTTTTCCTCTTCGCGAGTCTCTCTCAGATTATGAACAGTTGGGGGCTTAGAACCACTAGCTTTCAGCTAAGCAAATGACCTTCTTCACATAGAAATAATCAGAACCAACGCACCATTTCCAGTTTCGTAACTGACTTTTATTAGATTCTCAAAATACATTTTTTTTTTTGTTCCATGCACAAAGTAGCTATAACCATATGGAATCCAACATTACACATCAATCTGCTTATACGATACTACTACATGAAATATCGATAGGGTGAAACTTGCTTACCTAAACACTAGGGTGGTCTACAATTTGGAATACAGGTTGGAGATTTCCGCTCAACGTCGTCTTTGTAAAGGATAAAAAAAAGCAAAAAAAAAAACTCATAAAAATAAACGTTTTACTACCTTCTCGGTGAAAATCAGCTTCTCCATCGGGCTTGTGTCCATCATCCGTGTGACCACCGGTGGCTCTGCTGGCTTGTTCGTTGTGTAGGCTCTTGCTAGAGAGTTGAGAAGCGGCCCCATTCCGTTGATCTGAGATTCTCGGACCGATGATCTTGCGGCAGCGCGCGCCCTATGCCTACTGCGGAGGTTGTCCGTAACCGTACCCGTAGGCTCCCTGGGGTGGAGGTCCCTGTGGTCCTGGTGGAGGCATTTGGCCACCGGGAGGGCGCTGATACTGATAACCTTGGGCCGCCTGCTGGTACTGACCTTGGGGTGGTGGAATCGGAGAGTAGCCTTGCTGATGGTAGCCATGAGGCGGATACGGGGCTGGGCCTGGTGGTGGTCCTTGTCCTTGTGGTCCTCCGGGAGCGGCCTGAGGATAACTGCCTGGTGGCTGCTGGTGCTGAGTGGATGGTGGAGTGGCGCTGTAGGACTGGGGTGGACCAGGAGGCTGCTGACCAGGAGCTTGAGGCTGTGGGTAGCTGCCTTGTGGAGGATGTTGTCCAGCTGGTGGAGATGTGTAAGCTTGAGGAGGTACGGGACCAGGAGCTCCAGGACCTGCCGTGGCGTAGCCGGTTGAAGTTGTCGGAGGCATTGGCGAGTGCGAAACGCTAGCTGGTGGGGCATTTGAGCTTGGACTGGGTGAAGACGTTTGACCTGGTGCTGGACTGGACTGATTGGTGTAAGTAGGAGCGCCGCTTGACTGAGTTGATGGAGCACTTGCTGGAGGAGTTGGCTGACTTGGAGCACTGGTTGGAATAGAAGGTGTTGGAGGACCATGTGGAACAGGTTGGCTTGAAGGATAGCTGGAAGGATACTGTTGCTGTGGTGGAGGATAGCTTGGCTGACCACCTGCTGGTGGATATCCCGAAGGTGGTTGACCGTAGGCATTCGGAGGAGTCGGGCTGCCATAGCCTGGGTATGCATGTGGCATTGGAGGTCCTCCTGCTGGCTGTGGTGGATACTGTCCGGGTGGACCGTACATTTGCGGTTGTGATGCTGGAGCATTTGGAGGTCCTTGTTGGTAGCTTCCCTGTTGAGGTCCACCTTGCGGTCCTTGAGGTGGTCCCGCGCTCGGGTATGGAGATCCTTGTGGAGGGCCTGATCCAGAAGTGGTTGGTGGCATTCCGCCGTGATGATAAGACTGTGGAGCATTAGGTGGATAGCCCTGAGCAGGATTCGGTGGTCCATACGGAGGGTATCCCGGTTGACCTTGGTAGGGTTGGTTTGGTGGAGGATAACCGGGATAATGTCCATGCTGCTGATAGGGACCACGTTGTGGCGGATAGCCTTGATTCTGTTGAGGCATTGGAGCTTGCTGTGGTGGCACACCAGGTCTTCCCGGTTGTCCTGGAACCGGAGGACCCTGGTTGGAAGCAGTTTGTCCAGCAGAAGATGTCGGTGGAGGCGCTTGCGGACCTCCACGGTAGCTACCCACCGGTTGTTGATTGGGCGGCGGCGGATGAGACTGGCTAGTGGGTGGTTGAGATGGTGGCTGAGCATTCGGAACCGATGACGGAGGCTGTTCTACTCCACCAGGAGGGGCACCCCCAGGAGCGGCGGATTGATTCGGCCCAGGTGTTTGAGCTTGGGGTCCATGCGTTGGATCTCCTTCGTGTCCGGGCATTGGCCCTGGTGCAGCGGCACCCGGAGGAACTCCGTGCATTGGAGGACCACTTCCGTGTTGAAGTACATGAGGAGGCTGTTGAAGAATAAGGGGATCATTCATTTATATAGGATACATTTAAAATTAGTGTTCGCCTAAAAATGGTAATCCGGTGGACAACATGACCCTAAGACCACAGACTAGAGATGTACCGAATAGCACTATTCGGCTTTCGGCCGAATACCGAATAGTTCAAATATTATTATTCGGCCAAACGAATATTCGGCCGAATGATAACTCAATATTCGGCCAAATAAAACCTCAAAATTCGGCCGTATAACACCCATATATTCGTCCAATTTTCCGAAAACTACACTTTTAATTTTGATCTACAACAAAAAAGCAAGTTTTTTTTTCAATAGGAAACACTTTATTAAGCTTCTCAAATCGATCGAAGAAATTGCAATAATCGTATTGTGTATTTCTTTAACCACTGGACTACGAAGTGCGGCCTTATAAGTACCTACTAAAGTGTGAATAAAAGTGCGGGATTGGATCGAATCATGTTGGTATCTTCAGAGCACTTATTCTCTGATTTTCACGACACCTATCCGATCTGATGCCATTGAGCACTTTTATTAGCGTTTCCACACTTGTAAAAACTTTTACGATAGTCTAGTGGTGGAATAAAGTTCTGAGGATTTGATTTTCTGAAGTTAAGGAGTTGTATCTTATTAATAATTAACAATTGATGGTATTATTTATCCATTTCATTTTTTTTAAGAAACTCGGATAATACTTAACTTGATTCCTCATCTGACTTCTGGAAAGGCTTCATAGAAATTGGAGCAAATATACCACTGCAGACCACTGACTTGCATAATAAAGGAAGAACGTGATCGTGTGGGCTACGTGTACGCGTATCGATCCAAGGAATGTGGGTTCGATTCCCGCTTTAGTCCGGAAAACTTTTCGTAAGCAACGTTTTCCGACTGTTCCGCTGGTCGTTGCATGCTAGTCCGTTGTCTTGTGTGGTACTTCCTTCAAAGGACATAACCGTCCACTGAAAGCATTACGGTTTGGTGTCTTTGAAGTGTCGCAAAAAATATCGTTGTTGTGGATAGCTCTGACCGTAGTCGCCCTAATGCCGTAGAACAGAAAAATTCTCCATGGAATCCAACAAATTTGATTTTTTTAACATTTTTCATTGTGTGAAACATAATGTTTTATTACATTTTATTTTATTATGTTATTATTCGGTCACTATTTGGCCTATTCGGCCGAATAACGGATTTCATTATTCAGCAGACCGAATATTCGGCAAAATCAAAATAATCGAGATATTCGGCCCGAATATTCGGTACATCTCTACCACAGATAACTCATATTTTTCAGATGTGTAATTGAGAGTTTTGACAATTGATTGGACATTCATAATATTTGTTCGCAGTAATCAGAAAAAAAAAATAACAAGGAGTTTCAAAATGAACTTCTGAAGAAATCTCCAAAGACACGGTGGCTCAAACTCATATTCGTACAGGGAAGGCACTGTTTTAACATCAAGTTAGTAAAAAAAAATCAAATGATATATCGACTTTAAAGTACTTTATCACTAAAAAGTAAGTCGAAGAGTAACGTATTTTGTTTGAATATAATTCCTGAACAATGACAACTAGAATAGCTACGTGTGGATATCGGCATTTTATACTATAGAATTTTGGTTGGTATGACACTTATAACAAATCCCAAACGAAAAGTGTTCATCAAATTCTCTCAGTTCGCTTCCTAAATGGACATATACAATAATAGATAGTTAATGGTCCTTTTTAAACTAACCCTAATTATAAATTTTATTTCGCATTCTACTACCAAACATCGTAGAAGATTGATAGTAGAAATGTTATTACCGTAATCGAAACATATAGGTACGTTATTTATTATGTTAAAACCAACAGGATATTTTCAGTAAAAAGTACCGGTTACCCCCGTTGGTTTGACCACATTTAATCTAAACACTTTTTAATTTGTACCCCGCTAATTTGCACATCGTTCAGATTAAAAATGGTTCAAACGTCATTCAGCTCACGGAACGGAATAAAGTGAAATGGAACGCTGTGGAACGGAACGCAGAATCAAAACAAAACAGCCAAAAGGGTAACCAGAAGTACGATTTTCTGTTGTTCGTAGGGTGACTAGAAGTTCAAATTAAAAATGAACTCCGATGGTTTGCATGAGGTACCGTTCAAATTAGCGGGGGTGCACGCTTTCCGCTCATGCAAATAATATTGGATGAATTTAAAGAATATTGAATATTGAGACAACATCAAAGATGTGGAGTCATGGATATCATGGTGAAGGATAATTATTTGTACAGCTAAGTTCGCAATTCAAGTTGATTGATTGATTGATTTGACTTTATTAACGAGATTTTTAGCCCTGGGCTAGTTCATCTCGGGACCAACGGCTTTACTTCCCTTCCGAAGGAAGTCGTCACTATAACTTTTTACGTCATAAGTGACTATGTCGGGGATGGGATTCGATCCCAGGTCCTCAGCGTGAGAGGCGAGTGTTCTAACCACTACACCAGGTCCGTCCCCGCAATTCAAGTTCTTTTAGAGACGGATATGAGTCTGACAAAAAAAACTAAAAGTAATTTCAGGAAATATGTATCCATAGAAAACTTACTGGTGGATTATTGAAGGACTCTTCAATTAAAAGATATGTGGGCAACAAAAAATTAAATGCAGACAAACTCTTCCTTCCTGTTTACTTAGTTTTTTTTTTGTTCCTCTGTGGCCTTTTTTTATTTTTACTTGGTCACATATTTCAGCCATGAGTAGGGAGCCGGATCCTATTCTTGGCACTTTTGATTCCCTTCGGCAGTGGGGATTTTTGAAAGCTAGGGAGCTCATATTTGGCCACAATATGCATAGTATTGAAATGCTTCTTAGTGTAAAGTTTCAGACAATTCGGCCGAGAAAAAAAACCCCATGCCAAAGTAAATCATGGAAGTGCCCAAGTAGCTCTGCACCCTATCTAAAATTTCTATTTTCAGAGCTGCTATAGCAATAGCACTGCCCATAATCGCATATTTGTAGCATTTGACAAATGTAAGCATTGGGGAACCAGAGTATCAAGTGTGTACTTTTGATCAGTATGAGAAGAAACTAAAATTTCTATAAATTAGTAAGAAATGAACAATACTTATTTGAGGTTCAAATTTTGTACATCTCATAACGCATATTGGCTATCAGCAGTCCGAAATCTTCACGCATTACATACAAGAAATGCAATCCAATGCTACTTTCTTTAGTAATTTCAACAGAAATATTCTCATAAATTTCCCTGAATTTTCTACAGCTTCAGGGTGTTGACTCAATTTTGAAAATCAAATTTATTGTCTTTCCAGTCTATTTACAGAAACATTCCAGACCATTGAATTAGATCAGTTTAAGGAAATTAAAATATATGTTTCTCTTTACTATTCTAGTACAACATGAAACATGAACAATTTTATTATTTTAATATATACCAATTTTTTGAGCAAAATCCTGTAACAAATGTTGATGGTTTCACAGGTAAGGTCCTTAGCTTTCAAACTGCTCACTTTTGGATAAATCCTACGTGCACCTATTGCTTCCTAAATGAGAATAGGTCACTGCCGAGATAATTAGAAAATATCATAAGGGATTTTTCTTTTGATATAAGTTCCTTTTGAATTCTCAAAAAGATCTGCGGTGACTGAATAACGCGGTCTTCAACGTGTTCGTGGGAAGATTTTTGTTTCATTACTGCTGAGATTATTGGTGAAATCCTTGGTGGAATAGGTACTTAGAACATTCTTTTTTGATTCATGTGAAGCTAATATCATTTTGTGTTGGACGAACATCATTTTGGAAACTGGAGTACAAAAGGTGAAAACTCATCATAGCAATCATTGTATATACACTCAACTTTCAAATGCAGCATATCAGGTTTGGTTTTATCGCATTTTCAATAAAAACGCATCAATTTGAAGTTGACCAATTTTCGCGCGTTCCAGTCTTTAGTATCACCAGAAATACATCAACAATTTCTAAACTATAGCCGCCAGGTATCCTAAGAAAAGCAGAAGATTGATTCTTTATATTCGTTCTTTTGTAGAAGGATGTTCCACACTTAGTGGAGTAGCAATTTCAATATTTTTTAGAAAATATACGGTACTCAAGCAACTCTTGGAAATTTCATCTATAGATCTATATAGCCAAACATATGAAGTCTATTATATTACTGAATATTGCATCGGATTACTTTGCCAAAGATCTTGGAATGCAAAAATGTGTGCAGCAATCATTTCCAATCAGATTTATTTGAAATGAATATTGTGACTTAGTATCGTTAATTTCCCCAGACCTTGAGTGAAGTTCCCTGACTTTCCAGGTCGGAAATTAAATTCCCTGACTTTCTAGATTTTTCCAGTAATTGCTCAAGCAACCTTCCCAACTTGTACCTACAGGAGTTTTTTTTATTAATAATTCACAAATGTTAAGAAAAAAATATTTTTTTTAGTTAACACTGAGGGTACGCCTATGATTTTCATACGACCGTCCTTATGAAATACTTGAAAATCATACGATCTTATTATGAACCATTATCTTCAAGAATGCACAGTAGACTGATGCAAATTTTGAAGTTTTTGCTCCCCTATGCTTAAACGATGTCAATTATGATGAAAATGATCTTCCCAAAATTTGAAGTGATTCGGAAGAAATTTGGTTGTGCACACGCTATTTGAAGTTTATATGGAGATTACTATGGAAAACGCCAATCTTTTGTGTTCAGCCCTCTAACACGTCATCATAATAATTTAGGTAAAAGTGAACACACTCATCTTATGTGAAAACTTCCCAGCTACAACTTTGCCGAAGACCATAGTACCTAAAATATTATGATGACGTGTTAGAGGGCTGAACACAAAAGATTGGCGTTTTCCATAGTAATCTCCATATAAACTTCAAATGGCGTGTGCACAGTCAAATTTCTTCCGAATCATTTCAAACTTTGGGAAGATGCTATTTACCATAATATAAATCGTTTAAGCATAGGGGAGCAAACATTTCAAAATTTGCATCACTCTAATGCACAGCTTCATTTGCTTTTAATCATGTAGATATTCGAATCGTCAATAGGCGTGTGAGTAAGCGCCCTCTGATCTCGACATGCGTGGTTCGATACAAGTGGGTTTATTCTACGAGTGGCGTGAGGTGACAATTGTCGACTCTAGTGAAGTGACTCTCCTGGGTTTATTCTCCGACTGGCGTGAGGTGACAATTGTCGACTCGAGTGAAGTGACTCGCCGTGTAAATCAAATGGAGAGTCACTTCACTCGAGTCGACAATTGTCACCTTGCTATACGACACCGACAATTGTCACCTCACGCCACTCGTAGAATAAACCCATCCATTTGATTTACACGGCGAGTCACTTCACTCGAGTCGACAATTGTCACCTCACGCCACTCGTAGAATAAACCCAAAGGTTTATTTTCAGTAAATTTTTCATGAGAATGTTGTATGAAAATCATTTCATAAGAATACAGTATGAAAATCAAAACCATTTCTTTTGATAAAATTTCATAATAGACTCGTATGATTATCTAAATGGCGGTATCCGCGGGGAACAAAAATCCTTCCAGGAGTTTTCAGTTATTCTTCAGGCCATTTTAACAAGAACATACACAGTTTATTCCAGGAATTGTTTACTAACATTTCGTCGGGATTATTCAAGGAAATCTATTAGGAACTCTTCCATGATGTTCTCAATAAATTAGATCAGGGATTCCTCATGAACTTACTACAGACATGTCTCTAAAATTTTCCTCACCATTTTATGCAAAATGAATGGAACATTTTTATGATAGTGATTTCCATATTTATTTCAAACGAGTTTTGAAAATATTTGAAAATTTTGAATTCCGGTTCAATTTTTAACTTAACATCAGAATAGTATGCAAAAAAATGGATCCCCTCAAACAAGCCATTTCGCAGGAGAGACTTTTAAAGGAATCTTTGGGATGTATTAATGACATTGTGGAAGAAATCCTATGAAAATCGATAATATAATCAATAGATTAGTTCCTGGATGATTTGAATTCCTGAAAAAAATCATAGGAGTAATATCTGAAGAAAACTTTGGATATACCTGAATTAATTCCTGATAAATTTCCAGGATATGTCGCATAACTTGTGATCTCGCCCTAAAAGCCATTGGTAACCTAGTATGTATTTCCTTGTTTCTAAGCAAATGAATGTCCCAGGATGAAAACTACCAGGGTTCATTCATTTATTTCATAACGCCGAAAATGGCCATTTTCAACACCCACCCACTCCCTCGTAACGATTTTTGTATAAACTTTCTACAAATTTTGTATGAGCCGTAACATCTTGAGGACACCCACCCACCCCCTTTAGCGTTATGACATTTGTAATGAGCACACTGGGAAATAAAGGAGGATCTTCTCTTCATCGTAACATTGTTGAATAACGTTAAATTCATTCGTTTGCTCGATAACAACAAGCTACACACTCGGTTACCAATGGCTTTTAGGGCGAGATCACAGGTTATGCGCGATATGAAAAATAAATACGAGCAGTGTCATTATGCCACAAAAAACTGGAAAAATTAAAAATTCTTGTTAATTTTTATCTTCTGGTTTCTGTTTGGTCTGTTTTCGATTCCTGTAATTTTTTTAATTTTTTCGAGGTTTGACCTCTCTAGAGTTCACATTTTTAAAATAGTCAGCCGCTACCATCCCTGTAAATACTTTTTCGCGTTTTTTGCGCCATCATTTGAGAAATCTGCGATGCTCGCGACAGAAGTTTATTCACTCACGATTTTTGTTTGTAATAGCCCTGGAATTCTTGAAACTCACCGGTAGCAAGGCCTGGATGTTATGCTGCGGATCGGCCAGGTTGGCCAGGTAGACCAGATTCCGGTGCAGCGCTACATGGTACGACATGCACTCGTGCGCTTTGCCCATGTTCTGAAAGTCCTGGATGGTCTGGATCAGGCCGGCGTTCTCGTCCAGGATTTTCTGGATGTGCATCGGACTGGGCGGCGGTCCCTGGCCACGGTTCATTGGCCCACCGGGACCACCCCGGTTGCCCGGATTCGGTGGCTGTTGAGATTGTTGCTATAAAGTGGAACAATGATTCCATTTAGTAAACCCATTCCGAGCATTGAATCAACTTTCCGGTGCACCTCGGAAAAATCACACAAACTAACCTGCTGGGAGTAAGCGACCGACATGTTTGTTTTTTGTTTGGAGCTTGTGCAGCAGATTTTGCCCTCCGCTTCAAACGCGTTCGATATTCGACCGGAGATTTACCGTCGTATTCCTGCAAATGAAGACGAATAAATTAGCGTATTTTGTTGTCGTTGGGCTGAACTATAAGAAAAACAATGTTTTATTAAGAAACTTACCGTATATTAGCAGATTACCGTCAAAATTATGCAGCAGCGGCACAGCTTAATGCACAATCGCCATTTAAGAGGTAACAAGCACCTTAACACAGACAGACGAAGAAAGAACAACGAGTGGAGTGACAGAAAGAACGCGCATCACACAAACTGTCAGATCGCTTCGCTTCTCGCGTCGCGGGGTCTCAGCTCGCGAGATGTGAGCGTGAGCGTTTCACAAATTACGTGACGAAGAGGCTTTTTTGAGGATTGCGCTTCACTCAATACACTGAGATGAAATCTCCATTATATTTTATGTGCAGCAAACATATATTTTTGCAATAAAGCTTTGCACATAAATTTTAACAATGATGCAGATAGAACCCGAAATTATGTAACCTTTATTTTTTATGTGCGACGCACATCCAAAACAAGGTTGGATCCAATTCAATTTATATTAGTCTACTTTTAAATTTTATGTTTGGCAACAAATGGTAAACAAATGGCGCGCTTTTAGATTATTTTTTGTTTTGTTTACTCTTCTCATCATCGAAAAAGGAAAAAAAAAAAAGCCAAAACGTAAGTTTAACGTCTAAACTGTTTGTATAATGTTGAATAATATTTATGTATCATATACATGATTAGTTGATTAAGTGCGATTAATTTTTCTGATGCTGATGGGTGTAACGAGCTGAGGGATCAGTGGCATTTTCAGCCTCGTCTCCAGGTTTGCTGTTGCATTCTGACTTCGCTGCTATGTTCACCGGTGTGCTAAATCCTTCGCTATATTCACATCCTGCTGAGAAACAGATATTTTTTGGATTGTAGTTTAAGTACGAAGTACGTTTACTATATTACGTTATTTACCATACGTTTAGATTAAGAGTCCATCAGCAAATTCTTCTAGACACTTCCAAACATGTTTTTTCTGTTTTCTATACGCTACCAATCGCAAAACGCAACATACTGTTAGCCATCTATACTTTGGTAGCGCAACTAGTCAGGTGATGAGAGATTTGATTTTTCACGCATCCATCACATGCTGCTGTGGGGAAAAATGTTTTATTTTCCTGATATAAGACGGTTCACAGTGAAACAGTTAGGCGGAAAAGGTAGGAATATCCATTCTCTATGTTCTACATACGTTTGTTTTTTGAATTATTGCACTACTTTCATAAAAATTGAGATCCGGCTGGTAGGAGCACTAGTTTGAGGTTGGAAAACCAGGATATGTGAGGTTAGTTTCATTGGAACTTTCGCCTGAACGATTTTTGCGCTTGAATAAAACACGTTTCGGGACATTCTCCGCTGCTCCTAAAAATACCATTGGGTAGATAAATGAATTCTCTACCAATGGATTTCATTCAATTTCATACATAAGTGAAGTAAGCGATAAAAATAAATATTTTGTTCCGAATGTTTTGAAACCATGAATGAGTTTGACATTGCTCTCGTCAACCATCATCATGACGACAGCAGCACACCCCACCGGACGAATTGTCGTCTTGGGAGCGAATTGCGTTTGAACCGCAATCAAAAACATATTTCACGTAATTGAATCATGAATGCATTTCATTTGTATTATATTGCGTAGCATGTGAGAAAATATATGTCATTACATTTAATTTTATTGTAATCTAATGAAAATTAAATGTTGCACATAAACTAAAATTTTAGGCCCTCGAACCCATCTTATCTGTTTTCCGCACACACAAAATAATGGAGATTTCATCTCAGTGTGGAAATAATAAACCATAGAAGAATTGTTGAAGCAATCGAAGCAATCATAGATATATTGCGTTGCTATGTAACTTCCATAGCAACCACCCTTGTAGCATACGAGTCTGAAATAATTTTTTTATTAGTAGTTCGACCATTAACTAGAACACGTGTCAAGTTATTTTCTCCCGGAAAAGTCTTTTCCCTGCGGCTTGAATCTCCAATAGGTTATTGGCCCAGCCGGAAGCTCGTAATCGGAAAATTGAAGCGTGAAGAGTTTGCTGTTTTTTCTCGAAGCGATGGAGTGGGCGAAAATTGTGAAATTTAACAATTCGAACTACCAAGCATGGTCGTTCTCCGTGAAAGCGATACTGCGAAGGGAGCAGCTGTGGTAGCACGTGGAACCAGGTACTCCTCCGCAACCGATAACGGACGCGTGGAACGATAGCGATGAGAAGACGTTGGCCACGATTCACTTGATGGTGGATGAGAGCCAATACGCATTGATTCGTGACAAGATGACGGCGAAGGACACGTGGGCGGCTCTGAAAGCTCATCACGAGAGGACCACGTTGGGCCTACCTGGCGGTAATTGAGAAGCAGTATGCGCGTCTCGAAAATTCCGGTTTTGAGATGCAAGAGTGCCTCAAGCCACCTTCGGGGACCGCTAATACTTCGGGGTCTTCCGGAGCCGTTCAATCCCCTGACAACGGCACTGGAAGCGCGAAACGAAGATGAGTTCACTTTGGACCTCGTGAAGGTAAAGCTGCTGGATGAAGCGGAGAAGCTTCGGAAACGATCCGGTTCCGACGAGCAAGTGTTGCGAACCGGCGGAGCGAGTGCGTCGCAGAAAAGTGTCGTCTGCTATCACTGCGGCAAGCCAGGGCACCGGAAACAGAATTGTAAGGCGTACCTGGCAGAGTGTGGCGGAAATGCGGATCCGAAGAGAGAAAAGGCTAAGGCCAAAACAGTGCGCGAAAACGACGCAAAGTCGTTCACGTTTATGGTGCGGTCCGGTAAGCATGATGCTAGTGCGTGGGTGATCGATTCGGGCGCGACGTCACATTTGGCGAAAAACCGCAATTCGTTTGTGCGTCTCGATGAGAGTGTGCGTCCGGAGATTCCGACCGCCGATGGTAAAGTACTGCGTACGGCAGGTGTCGGGGACTGTGAAATCGAATGCGTAAACGGTCGCAACGAAAAAGTGTCGATTACGTTGACCGTTGTGATTTTTGCCCCGGGACTCGAAGGCAATTTTATTTCGGTGCCAAAGCTGTCAGAGAAAGGTGTGCGCGTGGAATTCGATGCGGATCAGTGTCGGTTGGTGTACGATGGGTCAGTGATTGCGACGGCTGATCGCGTAAGCGGCCTGTACCGTCTGAATGTGGTCGAAAAATCGTTGTTGGTGAGTGATAAGCAGCCCAACACGGATTGTTTGCACACGTGGCATCGACGACTAGGCCACCGAGATCCAGATGTGATTGGCGAAGTTGAGCGGCGTGGTTTGGCTTCTGGAATGAAAATCAAGCCATGTGGTATCCGGATGACTTGTGAGAGTTGCGTCGAAGGGAAGATGGCACGTCCGCCGTTTCCACAAGCAGCCGAGAAGAAGTCGAAGGCGGTGCTAGATATCGTGCACAGTGATGTATGCGGTCCTATGACGACATCGCCGGGCGGGTGCCGATATTATATGACGATGATTGACGACCACAGCCGCTATACAGTCGTATATTTTTTGAAGGAGAAGTCTGAGGTCATCGAAAAGATACGTGAGTATGTCAGGTTCACCGAAACTCAATTCGGAAGGAAGCCGAAGGTCATCCGTTCAGACCGGGGTGGCGAGTACACCAGCAATGCGTTGCGTAAGTTTTACGCAGATGAAGGAATCAAGGCAGAATTCACCGCTGGTTACGCTCCACAGCAGAACGGCGTGGCTGAAAAGAGAAACAGAACGTTGAATGAAATGGGTCTGTGTATGCTGTTGGATGCTGGCTTACCTCGTCGTTTCTGGGCGGAAGCAGTGAACACCGCTGCTTATCTTCAGAACCGGTTGCCGTCATCAGCGATCGGATCGACTCCGCACGAGATCTGGTTCGGTACAAAACCGGATTTGCAACATCTGAAGGTGTTCGGTTGCAGTGCCTACGTGTGGACTCCACCACAAAAGAGGAAGAAGTTTGAAGAGAAGGCGACAAAAATGACCTTCGTCGGATACGCGTCTACTGGCCAAATAGTCATCAGCCGTGACGTGCGTTTCTTGGAGCTCGACGATGAGGACAAGAACGTGAAGGATGGAACCGTCCGTAGTCTACCAGGTGAGTGCCCGACCGAAGACGAACAGGTTGCAGTTCGACTGTACGATTGTGGCCAGAATGCAGGAAGATGCGATGATTCTCAAGATGAAGAAGATTTTTTCGGATTCGATGAAGACAACGATGACCCCAACGAGGCAGTACCAGTACAGGAGGAGCGCGTTGCCGTTCCAGTTTCTCGTGATCATCTGCGGCGCTCGCAGAGGGAAAATTTCGGTGTACCCCCAGGGCGGTATACCGATACAATTGGCCTGGCTGTGAACACGTGTACTGAGCCAAGTACATATCGAGAAGCGATTGAGAGCCAGGACAGCGAAAAGTGGAAAGCAGCCATGGACGAGGAGATGGCATCTCTACGAGGCAACGAGACGTGGATCCTTACAAAGGCACCCCAACGACGCAACGTTGTTGGCTGGAAGTGGGTATTCAAGTGTAAACCGGACGAATCGGGCAAAACTGTACGATACAAGGCCAGGTTGGTCGCGCAGGGGTTTTCCCAAAAATACGGAACTGATTACGATCAGGTGTTTGCTCCGGTGGTGAAGCAAATCACATTCCGTACTGTGCTGACAATAGCAAGTAAACGGCAAATGCTCGTCAAGCACATTGACATCAAGACCGCGTATCTGTATGGCGTGCTGCACATATCCACATGAAGCAGCCTCCTGGGTACTCGAATGGTGATCCGAATACCGTGTGTCTCTTGAAGCGAAGCCTCTACGGACTCAAGCAGGTTGCACGGGTATGGAACCAGCGGATCGATGCGGCGTTGAAGAGCATGGGATTCCATCAATCTTCGGCTGGTCCGTGCCTCTATTTGCGGATCGTGAATGGCATGTACTCGTACATATTGCTCTATGTGGACGATATCGTTGTCGTGTGCAGAACGGAACAAGAATACCAGAAGCTGGTCGCGGTTTTGAGCAATAGCTTCAAGATTGTCGAGTTAGGTGACTTGACGTTCTTTCTGGGAATCCACGTTTGACGCGATGCTGACCGATTCTTCCTTAATCAGAAGTCGTACGTGAGGAAGCTTCTATCGCGGTTCAACATGGTGAACTGCAAAGCGTCCCGGGTTCCGATGGCCAGCGGATTTGTTCAACAAAAGGAGGAGGATAGCGACTCATTGGCACAGTACCAAAGTTTGATCGGTGCTTTGTTGTACATCGCTGTCAATACGCGCCCGTAGTAAGGACTATAACACTCCTCCTTGAGGACATCTCTTAGGCTGTGAACCGTTTCACCAATTCGTTTAACATTTAGTTAAAACTGACAGCTCGATAGTTATTTCCCCTCCGGTTAGAAATAACCCTGCTCTGGAGCATAGTTAAACTTGACAGTGCAAGGTTTATTTTCTGCTCCCTTTCATTTGAGAATAACTAACCATCTGTCAACTTTGTAGTTACTCGACTATGTTGTTAGACGACATGTAGTTTAAAAGATCTCCTCTTTTATTAATATCAGTGCTGCTCCAAATTGTATGATGGGCATTTGGTATCCTATTATAAATTGGGCATTAATTTTCTTACAGTACTTGACCAAAATGAACGACAGAGCATGGAGGCACATCTTCAACATCTCCAGGAAAGTAAGCAGAAGCAATACATACCTCCATTTTCCCCCGGATAGTTGGCACCTCTACTTTGATCGCAACAATGCCTCTACCTACGGATACATTCTGTAATTGGGACAAATTTTGTGTCCCTATTTACAAGAATAGCTGTTCGTGGTTTGGACTGAGTTTCGTCGTACGTAACTCTACAACTGCTCGAAGGGCAACCAAGTCTTCTTCTTCTTCTTCTTGGCATTTGCGTCCTCATTGGGACAGAGCCTGCTTTTCAGCTTAAACTAGGTATGCTGTTTCGCTCAAGAAAAGTAAAAATTTCTGCTCAAGAAATGGTCAACAAATTTTCTACAGTGAGCTCCATTTGAAATGACATTTCTTTTCAACTGCGTACTGCGATCAAAGAAAAATGCTTTTCTTGAGCATTTCTTGCAAGAAATTTCCCACGCATCGAGATAGGCGCTTACTTTTCTGTTGAAGTGCATACTTCCCATTAGTGTTCTTATGAGCACTTCCACAGTTATTAACTGAGAGCTTTCTTTTCCATTGTTGCCATTTTCGCATTCGTATATCGTGTGGCAGGTACGATTATACTCTATGCCCAGGGAAGTCAAGGAAATTTCCATTACGAAAAGATCCTGGACCGACTGGGAATTGAACCCAGACACCTTCAGCATGACTTTGCTTTGTAGCCGCGGACTCTAACCACACGGATAAGGAAGGCAACCAAGTACCCTACCATTATTTAACCAGGGCTCTTGAATTAGTCCCACATTGATATTTTCCTTGGTGAACCTTCTGCTGAGCATTGCACTTATACCACCGGAACAGGCAATCCGTAGTGTTATTTCTAGCCTTGTTGCAATCGGATACCGACACTACACGGCTATCTAGGCTATTCGAGTATAGAAGCTGATATTGAGGATCAACTTCCATTGAGGCCGAATAGCCGCCAAATGTCAGCTTCCGCGTATCTCTCTTATAAAGGATCACTAACGAATAGCAATACGTGGAACAGTTTGTCAAACGGTTAGAAAAATAACATATTGCTGTGTGCGTTTGAAATGCAAATATCAAATGCGGGAACACCAAATGCGGTAAGATTTTTCACAAGAAATGCGATGTCAATGATAGATTTTTATTACTAGGGCGGCGGTGATTTCTATAATCGTTGCTAGGTGTCCTTCGATTGTTTTGTATTACCGCATTTGGAGGACGTTTAGTCAAGATTTGCATCTCAAATGCGAACAGCAATATAGTAAAACACACTTGTGGTAGTGTGTTAGCACGAAACCATTCCGCAAACAGTGAATACGGCACCGCTCAAACGCCAAATTAGTGAACCAGTGCATTGGTCTATGGACCGATTTTATATTGTTATTTATATTTATTTTATTTTTATATTTTTATTTTATTTATATTGTTATCTATATTTTATATTGTCCATGGACCAATGCACGATTTGACAATTTGACGTTTGAGCGGAGCCTTGTTATTTACGTGACCATGGCAACGAGTGAATTCGGCACCGTTCAAACGTCAAATTAGTGAACTCATGCATGGACCGATGCACGAGTTCACTAATTTAACGTTTGAGCGGTGCCGAATTCACTGGTTCTCATGGTCACGTAAATAATACGGCACCGCTCAAACGTCAGATAGTGAACTCGTGCATTGGTCCATTGTCATGCTTTAAATAATTTCTAGCCGTAGGTTTAACATTGTTCGACATAAGATCAATTGTTTGTGAAACGTTCACCGTACCAGTTAAAACAAACTTATTGTTTGGAATTAATGGAAATGGTCTTGCATGTAACAATCTGAAAATAGTTATGGGCTCAGATGAGGCATAAATCATTCAATCCATGTCGAGAGATTTGGTCCAGTGTAACGAAACAAAAAGGCACAACTCTCATTTTTTTTATTGACATGAAAGGTAAAATAGCCAACTGTGGCCCGTGCAAATCATATGTGTCATACAATGTTTTGATCTACTTTCGTTTTGGTTCTGTTCGGTGCGATCATAGCGGATCCGAAATTCAACATCAAATTTCCGCGATTCCAATTAGTTTTTAGCTTTAATACAATCCCTTTGAGCTGAAGTCAAGAACAAAGTTCTAAATAGCAACAATAGTGATTAAAATAAATAGGTATAATTAGCAAAGCTGATCGATCGTGATTCAACTTGACCCGTCATGATTTTGGAGTTCGTAAGTTCGAGTAAGAGTGGACACTTCTAGAAGCAACTTGCACCGCAATCCGGATTATGAAATATCCCACCTGTCGGAATAACGTCTGGACAGAGCGCTACGAGTCTTCTCCGTACAACCCATTGGAATGGCCGTTTGTGTAAAAGTGAAGGCCAACAGTAGATCCTTCGGCAGTTCTAGAGGTAGGTGTGGATTGATTTCTTAACCCTTTGTCTGTGTTCTGGGGTCCATATGCCATAAAACTATATAAATATAACACATATCTTCGTTTCAGACTTTTCAATATACGACTTTGCGCACTCGGGTCAGTCGAAAGCCCGGGCACCAAAATCGAACGTCTTGGCCTTGGATGCAAGGGAAACCTTGGAGGCATTGGACGATGAAATGGTTTCGACGGAACGATCGGATCAGAACAGGATGGAGGTCGAAGACAGCAGTGCCCAGCAGGAGGAAGCTGTCTATTGCGATTATGTGATCGTCATCTGGTACCTGATATCGGAACACCTCCGACCGGAAGACGTCGGAAGGTTTGCACTGATCTGTCGAAAAACGGCCGAGGTGGTGCAATCGGCCAAATTTTGGCACCATATCTATAGGAAGCACTACGACCGCAGTGTGGATCTTCCACGGTGGCTTCAACCGGATTGTATGCTGCTGCTGAGGGGTTTGCGTGCCCGCACTATTCGAGCATTGTACTATACTTATCCTCCGTTTGTGCAACGGATCGCTGCAACGGCTTTTGCCGATCCCCATCGGGTGGCAGGCCGGCAGCTAATATTCTCCTGGTATAGCAAGTGTAAGACCGGTTGGAACTACTACTTCAAGCTGAAAGCCAAGCTGATCCCGGGCAGTCGAGCTGCCCGGTCGGCGCGAATGCAGAAACAGAAGGATTCACTGGAGTACCTGCAGGATACGTACTCGAACCCGGAGGAAGGCTGCCAGATACTGATCATCACGACGGACACCATGCATCTACTGCCGTACTACCACGAACAGCTGACCGTAAAATCATTCACGCAAACCCTGGCCCAGGGGCTGATCAACTACAAGGTGCGACTGCAGATGGCCAACTATTGCCAGAGGGTAGTGGACGAGATTGTGTTCGTGCCGGTCCGCAGGGTACGGCTGCTGGATTGGTGGAATCCGGAGTACTACCGGGAGGATCCGACCATCGAGAAGAAGCGGGAGGAGGAGGAACCTGATCTTCAAGGGCAGCAGTTGGAATCCGATGCGGACAATGTTTACTGGGAGGACTGAGCGAGTGTATGGGGAAACGGTTTTGTGGAAAAATAAAACGAGGTTCTAAACTGTTAAAAACGTAATTTTGTAGTCAGGTCATATTTTCGTTTGGTAATCCTTTTTCCCAAGGTTCATTCTCGTATAGTCCTAACCCCCGTAGAGAGTAATACTCCTTGAATGTTTTTATCAGTGTATGTAGTGTCGGATGCACGTAAAGAAAAGACGTCTGTTTTATAAGATTCACGACCAGAACAAAAGACCTTTTATTCCATGTCTACTTCGATCTACAAATTTACCGTAAACGTACCATATTTGACGCGGGTCCAAACTTGACGCATTTTCTAATTAATGTTATCATAAATTAATTCTAGATCAGACTAGCACTCAAAAATGTATTGCTTAATCTTTATTTACATGTTATTGAAGGATTCCAATCGAAAAAAGTTTATATTTGATTGATAATAGTTAAAAAATAAAATTTATTTGAAAATGCATCCGACAAGTGCGTCAATTTTTTCATTCCTTAGTGAATGTGCTAACTATTGTTGATCAATTTTCGTGAAATTATTGTGCTGTTTGACAGCAATATAATCAACAACAGTCAGTAATATTATTTTATTCATGAATTGACGTCGAAAGTTTTCTACTTTTAAGCTTTAAGACATATTGTTGTATGAAAATCTTGTGCGTCAAGTTAGGCACACAATGTTCCTAATTATTTGCTATTTTGTTCAGCATGTTTTGTTGAATCGAAAATAGGAAAATAAATATTTATGGTGCTTGCATTCAAAAAATCCGTCCACAGAACAATCCGAGGCTTTATGTAATCGGATGTAAAGGGTCATCCATAGATTACGTCACGTTTTTAGGAAGAGGAGGAGGTTCAAGGAAACGCAACGATTCATACAAAATATTCGCACTTTTCATAAAATAAATGTGGCCAAGGTTGAGAGGGGTTGAAAATTGTACAATTTATCGCGGTTTATGGACGTCCCCTAATGTTTCAAGGAAGCTTCAATAAATGCGTCAGGAGGTGAGGTGTAGCTTCAATGATTTGTTTCGTATAATTTATACAATAGGGGGTGTGTCCATGAGATACGTGTCACAAAAACATACCATTTTCTACAAAAACCCCGCCCATTCGCCCTACTTCACACTTTTTATATGGAGCCTTCAAAAAACTTGTATGATTCGTCACATCTTGCAGAACACCTCCTTCCCCCTAATAACATGACGTACTTAATGTATGACCCATATATGGTTCTCGATCTATTTCGAGGCCCATACTGCCGTTGGTTCTACGCATATTTGTCCCGCGGTCCATAAGGGTGACATAGAACATGGGACAAGTAGGCGTAGTTCACGTGTTATAAGTAACGAAGATTATCAAACGGCCATTTTTGGAACCGATTGTTTTCGTTCTAGTTTTTGACCAATTTGTCCTTATTTTAGCAACTACCTTCCCCGTTCCAGCGCAACATAGTTTTCAAATCTTTCCCTTGTTTAATATCACGACGAAGATACATTAAACTAAACAATAATGCTTAACTATGGATTGAACTCAATCGCCGGTTTTACTTTCTACACTAACTAAACACATAGCTAAAGTGACTACCGGATGACGTCATTCAAAACTTTTTCCAAAGGTTCTAACTTTTATGTCCTCTCTAAAACGCTTTTTTTCAATTAATTGAACTATTGAATACTGAAACTGTTGTATATTTTAAACTTTAGCAATTATTTGTAAGTGCGTCAAATAAGGAACATAATGCGTCAAATTAGGCACATTGAAGAATTGATGCGTCAATTAAGGAACCTAATGTGTTCCACAAAAAGTCAATCAAACATGAAGAAAAAATCGTTTAATATTTTTTTACTGATTTTTCCCTAATTCTATAATAGTTGAGCTAGCATAGATTCAAATTTCAACAAAATCGGATAGATTTAGACGATTTGACAAGTGTTTGAATTTAGAATTTTCTTAACCGCGTCAAATATGGTACGTCCACGGTATGTAGCCTTTAGAAAAGAAGAAACATGCTGAAAGTAAAGATTATCCTGAATCATTTTACCACAACGCACAATTACCTGTTAAATTCAATCAGGAGTTCCGGAGTCACCACGCTGCTGCCGCCATATTTACACTACGATGCACAAGAATAATTTGACAACTGTCATCGTGCGCTTCCTGTATGTTTTGTCAGACGGCAATCGAATGATTTTCGATTTGGGACATGGTAGAAACTAAAATCCGTCATAAGTTAGATGTTTTTCATTTGTGTTAGCATAATTCAAAAGTTTACCTAATGTCATACGGATGTGTAACAAAAGTCATCACAGAATTGGATGATTTTGGTTCAATTGTCGGTAGTTTCATCATACATTTGAATATTCATTCAAAATGAGGAATGTAAAGATTTTTAGACAAGTGAATTACAAATCATTCAATTTTTGGCGGAGATTTCGTTCAGTGTATATATCACGATCCTGACCACTAAGAGAGATGGCATCTTCGACAAAGTTGTTCAGTAGCTCAAGGACTATCATTATAAAAGCTATGAGATTCAAAATTTTGCCACCAGGCGGCGCTAGTGAGCATTAAACTTTTGTTTTGCGGATATCTCAAGATCCTGGCAACTTAGAGAGATGGCACCTTCGGCAAAGTTGTTCAGTAGCTCAAGCGCTATCATTATAAAAGTTATAAGATTTGAAATTTTGCCAGCAGGTGGCGCTAGTGAGCATTAAACTTTTGTTTTGCGGATATCTCAAGATCCTGGCCACTTAGAAAGATGGCGCCTTCGGCAAAGTTGTTCAGTAGTAGACCTGTGCGCCGAAATATTTTTAGTCGGCGGCGGCGTCAGAGCAATTTTGTGCAGGCGGCAGCGGCGTCATCGGCGTCACGCCATTGACAATTTTCGGCGGCGGCGACGGCGGCGTACATCGGCGTGGAGAAAATTGAACATAAAAAATGTCGAAAATATAAAAAAAATCAATAACAAAAAAATTGAAGTACCATTACCCATATCTGCCTTACAATCTTATGATTAGAGGTCAGTGATTGGGTGATTTTCCTTTTTTTTAAGTCTGTTTTTTTCATAGCAAAATTATTTAAGAGAGATTACAATAAATTTGAGTGATGCCATCTAGCCGTTCTTCTTCTGTATTGTTCCATAAATATGTTTCGAGTTTTCAAACAATAAGAATGATTGTGAGAAAAATATTTAAGCGCAGCAATTTGCAATATAAATCATTGCTACTATTGTTGCAGTAGGTCGATCAGCATTACAAAACTAAAATTGCCGATAGAAAACTAATAGTCAAATCTTACAGAATTGGAAATTTAGAAAGTCGAGTCCAATGGCCAAAAATGCATTTTGCTCTCATTGTGAAGATTTCATGTCATAGTATAACACCTTAAAATTTTCAATACGATCGTCAAACTTTGTTTTTGAGTTATTTTGTTATTCGATTGATTTAATATTTTAGAGGGACGCTAATGCATCTATATTTCTATTGGACAAATCTAAGTCACATTTTCCAACATTTTTTATATTAACACCCTATTTTTATGATTCACTCAAAAAATAGAATGTAATTCATGATTCACTTCTACAGAATATCAATTTTTTTGGAATTCCAAGAATGCGTATGCTCGCAAGGTCACAAAATTTGGCGAAATTCTGAGGTAACTATACAAATTTTGATATCTTGGATACTGCATGAACAGTTTCCAATATATCTGAAGATTTAAAAAACTGTTGACACAACGCCTTCAGTTTGTTTGAAAAAAGTTAGAAAATTTTGTTTTATTAGATTACTAGTTGTAGCAATTCGCAGAAAAGTTTTGACCAAAATAACACCCCCCCTTTGTTGCGCCACTGGTTCCTTGGTAAGCTGATCTGGCGAGAAGTAACCACGGGCGGAAAATCAAGTTGAAGCTCAAGGAGAATTACTGTAGTTCTCCCTGATGGAATATCTGCAATTTTTTTTCGTAAGAATTCTTGTAAGGTTCCTTGTAGAAATTTCTTGGAATTTTTGTTTGGAAAATTCCATTAATAATCTCTGGAAAGGCTCAAGAAATAGTTCCTTGAAAATACTTCATAAGTCATGGAAGAACCTGCAAAAATCTTCCAAGGATTATATTCAGGCATTCGTTGAGGATTTAATGAAAAACTCTTTAAGGAAATGCATAAAAATGCATGAAGCTCTATAGGAATTCTTGCACGAATATTAAAACACAATCCTGAGTGAAACAGTGAAGTAATTCAAGAAAAATGTCGAAGCGTTCTAGCAGGGAACTTATGTAGAAAGTAACCAAAGATTACCTTGTAAGAATTTCTGTTAAAATCCCTGAAGAAACTGCAGAAACAATAAAAAATATTTTGAATTATTTCTGAAGAAATGCAAAAGGGAATTACTTGGAGTGACCATTGAACATTTTTTTTTTTGATTAACTCCAATAAGAATCTGTGACAAAATTCATAAAGAAATAACTTGGATCAATACTTGGAGAACTTTTACAGTAATATCCAGAGAAAATCTAACAAGAACTTTTGTCAGAATCAATATGTAGTAAGTTATAATCCTTACAGTTCATTGTGGTCATTTTTTGGTAATTTTAAATATGGTAATATAGGCGATATTTTTCTCGTGCATTAGGAAGGTGAATGAGATCTTTGAAGAAATTTATGCTGCAATCATAGAAACAGTTCAAAACATGTAGAAGATCTTTGCACAATGCTAAGGGGAACTACTTAAGAAAGTTCCCGAAAAATTCCCAAAGAAATTATCATCAATATTTCAATAGGTAGGTGTATCTAAGATACTTTTCGAAAAAAATAGAGAAATCCATTAAAAAATTCTTGAACAATTCTTGAACGATTTTACATGGATAAGAGTGAGTTTATTTAATTATTATTATTATCTTCATTAAAGAGACATTCAGCTCAGATCGTGGCTGGTTCGTCTTTGCCAGAGTGAAGTTATAATAATTATCGAGAAGGAACCCTAGGTAGAATTTCTAAAGAAATCTATGGATGTATATCTAAGCAATTTCTTGGAGGCTTTTTAAAAAATTTTCGAAAATTTTTTTGAAGAAATTCATATCTTTACTGGAAAAATCTGTAAAGTAACATCGGAGAATCCCTTAAAAAATTCTTGGAAAAAATCCTGAATATAAACTCTGAAGAATTCTTTGAGAATTTTTTAAGGAAACGCCGAAGGCAATCTTGGTAGAATCACTAGACTTACTTAAATAAAATTCCACGAGGAATGCTAGATGTCCCAGATCCTTGAAAATAAAATCCTGAAGAAATCTCAATGATTTCACACTTCAGAAGGTTTCTTTGAAAGAATCTCTTGAATGATTCTCCATGGAATCCGTAGAAGAATTCCAGGAGTACCCAATGAATAATTTTCGGGACAACTTCTTGGATAAATCCCTTGACACATTGATGTACGAGTTTCTATAGGAATTCTCAAGGCGATTCCTAAATATTCCCTGGGGTATTTATGTTAATATTATTAAAAGTTTCAAGCTGAATTATTTATCGGCGTGAAAAAGCAAAATCGGCGGCGTGACATAGATCGGCGTATGGCGTGCCGCCGACGTATCAATCGACGTCGGCGTCACGTGGAATGGATTGGCGGCGGCGGCGTGGCGCGGCGGCGCACAGGTCTATTCAGTGGCTCAAGCGCTATCATTATAAAAGTTATAAGATTCGAAATTTTGCCACCAGGCTGCGCTAGTGAGCATAGAATGTATGTTTTGCGGATAGCTCAGGATCCTGGCCACCTAGAAAGATGGCGTCTTCGGCAAAGTTGTTCAGTAGCTCAAGGACTATCATTTTAAAAGCTACCCAAGGAACCACATGCATTATAACACTGCACGTATTTTACTGCATATCAACAACATTGATGCAACATTGCTTTTAGTCAACAAATTTCAAGAGCTATCAAGCAAAAAAGCATTAACCCTGCATTACAAATGTATCAATGCACTAATATCACTTTATGAATTGCACGGCTGCCCTTATATTTCTTTAGAAATTGCTTGATTGCTTTATCGACGTTCTTGCGTTCTTGCATTAATGCATCTGTAAAAGTGCCAATTTCCACTTTAAAACTACTTTAATGGTAGTCTTACGGCAATGCAGCTGCATTATATATGCAATGATATAATACTCCATGGTAACTTGGGTATGAGATTCAAAAATTTGCCACCAGGCGGCGCTAGTGAGCATGAAACTTTTGTTTTGCGGTTATTTTAGGATCCTAGCCACTTAGAAAGATGGCGCCTTCGGCAAAGTTGTTCAGCAGCTCAAACGCTATCATAATAAAAGTTATGAGATTCGAAAATTGGCCACCAGGCGGCGCTAGTGAGCAGAGATTATTTCTTTGCCGGATAGCTCAGGATCCTGACCACTTAGAGAGATGGCGTCTTCGGCAAAGTTGTTCGGTAGCTCAAGCGCTATCATTATAAAAGTTATGAGATTCGAAAGTTTGCCACCAGGCGGCGCTAGTGAGCATAGAATGTTTGTTTTGCGGATAGCTCAGGATCCTGGCCACTTAGAAAGATGGCATATTGGGCAAAGTTGCTCAGTAGCTTAAGGACTATCATGATCAAAGCTATGAGATTCAAAATTTTGCCACCAGGTGGCGCTAGTGAGCATGAAACTTTTGTTTTGCGGATATCTTAGGATCCTAGCCACTTAGAAAGATAGCGCCTTCGTCAAAGTTGTTCAGTAGCTCAAATACTATCATAATAAAAGTTATGAGATTCGAAAATTTGCCACCAGGCGGCGCTAGTGAGCATGAAGCTTTTCTTTTGCGGATATCTCAGGATCCTGACCACTAAAAAAGATGGAGTCTTCGGTAAACTTGTCGAGTAGCTCAACTTTGCTCAAGACGCCATGTCTATGTAGTCAGGATTCTTATATATCCGCAAAATAAAAGTTGCATACTCATTAGCGCCACCTGGTGGCAAAATTTTGAGTCTCATAGTTCTTATAATGATAGTCCTTGAGCTACTGATACTGAACAACTTTGCCGAAGACGACGCCATCTTTAAGTGGTCAGGATCCTGAGCTATCGGAAAAACAAAAATTGGATGCTCACTAGCGCCGCCTGGTGGCATAATCTTGAATCTCTAGGCTAGAATAATGATAGTCCTTGAGCTACTGAACAACTTTGCCGAAGACGCCATCTTTCTAAGTGGCCAGGATCCTGAGCTATCGGGAAAACAAAAATTCTATGCTCACTAACGCCGCCTGGTGGCAAAACCTTGAATCTCTTGGCTAGAATAATGATAGTCCTTGAGCTACTGAACAACTTTGCCGAAGATGCCATCTTTCTAAGTGGCCAGGATCCTGAGCTATCCGCAAGCCAAGCCAATTCAAGATGGCGATTAGTTGATAGTCGTCGACAACAGCCTTCCACGGAAATGCTGGCCAAGAGGACGAGTTGTCAAGGCGGTTTACGCCAAGGATTTTTATTTTATTAAAAACTAGTGGTCCCGGCCAACTTGGTCTTGCCATCAAGTAGGCTGTTGTAAACCATCATGTACTTCGCCATACAATATGACACATTGGTCTTCACCCCTTTTTCCAATTATTCCAGACATTTTCCCAAACTTTTTCCTCGCACGATTACGTTGCATCCCTTGTCGAGCGCATCTGTGAAAATGTTACGTCAATCCGTTCATCCGTTCTCAAGCCATTTAGTGGCATACAAACACCACTCTATTTTTATATATATAAAGATAGAAAGAAGATAGTAAAATGTCCGCTCACTACTATTTAACCGAGAAGGGAGACTGTTTACGGGTATTCTTCCGGAGGGTCAACCGATAGATAACAACTTGTGTTCAGTTTAACTTCACGATTCTCGATGGGCATCTCGGATTCTGGGACATCAGTCGGAAATTGCCGACCAGTCTGGACCACACGCATTGACGGCCTGTTCTCAGAACAGTGCTCTGGTCAGATGCCCCACGTCCATTCTTAACGACTCGAATCTGCGTTGGATGGGCGGTTGTTGTTGCCCCGTTTCCAACCATGATCTGTAAAAGATTTTTCGAAAGTCTTTTTTAGGAATGATGCTTTTATCCATTTTTCATGCATGTGTGGAACGTTGTGCTTGTACCACAGCACGTCCCCAGGTATTAGTGCGTCCAACGGATCTAATTGTATATTAGTATGATTTGAAAACGTTACAGATTCAAGATCGGAGGTTTTTGGTACCACCATCTGCTTATAGTGTTTCTTTGGGTTAACCAAATCGATCAACATCTTTGGTGTATAAGCAAATACCTTTTCAGAAGGGAAACTGCCTTCCATCGTCAAATTGTTATTTCTATAGTTAAATAAAAAAAGATTTATCTGGTCTTCCAAACTCAATTTTAGCATTTCTGGTTCTAGTAGGAATTTCTTAAGCACGTCCTTCACCGTTCTTACGAGTCTTTCCGCCTGGCCATTACTAGCAGGATTGTAAGGAGGACTGTTCAATACATTTATACCTTGCTTTTGAAGGAAACTTTTAAACGAAAACGAGTTAAAAGGAGGACCATTGTCCGATACTGCAACGTCTGGCAATCCAAAACGAGCAAAATATTCAATAAGTTTCGTTAAAACTTCTGAACATTTAGTACCTTTGTTCATCACTTCTACCTCCACCCATTTAGAGAAACTATCTACCAATATTAAGAAGGTGCGATGCTCAAAATAAAAAAAATCTATATGAATCCTACTAAAAGGTCTTGAAGTGGGTGTCCATTTTGTAGTAATATTTTGTTTCGGGACGCTTGCCATACTTGAACAGACATCACAAGCAGCAGCAAATTCTTCAATATGTGATGTTGAATAATATGTGGATCATAAAACTCCAGAAAGTCGTTTTCTAGCAACAAGTTTTTAGATTTTGTAAAAGATTCATCACAATTACTATTCCACTCCCATTTAACGTTGTTCTTCAACAAATTATACAGATAATATAATTTAGAAGATAAGTTGGGGATAATTTGTTATAGTAACTGATAAGGCCCAAATATGACTTGAGTTCAGTGACATTTGTAGGAATCTTAGCTTCCCTTATTGTTGCAATTTTACTAGAACATGGTGTTAGGCCCTTTCCACTGATTATATGACCAAGATATTCCAATTCAGCCACAAAGAACTTGCATTTGTCCCAATTCATTTTGATATTTACTTCAGACAACCTATCCAAAACCATAAAAAGTTTTTCCTTACAGTTCTTAACATCTTTTCCTGCAATTAAAACATCATCCAAATAGACGCAAACGTTTTCAATACCATGTAACACCTGATCCATAATTTGCTGGAAATTAGATGCACTAGAGGAAGCCCCCTGTGGCAATCTATTATAGGTAAACAGTCCTTTGATTGTGTGAATTACCATAAACTTTCTTGATCGTTTGGATAGAGAGAGCTGGGTATAAGCGCCCTCTAAACCCAATGCACAAAAAACATTACATCCAGCCAATTTAGCGAAAAGATCTTGAGGAACACGTAATGGGTAAATGTTCGGAATAATGAACTTATTAATAGAAACCTTGCAGTCAATTACAAGCCTTATATCATTATTTTTCTTCGTGACTACAATTATAGGCGAAGCCCACTCACTGGTTTGAATAGGGGTTATAACTTTTTCCGCTTCTAACTTGTCCAAATATCTTTAAACTTTCTCCCTCAAACGGTAGGGAACGTCATACGCTTTTTTAAAAATTGGAACGTCACTTTTCAAAACCAAATCTGCCTCATAATGTTTTATGGGTGTAGAAAAATGCTTAACAAAAGCGTCAGAATTTTTTTTTTAAATTTCGTCAATTAGTGCGTCGGATTGATTTTCTAAAATATTGTTAACTTGAACAGAATTCCCAAAAAAAATGTCTCCAGGTGGGAAAGAATTCATCCAACCACGGTCTACCAAGCAATGGTATGAACTGGTAATCGCAATCCAGCACCAAGATATTTAATTTTGTCTTTCTACCATTGTACTCAACATTAACTTCGACTTTACCTGACACTTTCAATTTAGACCCATTTATCACAACTAGCTGTTTGTAGCTGCTGGATAGAGCAAGGTTGAATTTTGAAGCAAACATATGTTTTCCCATTACAGATACAGAAGAACCACTGTCTATCTCCATCTGTTTGGGGATATCTTCAATGAGAACATTTAACAAACAGGGATCACTAATCTTATTAATAGAACCCACAGGCATACATTGTAATTCACATGAATCATCGTCGTCCGAATCTCAATTCCCGGTTCTCAGCATGGTCAGTCGCTCCGTCAAACCATCTGTTTCGTTGACATCTGCCTGAGCGTTGATGTGGTTGACACCTTCGTTCCGATCATTTTTGAATTTGTAACACTTCCTTCGCACGTGTCCATAGCGCCGACAGAAATCGCAATAACGTTGATCTAATGGCCATTGTCCTTCGTCCTTCCGAAATCGGTTATAAGATGGACCAGCGGATGAATCACGATATCTGGAATGCTGCGACTTGAAGTGTACACGTGAACTATGCGGAGGACCTTTTGCCGGTCGAACACCTAGCCGGCTTTTTACAGGACCACGGAAACCCTGGGATACTTTCCTCATCCTTTGGATAACTGCTCCTCTACCACCAGTCAGTGGGTTCCTAGTATTCAACGAAGCCACCAAGCCAACATCCTCATTGTTTGTCAAAGCCTTTGTATGAGCCGCCGCCATTTCCCATGTCGCGATAATCTTTTCGGCTTGATCCAGGGTCAATTTTGTGCTATCTTCCGTGAAAAGGCGATGTTTGAGTGACCCATCAGCCAAACCAACGAGAATACGGTCAAGGATAAGGCGGTTCTTTTGGTCATTGAATTCACAGTGTTCCGCAAGAAGCTTTAAAGAAAAAGTAAAGTCGCTCGCTGAGTCGCCAGCTTGCTGAACTTTGGTACTAAAATTGTATCTCTGGAGCAAGACAGAATCCGTCTTGTCCAGGACTTCTTTGAGCTTCTCGGTAAGTACCTCATAGGTCACTTCCTCTAACAGCGCTTCCGTAGGATAAATTTTCTCGGCAACGCTGAATAAATAGTCGCCTCCCAAGAGGAACATCTGGTCCTTCCTTTGACCATCGTCGACCTTATTAACTCGGAAATGGAAAGCAAGTCGCCGTATCCACGTAGCGAAAGACTGTCCCTTACGGTAGGGTTCAATGTTGGGAGCCACCACATAAGATGACATATTAGCCAATATCTACACGAAACACAGATGATAAATTTATGAATGGATGCACAACAATAATTGGCAATTGTTCGTTGAATAGTGCAAAATTTTCTAGACAAAAAAAAAACTCAAAATGGAAGAGGCACAATTTATGCAACTCCGTTTCAACCACAAAGTTAAAATGTCAAATGTTTCAAAACTCACCTGAACAGATTGTCCCCCAAACCAAGATGCTAAGAATGCACCAGAAATCCACCGGACGAAACGTAGTAGATCCTTAACGGCAAAGGCAAAGTTCGCCGCAAGATGTTACGATGTATAACCTCTCAAAAATAAAGGAAAAAACACTCTTAATAACTGATATTTAACTCTTTAATATGTTTAAAAGAATTCAAAGCAAGCAGAAACGTAGTCCTACTCCAAAATCTCAGTTCTAATAAACTATTCTTTTGTTCTCAATAAAACGACGCCACGCCACCAACGAACGCAAATGGCTTTCCGATTAACAAAGGCGCTTTATTTCCTTTTGTTACCACCAAAAAACCACGCCAACTGTTCACCTTCAAACAATAGCTGCGGTTTCACCACTTTTTTCACTGTGATGCATCAATATCCGGACGCTTAAGCAAGGGCAAATGTTCAAATTCAGTTTCAATCAAGTTTTTCCCAAGTTAAGAATAAGTTCAATTATCTTATAGACAGTTTTATAATAGATCTAGGTAATACTGACCAATTTTGTGTCTAAAATTAGATTTATAACATGTAAATCGCTGATTTAATAAACTATGTCTTGTCCTTAAATCCGGACACCAGAAGTAAGCTTTGTTTTTAAATCCGGACACTTGCGAATCAAAATCCGGACAGCTGCACGTAACATGCATTTTTTATAAAGTATTTAACAAGAATAGCTTTAATCGATGAAATACCTCATTGATAAGAACATTAAACACGATCAGGCTCTGTCATACTTGATTGAATGATACATAATTATATTTTAGCTTTAATTACCTCACCTGAAGCCAGAGATATCCGATTCGGAGCTGTGGGTTCGAAATGTTGCGTCGATTGTTCAAATTGATTATTTTTAGGCATTCAAACGGCATTCTGTTCACTAATGACACTTTTTAAAACGACGTTGGGGTCATATTGTGTTCATATTATTAATTTACACTCTCGAACACGTAAAACATACCACTTTAAAAAAATGTCCGGTTTTAGAGCCATTTGCCTGTAATTCCGGACAGTCTCTGTTCACAACTTTAAATGGCTATTTACAGAATATTTGAAGCCACGATGTAACACAACCTTTGAAAAATCTTCGTTTTCACTTGTATGCTGCAATCACATATCTAACAATATAATACAAGCTCGTTTTCGCTGACTAAATGTTGTGCAGCGACGATTGACACAGTTCTGTAAAATTGAACTAGCACTAGCAGAGGAATGACGTCTAACTGGGGGAACATGTTTGTTTTTATTCCTATTAGACGATGCCCACCGCAGCGTGAATAAACACAAATTGCTAACGACCATCATAACGCGACATTGCACCGGTCGTTGCTAAACACGTATGGGAAACAGCAACCTACCCTGTCGGTTAACAGTGCGTTTGTATATTTGGTAACGCTATCCAACCGATCCAACCGTTGCTATTCTTCAAAACAAAGTGACGTTCGTTTTGCAAGATGCGCATGTTTTGTTATGAGGATATTTTTTTAATACATTTAAACCTTTTAATATTTAATATTGTGTATCCGGTAGAAATCAAGACCAACATTTATTTAAAATTATTGTTTTCTCGGGAGCTTCAAATGAACTTCTTCTAGAGTAATGAACTTCTTCTAGAGTAACTCCATAAAGGAAATCTGAAGGAACTCCGGAGGGATGTGAAGTAACGAATTCCTGGAGAAATCCAGAGGAAAGGTGGAGGTGGAGCTCTGAATCAATACAAGGATAAACTTGTGAGAATTGCCCGGAGGAACTTTTGGGGATGTATTGGAGAAACTCTGCAGGATATCTAGGGGAATTCTCGGAATAACTCCAGAAGGATTTCTAATGGAGCTTCGGAGGATTTCCTAGGAATTATTGGAGCATTCCTGGAGAAACTCCGATTAAATTCTTGGAGGAACTATCTCGAAAATCCAAATAACATCTCAAAGAAATTTTCGGAGGAATTCCCAGTGTAGCTCGAAATGGTGGGGATTGCTCATCAAACCTTCCGGTCCGCCTCATAGTTACGTACTATTTGGTGCTGGGTGTAGTTCTTGTTTTTCCAGCTGTATTGAAAAGCATGAGCCATAGTCTTTGGCATACAATTGGATCTTTCTTTAGCAGAAAAGAACCGAAATGTCTATCGACGACCGGTGATTGCTAGCAGATATAGTGGAGAGCTTGTCTTGATACGTTCATCGCTTCAAGCTAGTTGAAAAACTGAATACACTGATTGCCTGTCGATCAGAGCCGAACTAGGCATAGATCGTCTACATACATCTGAATCTACATGTCTCCGATGTATTACATCGTTCCAGGTGGGAGTTATCTGATATGTGAATATGGTACCATAACAGAATTTTTCATCTGGATGAAGTGATAAATCATAATATTCCGCAAACTGTATCACACATCTACAGAATGTATTGCGTGAAGTTAAGACATAGCAGAGTATTGGGTACATAGGACCAAGTCCCTGCCGGGTAGCGCGAAACTGATGAGCGATAGACAATAGAATCAACAACACTGCCATAAGGGATAGTAAGCATGTGACTATTGTCGAAACTATGATTAGGAGGCAAATCAACATCCCAAGATCAATTTTTTTGTTACAACCCAATGTAGGTATTATTAAATTAGGCTGTAGAAAATGATAAATATCTGATCACTTATGAATGTGTTGCAAGGTAATAAATGCTCGTAGTCTGTTTTCTTCGAATACATATGTATAAATTGTTAAAATTGCCGAAGCATACGCGGAATTTATTAAACGGATTATGAAATTAGGACTGAAATCATAATGATGATAGATTATCAACTTTCCTTTCGTCGTGCTATTTGTTACCGTTAGAATCACCAAACTGATTGGTTTCCCACTACATACACCAATACAACTGCACGAAAACTGAAGTATTATAATCGCGCGTTGAAACTTATTCAATATCCATATATTACATTAATAAATTCTTGTATACAGCTGGTATAAATAACAGAATCATCAACAGGAAAACAGGATGCTTGTTTTATTAAACATACTCAATCTGCACCTAAAATCTCGGATCCAAATAGTTTTCTAAATAAAAATTGTGTCTAAATAAAACGTGGAGGCCAACAAAACATAATTGAGTAGGAGTTTACAAGTTACTTAGGGCTTGAAAGCACATGAAAAGCAGTTTAAATTAATCTATTAGTAGATCAACACTAATGCTCACATTTTTATATTCTCATTTCATCATGGTCCTCATTGCTCGAGCGGAGATGAACACCCTGGAGATGGAAAAAATCGACAGCGCTACGACAAGGAAACGTAACAGATGAGAAACTATCGATACATTTATCAATTATAAAACCCCGTTTTAATGTTAACACTTTGTTTCTGTTTTTTTCGTTTCAGCAATCAAACAACCGAACCAACTCTACTATCTTTTCATTTCTTCTTCGTTATACTTATAGTCCCTCTGGCACTGAACCGAGTGGTGCGCCTTCCGCTTTTATTAGCGCTGTCTTTGCTGTACGTTGAGCATGGTGTCGGAGGTGGTGTGCTCTGTAGAACATCTGATGTGCTACACGGCGCGCCACTTCCGGCATTTTGTTTGGCGTGCGGGATGGGCAGTGCTGGTGATGAGGTGGAGGGCGCTATTCGGTTTAGTGCCAGAGGGACTATATCTATTTAATGTATCTGAAACTCGTGGGACCGCTTTAATTCCGGCGCCTGCTTGTGGAAGAACCCGGTGTGCTAAACGGTATAGGACATGTTAACGGGGGAGGCTTGGTAGGTCCTCACCCAGCCCGTGTCTAGATTGGCGGACAATTGTCTGCCAGGGTGTGGATTGAGCAATTACAATTACAATTCCCAGTGTAGCTCGAAATGAATTGCCGGTAGAGCCGCTCAGAAATTACATCGGGACATTCTTTTCAAGAATTTCCCCGGAGATTTCTCCAAAGAACTCCTTCGGTATTTTCTTCAGGAATTTTTCATGGGATTTCCAATATCATTTTCCATTCCTCTTCATCCAGGATTTTTTCTGAGGATTTCGTCCAGAAATTCATAAAGAAATTCTTATTTGGATTTTCTCCAGAATTTTTTTTCGGGGATTTTTTCAGAGAATTTAAACCAGCTGTGGATTTGCAGCAGGATTTTTTTCCAGAAATAACCTCCAGGAATTCCTCCGGAGATTTAAAGGAATCCTCCAACATTTACTCAGGTATTTTCTTCAGGAATTCCTCAGGGGATATTTTTCAGGCATTCATCCGGGGATTTGCTGCAAGAATTTCTCCGCGGACTCGCTCCAGGTATCCCGTCGGGTATATATTTCCTTCCGAAATTTATCCGTGGATTTCGTCCAGAAATTCCTCTTGGGATTTTCTTAAGAAATTTCTTTGATGATTTGAGACACGATTTTTTCCGGGGGTTTCGTCCAGGAATTCCACCGGGGATTTTCTCCAGATATACCTCCGGAGATTTTTCCAAGAGCTCCGGTGATTTGGTTCAGGATTTTCTCTAGGATGATTTTCTTCAGAAATACTTTCGGGGATTTTTTCAGAGAATTTTTCCGGAGATTTCCTCCGACAATTTCTCTTGGGATTTAAACCAGGAATTCGTTAGAGAATTCTCTCCTGGTTTTTTTTTCTAGAACTTCTCCAGGGGTTTCGAGGATTCCTTCGGCGATTTCCCCCAGAAACCCCTCCGCGAGTTTTCTCCAGGAATTTCCCAGGGGATTTTCAATAGCTATTACTCTGTGGATTTCGTCCAGCAATTTTTCGGGGAATTTAGTCTAAGAATTCTTTCGGAGATTTTCACCAAGAATTACTCCGGGTATTTCCACAAGAACCTCCGAGAATTTCCTCCAGAAATTCTTCTTGAGGATTTCGTCCAAGAATTCCTACGGCGATTTTCTCCAGAAATTCCTTCGAAGATTTTTTCATAGAATTTCTCTGGAGATTTCCCCCAAGAATTCCTTAGAGAATTCACTCCAGGAATTTCTCCGAGAATTTCAAGGATTCTCTCTGGGGGTATTCCTAAACCTCCTTGGATATTTTTTCCAGGAATTCAACAGGGGATTTCTATAGCAATTCCTCCAGGGATTTCGTCCAGGATTTTCTTCAAAAAATCTGTTGGGGATTTTTTTTTTCAGAAGTTTTTCGGAGATTTCCTTCAGGAATTTCTCTTGTGATTTGAATTAGGATTTTTTCTTGGGATTTCAACCAAGAATTTCTCCGGGGATTTTCTCCAGCAATATCCCCAAGAACTCCTCTGAGAATTTTCGCCAGGAATTTCTCAGGGGATTTACAATAGTAATTCCTCACGGGATTTTCTCCAGGAATTCCTCAGGGAATTTCCAATAGCAATTCCTCCGGAGATTGCGTCGACGATTTTCTCTTGGGATTTCGTCCAGAAATTCATTTTGAAATTCATCTAAGGATTTTCTTCAAAAAAGTTTTCTGGGATTTTTTTAGAGATTTTTTTCTTTTTGAAACTTTTTCTGAGATATCCTCCAGGAATTCTTCTGGAAATTTCGTCCAGAAATTCCTCCAGGGATTTCGTCCAGGAATTCCTCCAGAAACTTCTTTGACGATATGCTCCAGGGATTTCTTTCAGAGAATTCCCCCAAGAACTCCTCCGGGGATTTTCTTCAAAAATTCTTCAGGAGATCTCCAATAGCAATTCCTTCGAGGATTTGCAACAAGAAATTTCTCCGGGGATTTCATCAAGGAAGTTCTCCGGGGATTTTCTTAAAAAATTATCCTCCGGGGATTGTTTTATAGAATTCCTTACTCCAGGAATTTCTCCGAGAATATCAAATAGCAATTCCTTCGGGGATGTTCGTCAAGACCTATATTGATAATTTTCTCCAGGAATTCCCCAAGGGACTTCTAATAACAATTCCTACGGGGATTTCGTCCAAAAATTCGTTTGTGCTTTCCTCCAGGAATTGCTTCGGGAATTTCCTCCAGAAGCACCTTCGGAGATTGGTCCAGGAATTCCCCTGACCATTTCCTCCAGAAACTTTCCTGGGGATTTGCTCTAGGAATTACCAAGGGGATTACCAAAAGCAATCCCTCAGGGGATTTCGTCCAAAACTTTCTCTGGGTATTTCACCCAAAAAAATCATAGAGAAATTTCTCCGGGGATTTTCTTCAGAAATTCGTTCTGGGATTTTTTTCAGAGAATTTTTCTGGATATTTTCTCCAGGTAGTTCGTGGAAAATTTGCAACAGGATTTTTTCCGAAAAATTTTTCCAGGAATTTCTTAGAGGATTTTCTTCAGACATGCCCCCGGGGATTTCTTCCAAGAACTTTTCCGAGAATTCCCTCCAAGAAATAATCCGGGGATTTCCTTCGCAGATATTCTCCAAGAATTCCTCCGGGAATTCTTTTGGAGCTCCACCAGGAATTCCTTCGAATTTCCTTCTTAGTTTCTTCAGGAATATCTCTAGAGTTCGTCAAGCAATTACCCCGGAGTTTCTCTAGAAACGCCTCCAGAGTTCCTCCAGAAACACATCCGGAGTTCCTCCATAGTTTTTCTACGATTTTCTTTTGGAGATTCTGTAGGATTTTATCTAGAGTTCCTACAGGAATTCCTTTAAAGTTCTCTGGGTATTCCTTCGGTGCTTCACCGTTCATTCCTCCTGAGCTACTTTGGAGTACCGTCTTAGCTCCTTTGGAATTGTTGCGTAGTCCTTTCTGGTATTCCTCAAGGAATTTTACGGGTTGTCCCCATGAATTCCTCTGTAGGTGCTCTAACAATTCTTCCGGCGTTCCTTCAGAAATTTCTCCGGAGTTCTTCCTGAAGCTTTGAAGAAACTTCGATGCATATGCTGGATAAAATCCAAAAGAATTGCTGAAAGAACTCCAGATGAAATTCTGGAGCAACTCAGAAGGAATCACCGGTGAAGCTCCGAAGGAACTCTAAAGAAATTCCTGTAGGAATTTTGGACATAACCCTAGAAAATCTCCAAAGCAAATCCTGGAGTAACTACGAAGCAATTCCTGGAGAAACTAAGAAGAAAGTTCAAATTCCCACAGTTGGAAGGAAACTCCGGAGGAACTTTCTAGAAATCCAAATGAATCGCTGGATGAATTTTTGGAAGAAATCTAGGATAACTGCCGGGTTTGGTCAAAATATGCATCGTACTGAGGCGCTTCTAATTGCAAAGTTTCAGACGATTCGGCCGAGAAAAACCCCCCTGCCTATGTGGTTCTGCACAGTACTTTTTGTCTAAATGTCCAAACAATGCGGAACAAACACTTCACGTTATGTCGTGCAAACACTGTAGCTGTCAATAATGATAAACAAGAAGCAAGAATAGCAACTACCGGTGCGGAAACAGGGTCGTACTCTACCAACCTTGATATCAACAATCGGTGCAGAAATGAAAGAATAGCTAAAATAGAACCGCTTTGCGTATTCATTTTATGCACGCATCTGTGAACGCACTGGTGGGCATCGTCTTAATTATTTGGCAATGGTAACTAGATTGTAAATGATAGTGAAATGAGCAACAGTGTTAACAGTATAAATTATGTTTAAAATCAAACATATAAACATTTAATTTTACTCATAATTGATAAATATTATCAAAGTGTCCGGATATTGGTACCGTCCGGATTTTGATTCACCACGGTATTACCTTCTACCTTGAACCGGATTGTCACCAGCCAATTTCCGTTGCCTACTCCAGCTCGTGCTTCGGAAATCCGTTCTTCGAAAAGGTCGTGCCAGATTCCGCCGCTTCCAAATTCTCTCGTCGCCACTAAAATGCCCGCTCACTACTATTTAACCGAGAAGGGAGACTGTTTACGGGTATTCTTCCGGAGGGTCAACCGATAGATAACTTCACGATCAGAACTGATCTTTCGATCTCTTTATTGACATCAGAACAGCTAGCAAGTAGCTAGCAGTGTTGCGCGTAATGCTTTCTTTTCTTAACATGGTTGCTGACTATGCATATGCACGTATAAATGTTTTCAGTCAAATGTTGTTTCAATATACAATAGATAGATGGATAGAAGATAGATAGATAGATAGATGAATCATTTAAAAATAATAATAGTTGAAACAAACATAGATATAGTTAAATCAATTATAATACATGGGCGACAGAAGGAAAGTGTAATGATATGATTGATCGACCAGTAATTATGATTTACTGTACAATTATTTTTTGTCCTTTTACTTGAAAAATCTTTATGAACATTAATTGATTTTGAACGTATTCAACAGGAACACAACCATGCACCAGGAAACATGCTGTGAAATCTGCGATGTCCTTCAGAATCAGCGACCTGCCGCCACTACGGGTCCCTTGCAAAATCGCTCTGATTGGACTTTGCAGGTTTGATTACTTAGCTTAAGTACCCTAAGTACACATAATATAATCAATTACTTCTATTCTAGAGCATGATGAGGAGGATCTGTGAGCAAAAGATTAATCATATGGTCGGTATAAAAAGGCAGCTGGTCGAGCATGGTTGCACCGATCGTCAACTGTTGAACAGCATTGTCGCGCGTATCAATGAACTGTACATGGAACGGGACGAGTTCCCAAGTATGTTTGCCAACATGTAACATCGATGGAACGCGTCAACTTTTCACTATGTAAATACAACAGCTCCGAACAATCACCATTTTCTACACAAGATAAGATACAATATAAATGAATTTGAATTTTACTCGTTGCGTCTGTTCTTGGGAGAGTAAGTAAAGTAAGGTGTAAGCATTCGTCAGAATAGGCACGCTTTGCTATGTACTATATATTGCGGCGCTCATTTTAAATCCACATCCTGCGGCGGCGGCAACGCGCAGATAATAAATATGCGCGCAGTTCAGCCGCAACGTCAAAATTCAAGTAGGCCTGGATTTTTTCGTTCTTCAAGGACGCAAATGTTCCAAATTTGCTAAATCTGTAACATTTGGTGATTTTTGTTATCATTGCTACGGTGTATCGACGTTTTCAGATAATCGCATTCCGTGTATTTTTCTTGTAGAACACAATAGTTAGATTTTGGAAGAAGAATTTTGTATGGAGAGGGCTATCTAACAATACGTCCTGCCAGACATTGAGAAGGCTTTCGATAAGGTTCCACGGATTAGAGCAAGCAAACTACTCAAAATATCTTATCAGAATGTTAAGAAACTACCAGTCCAACCATTTTTTTTCTAAGTTCATATTATAGGATTCAGACGTCAAAACGGTTCCGGTTGGCGTCTCTCAGGAGAAACTTCTAGGTCCTATTCTATACAATTCCAAGGCTGGTAGCACATGAGCATCTAAGAAATAGGAACTTAATTCTCACCGAAACAAATGGCATCATGGGAAGCACCCACATTCTTTCCGACTTATTGAGGGTCCGTAAGTTCAACATCGTAGCGCTGCAGGAGGTTCGCTGGAAAGGGTCGGCGGTATATACATATAGGGATGGTTATATCATCTACCAGAGCTGCGGCACCAGACACAAGCTGGGCACAGTATTTATCAAGGTGTGTGCATTGTACCAAAACCTTGGTTTTTATCGTGATAGGCGAAATGCAGAGAAGCGTTTGGGTTGATGGCCAATCGACAACAGAATGTTTAAGTTGAGGATCAAAGGCCGTTTCTTTAACTTCAGCATAAGCAACGTGCACAGCCCTTACCTAGCAAGTGACGATGACATTTATACACCTGGAGATCACCCCAACAGACTGAATCGCAAATTAACCTCCTTTTCAATTGATGGAAGATATTTCTCGGACATCATCGACGTCAGAACCTATCGCGGCGCGAACATCGATTCAGACCACTAAACTGCCCATAACTGCATATTTGTAACATTCGACAAAAGTAGGCATTGAGTAAATGGGGTACCAAGTTTGTATTTTACTGCAGTATGGGAGGAAACTAAAATTTCAAAAAATCATTAAGAATTCAAAAGCGCTTATTTGAGGCTGAAATTTTGCACAACTCATACCGCATATTGGGTGAATAGACAGAAAATTATTCTGATATAAATTTCGTTGCTACTACATTATGAGGCTCATGTATAATCTCAATGTGACTGTTATGCGGTTACATTTGCCAGTGTGACAAAACAACTTGGTATTTTTTTCGAATTTTCTAGAACAAACTCACAGATTTTAGTAAGTTGATCGAAAGTATTTATCATTTGATGACTCTCCCCGGTATTAACTCCAATTTGTCAAAAATGTCGAATGTGACTGTTATGCAGTTATGGGCAGTAAAGTGCTAAAGTGCGCCAAAGACTTTCCGTTGTGAACAACATTCGGTACCGATGCCTGCCATGGTACAATCTGGAACCACTCAAGCTACCCGAAGTCGCAACTGATTACGGGCAAAGTCTTGAAGCAGCGTTGCTGACCGAAGCGCCTATTGAGGACAGCTGGAGTAGTGTCAAAGCAGTCATTAACAACGCAGCGGAAGGCGGTTATTGAGTTCGTGGAAGGAAATCGACGGAACGGTTGGTTCGACGAGAAGATTGCAGAGCGGGCGATGATGCTGCAGCAAGGTACGCGTCAAAATGTGGAACGATAGACAGCAAACCCATCTATTCCGGGATAGAAAATGCTGCTTGGAAGAGTTGGAATGCGAAGAGATGAAGCAGCTGTATCGCTCCCAAGAAACGCGTAAGATGTACAAGAAACTCAATGCGTCCCGCAAAGGTTTTGTGCCGCGAGCCGAAATGTGCCGGGATAAGGATGGAGGTATCTTGACGGACGAACGTGAGGTGATTGAAAGGTGGAAGCAGCACTACGATGAACACCTGAATGGTGGAATAACTAGGCAGCAGGAGGAATGGCTTCATCAGTACGGATGTTGGAATAGATGAGGAAGCCGTGCCAACTCCCACAATAGATGAAGTTAAGGATGCTATCAAACAGCTCAAGAACAACAAAGCAACTGGGGAGGATGGTATTGGTCCGGAGCTCACCACTTTCTCGAAGACAGGAATTTTCTATCTCGTTTAGGTTCCGAGATATCCTTCAATATGAGTAAACCGGAAGTGTTTACGTACACTAGCGCCACGTAGTGGATGAATTTGGAACTATGCTAGGTCCCTCGGGGAAGCTAGGCTCACTCTGAACAACCTTCTCGAAGACAGGCATTTTCTATCTCATTTAGGTTCCGAGATATCCTTCAATAGCAGTAAACTGGAAGTGGTAACGTACACTAGCGCAACGCAGTTAACCGGAAATGTTTATGCACACTAGCGCCACGTAGTGGATGAATTTGGAACTTCGCTCGGGTAAGCTCAGTTCACTCTGAACAACTTTCTTGAAGACAGGAATGTTCTATCTCGTTTAGGTTCCGAGATATTCTTCAATATCGACAAATCGGAAGTGTTTACGTACACTAGCGCCACGTAGTGGATGAATATGGAACTATGCTAGGTCCCTCGGGGAAGCTAGGCTCACTTTGAACAACCTTCTCGAAGACAGGAATTTTCTATCTCATTTAGGTTCCGAGATATCCTTCAATAGCAGTAAACTGGAAGTGGTAACGTACACTAGCGCAACGCAGTTAACCAGAAATGTTTATGCACACTAGCGCCACGTAGTGGATGAATTTGGAACTTCGCTCGGGTAAGCTTTTGTGTGTGGGCTTCGTAGCCGTGCGGTTAGTGTCACCAGGCACTTAGCCGTATCGTGCTAGGGAGTGTGGGTTCGATTCCCGCCTCAGGCTGGTAAACTTTTCGTAAGAAATGTTTGCCGACTGTGCCACTGGGCGTTGCATGCTAGTCCGTTGTCTAGTGTGGTGCTTCCTTCAAAGGGCATAAATGCCCACTGGAAGCATTAACGTGTCAGTGTCTTTTTTAAAAAAAAAAAAAAAAAAAGCTTAGTTCACTCTGAACAACTTTCTTGAAGACAGGAATGTTCTATCTCGTTTAGGTTCCGAGATATCCTTCAATGTCGACAAACCGGAAGTGTTACGTAAACTAGCGCCACGTAGTGGATGAATTTGGAACTATGCTTGGTCCCTCGGGGAAGCTAGGCTCACTTTGAACAACCTTCTCGAAGGCAGGCATTTTCTATCTCATTTAGGTTTCGAGATATCCTTCAATATCGACAAATCGGAAGTGTCTACGTACACTAGCGCCACGTAGTGGATAAATTTGGAACTATGCTAGGTCCCTGGGGAAAGCTAGTCTCACTCTGAACAAGTTTCTCGAACGCAGGAATTTTCTATCTCGTTTAGGTTCCGAGATATCCTCAATAGCAGTAAACCGGAAGTGTTTATGTACACTAGCGCGACGTAGTGGATGAATTTGGAACTATGCTAGGTTTCCCGAAGAAGTTAGACTCACTTTGAACAACTTTCTCGAAGACAGGAATTTTCTATCTCGTTTAGGTTCCGAAATATCCTTCAATAGCAGTAAACCGGAAGTGTTTATGTACACTAGCGCCACGTAGTGGTGGAATTTTGTATCATTACGTATACCATAAGGAAGCGAGCACTGCCCTGTACAACTCTTCCGAAGACAGAACCCTTCTAGCTGGTCAAAATTTTGAAATATCCGGCCGCAAACCTAGTTCCGGAATAACCAACTTGCATGCAACGCTTGTATACAACCAGCAACCAGCTTGTAAGGTGGGCAAAAAATGTGGACGGTCTTGATCCGGCCAATTCTCAGCCATGGTGGCATAAAATTTCAATCGGTCTTCACTAAACGCATCCAGGATAGTAAACGGTTGCAATGGTGAAAAAATTATGAAAATTGATTGATTATCAGCTGAGATATCGTCGTGCGAAGGTTACCGTTCACATTTTTTGCCCATGTCGGTACTTAGCGTGTTTAAGCGCCTTTGTTTTGATGCGGTGAGCACCGACAAAAAATACCTTCAATGATCCATTGAAATTCACTGACCTTCAACCTGAGTCGTCTGTGGGCTGCACAAAGGATACTTCAAATGAATATCATTCTCTTCTGATAATGTAGATATTATGGCAAACACAATTTTTATTTCTTATAGAAATTAGTTAACATGCAGAATAGTCTAATGTTAAAAAAAAATCGGCTTGGAACCACATAAAATCTTAACTGAACACAAGTGTTAAACACATTGTCCTATTTGCTGCTGTTGTTATATCGTTCGATTAAAATATCCCTACACTGCCTTCGAAGAACTTTTCCGGAGGGCGTCATGGGAAGCTCCTTGGTGAAATAGACCCCTCCACGGAGTTGCTTGTAGCTGCCTAGGTTATTGCTTATCACCCTATGGATTTCCTCAGCACTGACGTCTGTTTCCGCGCATTTCACCACCAGTGCAGCGGGTAGGTCGTTTCCCGGAACCGGAATTCCGGCCACGCACACATTCAGCACTCCCGGTACTGATTGAATAACGCCCTCCAGCTCACTCGGGGATATCTGGTAGTTGCCGTACTTGATGATGTCCTTCTTGCGATCAACAACGTACAGCAAACCGTCCTCATCGAACCGACCAATATCTCCGGTGTGCAGCCAACCTTCCACGTCCACCATCTCCGCCGTAGCTTCATCGTTTCCATAGTAGCCCAGAAACCTGTAGACGGGCTTCAGAAGGATCTCTCCCTGTTGACCGATGTCCAATGCCTCCCCGTTCAAATCGACGATCTTGGCTTGGATCAGAGGTCTCAAGTATCCAGCGGTGCCAGCTTTGTAGATGTCCGCGTCGCTGAAGGTGGCAATGCCTCCTATTTCCGATAATCCGTAACCAACGCGGCTGCTATTGTGCGGTATCATCTTGTCTAGTGCGTATTTGAGCTCCGCCGAAACTGCCGATCCTCCACTGAATAGCAATCGAATGCTGGAAAAGTCTGTATTGGGAGCTTGCGGGTGCTTCAGAAGTTCTAGTGCCGCAGCTGGTGGAAAGAAGGCCACAGTAACCTTGAACTTCTGAATGATTTCCAATGCGAGAGCCGGATCGAAAACATCCCGGGTTATGATCCGTGTTGCTCCGATTGTGGTTCCAATCAGAAGGAAGAACATCCCGGACAGCCAATAGAGCGAACTGAAGCACAGCATCACGTCCGAGGAGTAGTTTTGCGAGAGGTTGGTCACGTTGGCAATGCAATTCGAGTGCGATAGGCAGACTCCTTTGGGCTTACCAGTTGTACCGGATGAACATAGGATCATGGCCATTCGGGTGGATGCGTCCTCAAAGTGCTCCGGTCTGCAAAGAACATCTACAGTTAGTTTTAAGCAAGCTCAAGAACCACGATCAACTCACACAAACTGATCCTCAGTTCCCGTTTCCACCAGTAGATCGTTGACGTGTCTGCAACCTTCGACGCCGCCTTCTCCAAAGATGAACACCACCGCATCGTTCTTGGTCATTTCCAGCGCAACCTTCATTTCGGGCCACGTGTCCCGATCGCAGAATACCACCTGGGATCGTATCAGGTTGAGCATGTGACTTAGATCGTCGCGTTCGAAGGAAGCGTCCAGAGTGTTAACCGGGATTCCCAGTGCGAAGCATGCAAATAGCACCGGGGCTGCGTTTTCCTCGTTTCGGATGGCCATGGAGAATATGTTCCCCTGTCCGTAACCCATCCGCGTGAGGTTCTGTGCTACGCGGATCGTTCGGAGGCGGATTTCTGCGCAGGTCAGTCGAACGCCGGTGTCGGCGCTAATCTGCGCTATCTGGCGGGGACTGCGGTTCAGCACGGATAGTAAGAAGGCGCCCAGCGATTGGTTCGGATTGTAGAGGGGTGGCTTGTTGTTGCCTCGCCATATCTTCGTGGCGGGATCGTAGAATGTGAAGATGTCTCGTGGAGAGCGCATGATGCAGAGTCGAACTAAAAGTGTAAGGCAGTAGATTAGAAGTTACAACTTTGCTGAAGACACGAACGTTTTAAATAGTCGGAACTGATATAATATGACCAAGTTAAATTTACACTACCGCCACATAGTGGTAAAATTGCTAACTAAACAGTGCTGCTTTGAATTGCTTTCAAGCTTCTGGACAACTTTGTTGAAAACTAATGATATAAATGATTTTTGCTATAAAATCCAATAAGGCAATCCATGAAACAGCTGCGATCAGCTGGTTTTTTGTTTACCATGAGATTTTGACGTTTCGCGGTCGGAGTGACCGATCGATTACAAAGGAAAATGTTAAGCTCTGTAGCACTCACATGTTTTGTTTACCCTTCCGATTCGGTTGCATGCACATTTTTAGCTGTCAGTCCTATCGCGGAAAGTCCTCATGGATAGCCTTATAAGTCCAACTGGGCAAATGCGATTCATGCCATCAGGATCGTTTACACAAACCCATGTGTAGACATGTTTTATTTGAACGGTTGCAGAGAAGTTTCAAATGCAGAATTTAATGAGTTTGTTCCAATATGAACCAATGCCCAAATATTTTTTTATGTGACAGAACGTCTAACAAACGTATCCTATGGCCTTTCCCATCTCATTAACATTCTACAATATCCCGTAACACCTATGAAAGGTTGTAAAGTTCTCTGCATCTTTCATAAGCAGGTGTTCAATTAATCATTCCTTCTCATTCCTCAGCATTCGTAAGGACGTGGCCAGGACAGCCCTCGATCGTTGGAGGATGCGTCAATCTTATCTAAGAGTTAAAGGGTCCCAAATCTTTGACTTTGGTAACGGACGGGAAGGAGGCAACTAAAGAAACTATAGGCAAAGAAGCGAAATGTTCCAATTGGAATTCCAAGTTTACTGTCAATGTCATTCCAATCGAGCAGGAGACTTGTCAAACACTTTTTCACACAAGCTGAAAACAACTCACACAAAAATGTCACCGCCCACGAAAATTTTGCTTCTTCTGAAGTAGCATATTTTCTGAATACTTGAGTGTCGGTTGCAATTTTCATGCTTTGTATAAAGAATGCTCTACTCATTACATTGGTTTTCCACACATTCAGTCAATTTTTCATTCGTTACCCAAACCTGTGAAAAATCAACACATAAAACCTGTGACTCACTTTTAGCGTGGGATTCAACATTGGCAGTGCTGCGTAATAGATTTGGCATAGTTGCTAGCTGATTTATTTTGAATATGATCAGATTTCGTCTCTTTATAATTTAGACTCTTTAGAGGCAACCCTCATGGTCTAGGACTGTACCACCTACGAATTTGTGCAGGAGGCTTAATCACAGACAAACAGACGTCACACTCTCATCGATGTCCATCGACCACCTTTTTAACGGCCGATCCAAATATATGCTTGGTGGTCAATCCACCACCCGCAGTGCTCGCATCGTTTTTGTTCGTGTTTGACGTTTGCACATTGCCGCCACCTGTTGGCCCATCGGCCAAAAACAGTGATTTTAGCATTGGGCGTATATGTTCTCGCGACTATGATTTTGATCGCAATTTGTTCTAAGTGTTATGTCTGTTTGTCTGTGGCTTAATGCTAATGCTAACTTCGCCGCGTCGCGAGTCACTTCGTTATAGTGCGCATCTATGCCCTCCGCCGTGTGTATTATGCGCACTATTGAGAATCGAGTTGCGACGCGGCGAAGTTGGTCAAAAATCAAACTTCGCACGTTGGTTAACCCATTTTCTATCGCGAAGCAGTATACTTTTTTTAAGTGCTACTTATCAAAAAAAAAAAAGAAACTCCAGTGGAAATTCATCAGCGAAGTGAAGTGAACATCAAATATGATCAAAAGTGTCAAGGTTTAAATTTGGACCAAATTTTAAATTTAAGGTTAAATATGATAAAGATGCCATTGGAACAAGAAAATTTGTCAAAGTAGTAGCAATGACACGCTTTGTCGTGTTATTTAATAAAAATGAAGATTGTATTGATAATCTTATGTTATCTGTGTTTCGAATTTGAAAGGCCTGTATTATCAGTGATCGGTGCGCTTATATTTGTATTTATCTTGGGGGATTTGTCTTGAAACAGGACCCTATTGTTTTCAGTTACGTAATGCATAATTACACAAATGATTCATTACCGTTTTGAATCATATTACGGACAGCTTCAAATTCCGGACACTCTACTTTCTATGGGAAACATTTCACGCGAAATGTTTCAATTTTTGCTGTTCAAAAGTTCTCAATTTCAAGGCTCGTTTTAGTAAACTTTTTCCATAAATATCTTTGAAAATATATAATGCCCAACTACCTTAGATGTCTCTTTGGTGGTTTAACGATTTCGATTGATGATTTGACTGTTCCATTAATGATTATCATGAGCTGTCCGGAATTCGATTCAAAGTGTCCGGAATATGAGGCAAAAGTGAGGAAGCGTCCGGAATAAGAATCATGAAAAGGCCACACATTTTGATTTATTTAAAATTATTGAAGTTGCGGAAGCGTATTCTTCACCCACCGTTCGAAAGTAAAGGGCTTCCGACGCTCGATAGCGCTAAGGAATCATACAGAATGATTTATTTTGTATGCTCTATGCTGGGTTATATTTCCCTGAGTCCTTAAGTGTCCGTAATATGAATCAAAATGGTACATAGCTGAAATAATTGACCAGATGTATTTTGCTTCAAAGCGGGACAAAATTTTAAATATCACTTCATGTTCCAGCATACCACTGTTCTGTAGTGGGAAATTATATGTTATAAATTCCAATAATTTCATAAAGTAACGAACTCACATTTTATTTGACAGTTTAGTTCAAAACAAGTATGCCAACATAATTCCATAAGAAGCAAATATGGTTTTTCCAAATAAATCAGATGATTTAATGAATGTCTAAGGGCACTTGAGCCTGTTAAATAAACGCAATTAAACAAAAATTAAATTAAATAAATGACGAATAAATTAAATTGACTCTCTATTGCAAAATTAGAATAACTTTTGTACATCTGGAAAACTTTCACGTGTTTGTAGTATTAGAGATTGAGCCAAATGAAAAGAAAAAAAAGCAAGCATACGCTTTTATAAGCAACCCTATTACTACTCGCGACTGTTCATTGGTCGATCAATGGTCACGACAGTGTTCTCTCCTTTTATATCTGTAATAAGCAGAGTATCCGCAGTACCGCGTTTTATAATTTAAAACTGAAATTCCAGTTAGATGATTTGAAATTGCTTCCTGATACTTTTAAATTAACTTGTTTTCTTGAAGGCAGCGTTGCTCATTTCTTTTGCCTGATAATTTTCACGCTTGAGTTGTAACTCAATTCGCTTGATCCATTCATTCACTTGATTCATTGGCTTTTATTTTCATAGTACTCCACGCAACGCACTTAGTTATTCTTTGTTTTTCTGCTAGAAATACAGTGATACCTCCATGAGTCGATGTTCCTTGACTCGATATCGACTCATGGAACCATCTTAAAAACAAATTTCCATGGTTACTATGATGGTCCCTAGAAGCAGCTTTCCAAAGGATCGTTGTTCCATCACTCGATATTTCCATGAGTCGATGGTCCCTTCAATATCGACTCATGGAGGTTTCACTGTATAACAATCCTGTATATCCTGTAGATATACACTTCCGAGACCTAATTATTACAGAAATCTGGTAGACTTATACATAAATCTAACAGAATTATGAGATATATTTTCATCAAACCTTGAACAGAATTCTCACAGGATCCTGAGAGAGATTATCACATAATATTGGTAAGGATTCCTACATCATCCTGAACAGAATTTTAGTAGGACACCGCAATTCATTCGACAAGTTGTTTCTATTGTATACAGGTTTGGGTGGGTACCAACGGGGCAAATGCCCCGGGCCCCCCGATCAAGAGGGTCTCCCGAAAAGTGAAAAAAATGAACTCAATTATTTTTTACATTAATGATTTTTAATTTAAAATACAAATCCTATACTATTTCTAACAGAGATTTTATTAGATACGATTTTTAAGTTTTTCAAATTTAATGAAAATCATAGTGCTCTATGTCCTGGAATGATCTTGAAAAGGTAATTCGTACATTTCTTGATGTTACTATCAGGAACTGAAACTGTTAATCTATCAACCACAATTAAAATTTTAACGGAAATTCGATATTTCCATATTCATTGAATCTTGTTAACTCTATTATGTTGCTTAAAATATTACAATACCATGACCCCACAGTTATGGATCAAATAGTGTGGAGTCCAACCTATAAAAATCAATAAAACGACATGGGAAACGTAAAATTGTAATTGAAAAGCACGAATTGAATCGTTTCAAATTGGAACTTCGGTTAGTAAACTGTTTTGAGTGTAATATTTACATAGGATTACATAAAAATTAAAAATTGCATCGGTTTCTGAAAACCATATTATGGATCAATTTTCATATTATGGATCAAATTGTGACATATTACGGATCAGTGCGCAAAATCAAGAGATTTTAAACTCAATGCATCTGTATTGCATTATTTGGTGAAAGTTAACAATGTGTCACATATTACTGCAAAAAATAGCATTGTTAGAGCTGGAAACAAGGGTAAAATGTCCTTTTTTGTGATATACTGCATTGTAGTAACTGAGGCATGAACTGTTTTCGCTCCACATCAAGTTTTCCACCCATTTTTGCCTGCTAAAAAATGAAACTCACCAACCTTGATGTTGTATTAGTTTTATTCTTAGTGCTATTGTCTGAAAATATCGAATCCAATGCTTAAAATGGTAGAAATCTACATTCTTTGGTAGTGATCCATAACCGTGGTAAACAATCATTTCCTGGTCCATATTATGGATCACTAGTTAGAAGTGCTAATATTCGGTATTTAGAATCAACAATCAAGAAAACTGTTTTCTAAAGATGAATTCACACTAAATCGAAGCGAACGAGCATGTTTTATGCTATAACATATGAATTTTACCACTTGTGGGAGCTTATGAATGTTGACGGCACTCTTACAGAAAACGACCATATAATGATAGCTGTGTGGTACCAACTAAACATTTGTCAAATACACCGTTATTAAGCGGTTTAATGTTGTGCTTAACTTTACAAATGCTAGAAGACAAATAGTATAACATGGGAAAAATATGTTTTACGTCAACGTTTATGTTTTGAGCGAGTTATCCGCTGTTGAACGCCTAAGTGATCCGTCACTGTGGGTGCTCCGTAACTGTGTGGGCATGGTAATAATATTAACTTCTCTATCAATGAGGGACATATTCATGATTTGAGTGAAATGCGGGACATTTCGCCAGTGGCGTAGCTAAAGTTTTCGGGGCCGGTGCTGAGGCGAATTTGAAGGCCCCCAAAACAGAAGTATGTTGAGGTACCAATTTCCAACCCCTACTGTGGAGATGCTCTTAGCGTGCGCATCACTGGAGTTGCTTTTAGCTAGCGCGCCATTCCTGTCATCACCGTGCGGTTAGCGCGCGCTTTTTGTTACTACCTCATTCGTGAAACAGTTGTCGAGCAAACAAGACTATGTTAACCTTTTTGCCACAGAATAAAGTTGTTTGTTAGTTTAAGTACATTAAACTAGTGTAGTGTTTTAGTTATTCCGGTTGATTGTCCGTTTTCCCATAAGGTTATGGCCCAGTAAATCGCAAATAGTAAAAATTCGAGAAGATGGAGAAGGACGATTTCGTGCGCGTACCGTTATTCGATAGTTCGAACTATCCGGCGTGGAAGTACCGGATACTGGTTGTGCTGGAAGAGCACGAGTTAACCGAGTGCATCAGTCGGGAAATCGCGGAAGTGGAAGAACTGAAAATCGAAGCAGCTGATACTGCTGCTGTCCAGGCGGATAAGAAGAAGCAGTTTGCTGCGCGGATAAAAAAAGATCGTCGGTGCAAATCTTTATTGATTTCTCGTGTGGTAGAATGCTCAATGAATATTAGTTCCTTCTTGCGCACTTCGTATTCACCCAGCTGCTGCTGGTATGAATGCTATGCCTAAATCACCGCCTCAGTTTATCCCCAACCTTCTACTGGTGTGTTTCGCTAGTCCCTTGCAGTGCTTCGCGCGTGGTGTGAAATCTATAAGAATCAAGGTCGTTACCACAAATTGGCGACGAGGTTTCAGAACCCGAATTGAAAATTGTGAATTTATTGTGAGTTGGTGAGAATCAAGGTAATAAAAATTACGACAAAAAGAAAAATGTTAAATTTTCAACTAACCGGTTGTCTAATTCGTGCGTGGCAAAGAAGAGCAGCAGAATGGACGGGATTGTGGTTGAATGGTGTGATCGATTAAATACAATGAAAAAAAGAAAAAAAAATGTTATACCTAATGTGAAGAAAAATTGATGAAGTGTGATTGGGAAAAATAAAACAAACGGGAAAAGGGAATGTGCGCAGAGAAAAAATACCCAAGAAAGCAGCGTGGCGTGATTTTTTTTTCATGCTGCTGAAAAAACCAAGGTCATAAGTGACGTGAATGTGTGTGAAAGGGTATCCGCTTGGCCTCATAGCCCTCCCTGCCAGTGTTGTTGCTCTAAGCATGTGTGAAAGCGGTGGGAGTGTGAAAGCTGATGTGATGCGTTGGTTTGGTGTTGGTGGTTTTCATTCGGTTGCTTGCTGAGCATCCACAGCCAAATCAGAATAAGTGAGCGTTGTATTTCTTATCCAATTGAACGGTAATTATATTTTACACAAAGGTGATTATTGTTATGAGTATGCTGAAATTAAAGGTAAGTGATTTTAATGCAATTTTAACAATGATGGCCAACTCCATACGCCAATGGTTTTTAATTGTTATTTTAAATCCTGCTATAGCTATTTTAAAAAGGTTTTCAAATGCCGTATTGCATTGAAAAGATTATCTTTGAGTTAAAAATAATAACTGTGTTTCGCTCAAAAGAGAAAGAGATTAGCCGGAGAGTTTTCGTCAATATAATACGTATTCATTCGAAGAAGTCAATGATGATGGAATGAATCATTGAGAATTGGCTGCGCATGCACTCTTCGATGATGTGCCTGTGCATGTGTAAGTATAGTGAAAGCAAGAAAGTGCGCTCTTGAATGGTGCGCTTGTTCAGTGAAAACAAATAAAAAAAAAAACTTGCTCTTGAATGTTGCGAGATAGAGACCCATACCTATTTGTTCGCTCTTCGATGATGCGTGTGACTGTATGATAGCTGGAAAGCTCTTCAAGGTGCTAGGAAAAAGCTTGCCTTTGGATAATGTGTAGGTGCGCTCTTGGATGATGCGTGTGTGTTGATTGAAATGTAGTTCGCCATGCTTGAAAGCTCGCTCTTAAGCGTTGCGTAGGTGCGCTCTTGGATGATGCGTGTGTGTTGATTGAAATGTAGTTCGACATGCTTGAAAGCTCGCTCTTAAGCGTTGCGTAGGTGCGCTCTTTGATGATGCGTGTGTTTCGATTGAAATGTTGTTTGACATGGGTACGAACTGTATAAATAGCTCTTAAATGACGCTTGAATGTCGCTCTTAAATGATGTGTAGGTGCGCGCTTGGATGATGCGTATGTATTGATTAAAATGTTGTTCGTCATGGTTACGGACTGTATGAATTGTTCTTAAATGATGCTTGAAAGCTCGCTATTAAATAATGCGTAGGTACGCTCTTGGATGATGCGTGTGTGTTGGTTGGAAAGTAGGGCTGAATGGTTTAGAATGATTATCACTCTTGAATGATGTAAAATAATACCACAAATGCATATAATGAAATGCAATGATATGAAAACTAAATTGATACAAATAGAGCAAAGCTGCAAAGAATGTAATGTATGTGTGTGTAACATGCCCTTATAATAAACTGTGACGTACAAGGTTGAAAGTTGATTTTTTTATTAACAGCGGCAGTGTTGTCAGAATGGCGAATGACCAGAATCGAATCGATGAGGAAATCGTTCAAGTGGTTCAACAAAATGTATCGTTGTTCAGTCCGTCATCCTATAATCTACCACATTTTAAATACAAACATTTGCCACCCTCTGAGATTCGTAATACATGGGTTGGATGGATACGGTGGTTCGAGAGCATTATGGCAGCAGCCAATGTGACTGATGGCGCCAGTAGAAAAATGCAGCTTTTGGCAATGGGTGGTCTTGAACTACAGAGCGCATTCTACGGCATACCTGGATTCGATGATATAGTCCCAAACCATGATCCGTATCAATCCGCAAAAGAGAAACTAGATCAACTCTTCTCTCCAAAACACCATGATAGTTTTGAGAGGTTCATGTTCTGGACTATGACCCCTGAGGAAGATGAGACGATCGATAAATTTGCTTTAAGAGTTCAGCACAAGGCTGCGAAATGTTCATTCGGGAAGTCCGAGAGTGAGAGTAGAAACATTGCCGTTGTTGACAAAATTATTCAGTTTACGCCAAACGATTTAAGGCAAAAATTGCTTGAAAAGGACATTTTGACTCTTGACGATACCTTGAAGGTAGTAAATGCATACCAATCAGTGCGTTACCAAGCATCAAAGATGAACCCCAAGAATGCCATATCGAATTCCACAAGTGTAAATCGATTGTACGATAAACCAAAACCGAACAATACAGTAATCACGAATCTACGTTGCATACGATGCGGCTATAAACGCCATTATGACAAAGATCGTTGTCCTGCTCTCAACAAGACTTGCTTGAAATGCAAAAAGGTTGGCCATTTCCAGTCTGCCTGTAGATCGAAGCCACCAATGAATAATGCTTCTCAAGATCGTAAACGAAAATCAGCCTATCCCAACAACCGCGATTTCGGCAACTCAAGCAAACGTCCTCGAAATATCTTCAATATTGACGAGGCTAATCAACGTGATCCGGTTTTTGAAGATTTACCTGTCTACAATGTAGGAGACAACGACGAAGAGTTAATAACATGCCGTGTTGGAGGTGTAGACATTGTCATGCTAATCGATTCTGGGTCAAAACACAATTTGATTGATGACACTACTTGGGAACTGATGAAATTGAAAGATGTCCAAATTACCAACCAAAGAGTCGACCAAGAAAAGAGGTTTCTGGCGTACGGAAGAATCCCCTTGAAGCTCATCACGACCTTCGACGCGACATTGGAAATTGACGATGGTGACAGGTACTTATTTTTGATATTTTAGTTCAATTAATTGGCTTAATTGCCGAAAATCAGACATGATGAGAAGTATTATTCAGGTAGTTAAATTGTACAAAATTTCACATTTATACAGGGTGTTAAGCACTACAACATCGTTCTATGTAATAGAAAAAGGACAACAGCCTCTAATGGGAAAAATAACAGCACAAAGTCTAGGAGTACTCAAAATTGGCCTGCCGAGCCAAAACAATGTTGTGGACAGAGTTGAAACTAAGAAAGAGTTTCCTAAAATTAAGGGTGTCAGTCTAAGCCTTCCTATTGATCGGAGTATTCCTCCGGTCATTCAGCCGCTGCGTCGTTGTCCAATACCGTTACTTCAAAAAGTCAAGTCGAAACTTGATGAGCTGTTGGAGATGGGGATAATAGAGAAGGTCACACGACCCACATCTTGGGTTTCGCCTCTAGTTCCAATCATTAAAGATAATGGGGAACTCAGACTGTGCATTGATATGCGAAGAGCTAACCAAGCAGTTCAAAGGCTCAATCATCCACTGCCGATTTTTGACGATCTGAGTCCGAAATTCCGAAATGCTCGATACTTCACAACGCTCGACATTAAACAAGCGTTTCATCAGGTGGAGTTGAATGAAAACTGTCGAGATATAACCACATTTGTTACAAACTGGGGCTTGTATCATTACAAAAGGCTTCTTTTTGGAGTAAATTGTGCGCCTGAACTGTTTCAGAATCTCATGGAGAGCATACTGGCAAGTTGTAGGAATACCGTGGTGTTTATTGACGATATCATGATATTCGGATCGTCTGAAGAAGAACACGACAGCTGTGTAAAGGAAGTACTAAAGGTTCTTAATCAACAAGGAATATTGCTCAATGATCATAAATGCAACTTTAAACAGCGAGAAACAGTGTTTCTAGGCCACAAGCTGTCTGCTGACGGAATCGCTCCCGCAGATGAAAAGGTAAAATCAATCCTTCAGTTCCGGGCACCGCAAACAAAAGAAGAATTGAGAAGCTTCCTGGGTTTGGTGACATATGTAGCAAAATTCATACCTGATCTTGCAACAGTTAACTCTCCATTGCGAAACCTACTGAGGCAAGAAACACCCTTTGATTGGAAAGCAGAACACCAGCAATCGTTTGATAAGCTCAAGAACCAGATAGGATCAGTCATGAACCTAGGATATTTCGACCCTCAAGATCGCACTCTTGTAGTCACAGACGCTTCCGGTGTAGGGTTAGGAGCGGAGCTTATTCAGTTTAAAGGGAATCAGCCTCGTATCATTTGCTACGCGTCAAAAAGTCTCTCAGATGTCGAAAAGAAATATCCTATTATTGAAAAGGAAGCGCTAGGAATAGTTTGGGCCATCGAGCGATTTAAGATGTATCTGATGGGAATAACGTTTGAATTGGAAACCGACCACCGCCCATTGGAAACTTTGTTTGCGATAACTTCCAAGCCAACAGCAAGGATTGAACGTTGGATATTGCGCGTCCAAGCTTTCAAGTTTAAGGTAGTTATTGTTCTGATAAGGTCTGTTTCTATTTTTTTTCTCTTCTAACTTAAAAACGTGTAATTGTAGGTTGTGTACAGAAAAGGTTCAGCAAACCTAGCCGACGTACTGTCACGATTAAGTTCTCATGTTGAAGATAGTCAATGGGTTGATGATTCAGAAGTGTACATACGGCATATTATGGTCAAGGCAATCTCTACTTTAAGTGAGAGTGAAAACCGCGAAATCTTCGATTCCAACACTGAATGTATGATAAGAACAGTCCAAGAGAGTGCAGCTTTAGATATCGTAGAGGTCATTACTGCAACAGAAAATGATTCTGAAATGCAAGCCCTGAAAGACTGTATTTTGAGTGGCAAATGGAGCAACGAAGCTTTAAAGCACTACTCGGCATTTCAGCTGGAGTATTCATTTGTAAATGGACTTATTATGCGAGGAACAAAACTTGTCACTCCCATGACATTAAGGCAGCGTATGTGTCAGTTGGCACATGAGGGTCATCCTGGTCAATCCATGATGAAGCGTAGGTTACGCGAACGATGCTGGTGGCCTGGCATAGACCGAGATGCTGTAAAATTCTGTGAAACCTGCGAAGGTTGTAGATTGGTTCAAATTCCAGATCCTCCTGAACCAATGGCACGGCGGCAGTTACCAAATAAGCCGTGGATAGATATCGCGATCGATTTTCTGGGACCATTACCAACCGGAGAATACGTCTTAGTGGTAATAGACTACTATAGCCGATGCATGGAGTTGGAGATCATGAGAAAAATAACTGCACAAGAAACCATCAAAAGGCTCAAAAGAATATTTCGAACATGGGGTTTACCAAGAACTATTACCTTGGACAACGCAAAGCAGTTCGTTTCGGCGGAATTCGAGGATTTTTGCAAGTTCAGTAGAATTCATTTGAATCATACTTCGCCGTACTGGCCGCAAGCCAACGGCGAAGTAGAACGTCAAAATAGGTCTTTGTTGAAACGGATGAGAATTTCTCATGCGCTTCACGATGACTGGAAGGAGGAACTCGATCAGTATCTGCAGCTTTATAATAATACACCGCATACGGTTACAGGAGTTGCACCCAGTGAATTGATTCAGAACCGGAAAGTTCGAACTAAGTTGCCACACATCGATGATCTAGAAACGACACCATCCAGCACTGAGTTCAGAGATAGAGATATGGAACACAAGATGCTTGGAAAAGAACGGGAAGATGCTGTACGTAAAGCAAGGACCAGTGAAATAAAAGTTGGAGATGTAGTTCTCATGAGAAACCTTCTACCAACCAACAAGCTTTCAACGAATTTCATGAAAGAGAAATTCACTGTTGTTGACAAGCAAGGCTCTAACGTGACAGTTCAGTCTGATGATACTGGAAAGACATATGATCGTAACATCTCGCATCTGAAGCTGATTCCTTCTTCATCGCCGGAAGAAGCAGAAAGTAAAGCAGAATCCAAAAGAACAGAGTTGCAGGATACGCGTCACACGGAAACTTCAAACTTCGAACCATTGTTAACATCGCCAAGCTCGAAGGTTCGGCGTTCGACAAGAGTAGCAAAACCTGTGCAGAAGTTCAACATATCAAGATAAGTATAAGTTTCAGAATTGATTTGTTTTCATATACTTTGAATCATTTTAAACTATAAGTATAGTTAACTTTTGTTGAAACAATATAAATTTACAATACATAACTTTCTACAGGGAAAAAGGGATGTGGTAGAATGCTCAATGAATATTAGTTCCTTCTTGCGCACTTCGTATTCACCCAGCTGCTGCTGGTATGAATGCTATGCCTAAATCACCGCCTCAGTTTATCCCCAACCTTCTACTGGTGTGTTTCGCTAGTCCCTTGCAGTGCTTCGCGCGTGGTGTGAAATCTATAAGAATCAAGGTCGTTACCACATCTCGGATTCATGATAATCAGCTGGAATACGTTCAGGATCAGCCGACGCCGAAAGCAATCTGGTCGGCGTTGCAGCGGGTGTTCGAACGGAAGAGCATAGCTAGCCGTTTGCACCTGAAAAGAAAGATGCTGACACTCCGTCACGAGAGGGGAAGTTTGCAGGAGCATTTCCTCGTGTTCGACAAAATTGTGCGGGAGTATAAAAGCACCGGAGCACAAATCGATGCTCTGGATATTGTTTGCCATCTTTTGCTAACGTTGGGGCCGGCATTCGCTACCGTCGTGACGGCGTTGGAAACAATGCCGGAAGAAAATTTGACAATCGAATTCGTGAAGTGTCGTCTGCTTGACGAAGAGATTAAGCAGAAAAGTGGTGGTGTGGAAGCTAGCCTGCCGGCTGGTGATTCAGCAGCATTTTCTGGAGCGAGTAAGAAGAAAACCGGCCAGTATCAGAAGAAACAGTTCAAGTGTTTTGGTTGCCACAAAGAGGGACATAAATTGTCCGAGTGCCCGGAGAAGAAAAGGAAGGGATCGAATAGGAGTAGTGCGCATTTGGGAGAAGAAGAAAATGGTGTGTGTTTTGCTGGTGCAAGGAAATTCTCAAGCCGTGAAGTTGGATGGATCGTCGATTCGGGTTCGTCGGAGCACTTGACAAACGACAAGAGTTTGTTCAAGCAGCTGTCGCCGATGAAGAATCCGATGCAGATCGCAGTAGCCAAGGAAGGAGAGTGCATCGTCGCAAAGGAACACGGTGAGGTACAACTTTACTCTCAAGTGAATGGTAAGTCGATTCCGATTACTTTGAAAAATGTGTTGTTCATTCCCGAAGCGAGAGTAAATCTGCTATCAGTGAGAAAAATGGAGACGGCCGGACTAAAAGTGATTTTCGCGGAGGGTAAAGTGTCGATTGAACGAGAATCCGGTGCAGTTGCGGTGGGTAACCGGCGAAAAATACTTTGTGACTTTCATTGACGACTGGAGCCGTTTCACCGTCGTGTGCTTAATCAGTTCGAAGGATCAGGTAGTGGACGTTTTCCGCGAATATGAAGCCATAGTGTCCGCGAAGTTCGAAAGAAGTATCTCGCGTTTTCGTTGCGACAACGGTACGGAGTACATGAATCGGGCTTTCCTGAGTTTTTGCAAGGAGAAGGGTGTGCAAATAGAGTGGACGGTGCCGTACACGCCGGAACAAAACGGTACCAGCGAACGCATGAACAGAACGCTTGTAGAGAAGACACGATTGATGCTGCAAGATTCTGGGGTGAGTAGTGAGCTGTGGGGTTCCGCTGTTCAAACTGCGGCGTTTTTGGCGAATCGCAGTCCAGCAAGCGCTATCGGCGAGAAGAAGACACCTTTCGAAATGTGGGAAGGAAAGAAACCAAACGTGGAAAAGCTTCGAGTATTCGGATCGGACGTTTTTGTGCACATTCCGAAGGAGCTGCGGAAGAAACTCGACGGCAAATCATGGAAAGGAGTTTTCATCGGATACTCACATAACGGCTATCGAGTATGGGATCCAAGGCGGAAGCGGATTGTGGTGGCACGAGACGTGATTTTTGTCGAGGATAGATGTGTGAAGCAAGCGGATCCTAGAAGAAGTATTGGAAACAGTGAAATCGTTCGGGTTCCTGTATCTTCCGGAGAAGCGGATTCTAGTGATGATGAAAGTGAAGAAGTACCGGATCCGGCGAATGAACATGAAAACGCAGAAGAGCAAAGTGACCTGGAGCAAAATGAAGAGGACAATGAGGGAGAATATGAATCCTGTGGGGACGATACGCTTCGTGGAGAAATATCGCAGGAAATGAGTGAAGAAGCCAGGAGTGACTGGCGGCCGCGGCGGAATCGACATGCTCCTTCTTGGCACAGTGATTACGATATGAACATTACCGGATATGCGTTAAACGCTACGAGCTACGTGGAGAACTTACATAGTTCGTTGTGTGAGATGGAAAAACGAGCGGATTGGCCAAAATGGAAGACAGCTGTTCAAGAAGAGATTGATGCACTGGAGCGGAATCATACGTGGACGCTAGTGAAACTTCCAGAAGGGCGTGCTCCGATATCCTGTAAGTGGGTTTTCCGGGTGAAGAGAAGTGAAAACGGCGAAGAAGATCGGTACAAAGCAAGACTTGTGGCACGGGGGTTTACGCAGCGATACGGATTTGACTATTCCGAAACGTATTCCCCGGTGGCAAAGCTGGACACGCTCCGTGCAGTTTTAGCCATAGCAAACCAAGAAAAGATGACAGTCCACCAAATGGACGTGAAGTCGGCTTTTCTGAACGGATCGATATCTGAAGAAATTTACATGACTCAACCGGAAGGATATGTGAAAGGGAAGAACCTAGTGTGTAAATTGAATAAATCGCTCTATGGACTAAAGCAGGCGTCAAGAGCATGGAATGAACGTTTTCATAGTTTTGTGGAGAGTCTTGGGTTCCGTCGAAGCACAAGTGATAAGTGTTTATATGTGAAGGGTACAGGACAGAATCAAATGTTTCTTGTACTTTATGTGGATGACGTTTTGCTAATTGGACGACACTTGAAGCTTATTGAAGTTGTGAAAAAGTGCCTTTCGACGGAATTCGAAATGACTGACGTTGGGGAAATTAACTGTTTTCTCGGCATGAAAATCAAACGAAATGTCGAGGAAAGGTTATTGAGAATTACTCAGCGGAGTTTTCTGGAAGGACTTTTAAAACGGTTCAACATGAGTGATTGTAAACCAGTATCAACACCGATGGAATGCAGGTTGCGGCTCAAGAAAGGAGAAGAATCGATGCGGACGGACAAGCCATATCGAGAGTTGGTTGGATGTTTAATGTACGTTACGTTGACATCTCGACCTGACCTGTGTGCGGCTGTAAATTATTTCAGCCAATTTCAAAGTTGCCCTACGGAAGAGCACTGGGTGCATTTGAAGCGCATTCTCCGGTACATACGTGGTACTATTGACCTTGGGCTGGTATTTCGAGGAGACGATGAAGCGCCGGCAATGGAAGCATACTCAGATGCAGACTGGGCTAACGACCTGGTAGATCGACGCTCGCTGACAGGATTTGTTTTTCGTGTGCACGGATGCACGGTCAGTTGGCTAACAAGGAAACAATCAACGGTCTCACTCTCATCTACTGAGGCAGAGCTCATCGCTTTGTGTGTCACAGTTTGTCATGGAATCTGGCTGACTCGGTTGCTAAAGGAACTAGGAGTGAAGCTGGAAGAACCAATAGTTTACTTCGAGGACAACCAGTCAACCATTCGAGTCGTGGAGGATGAACGAGATGTCGGAAGATTGAAACACATTGATATAAAATTCCGATTCGTACGAGAACTGATTCAGCGAGGGCAGGTAGCAGTACGATATATTCCAAGTGCAAATCAGCTTGCAGACGTTATGACGAAGGGATTACCTGGTAAGGCGTTTCTGCAACATCGTAACAATTTGGGATTGATGAAGTTCGGAAATTCAGCGAGGGTGTTGAGGTACCAATTTCCAACCCCTACTGTGGAGATGCTCTTAGCGTGCGCATCACTGGAGTTGCTTTTAGCTAGCGCGCCATTCCTGTCATCACCGTGCGGTTAGCGCGCGCTTTTTGTTACTACCTCATTCGTGAAACAGTTGTCGAGCAAACAAGACTATGTTAACCTTTTTGCTACAGAATAAAGTTGTTTGTTAGTTTAAGTTCATTAAACTAGTGTAGTGTTTTAGTTATTCCGGTTGATTGTCCGTTTTCCCATAAAAGTATGTACCGCTTCTAAAAATTAGCTACATAACAGGATAAAGTAGATTTTTGTCAAGCTACCGGTGAAGTGGCCTGGTGCAGAAAAAGCTGAACTTCTAAAAAGAAATCTGCCTATTTTAACGATATTTCATGTACCTTTATTATTTTGTCGAAAACATTCAAAAACTCTTGGAAGACTCGTTTTAAGTTAAGTTTTAAGTCAAATTAAAAAAAAAAACTTGCCGAGAAGTTAAATTATTTTTGGACCTCTGTCGAAATTCTTTAAATTCTTGGAAGATTTTTTTGAGAAACTCCTTGTGATGCCACGGTGTGCCAGAAACCGTTATTAACAGAAAAAAATGTCCAAGAATTTGGCACCCACCATTCGAAAGATATATCACTCGAGCATCATCTCCGTGAATTTTAAAATATTCTAACGAGGGAATCGAAAGTTATCGTGATTTGAAAGTTTTTAGCTATTTTGGAAGGGAAATTCACATGCTTATGAACATTTCCCAACGGTGCATCATTATTAACTTGTAAACCAGCCAAATTATCACCAGCTTTGCATTAAGCATTCAAAACATGTGATATCCAAGCACCTTCTCTGCAAATTTGAAATCATTTGGTCGAGAAAATCTGAAGTTACAGTGATTTGTATTTTTATGATTATTTCTATGAAGTTTATATTAGAGCTTATTTATGTGCCTTTGTTATGAAAGTGTACATAATTTACAAATAACAATGTCTATAGGACTGACCCTCGGCATTCAAAAGATACAGTAGTCAATTATCTTCGCAGTTAATTTGAGAATATTTTATAAACAGACAACATAACTAGAGTACTTTGAAGTTTTGGAGTAATTAAGATTTTTTTTCAATCGTTTGAAACACGCATTTAATAATTTTGACACAAATTAACTTAACAGATTTGCATTCAACTTGTATCTTTCATTGAAGAAATCCAATGCTTCATTAAATCACAACCAAATGGGTTCGTTTTAGTAAATTTTGTTTCATTTCCGCGCGTTTGGCGGGGCAGTGTTTGCTTATGTCCCAAATAAGCATATTGGTGAAACTGAATAATTTGAAAGTGGCACCTTGTTGCTCAGTCGAGTTTGGATTATCAACTGGTGAGATCGTTTTATTCTAGTGTTTTAAATAAGCTAAATATGATGGTTTACATTTTATCCATGACAGCGAAGGGGATACGTTTATATAAGTGTTTGCTCAATTAATACCGGGGTGTACCCCCGTTAATTTGAACGATACCTCATGCAAACCATCGGGGTTCATTTTTAATTTGAACATCTAGTTCCATTCCACTTTACTCCGTTCCATGAGCTAAATGACGTTTGAACCATTTTTAATCTGAACGGTGTGCAAATTAACGGGGTACAAATTAAAAAGTGTTCAGATTAAATGTGGTCAAACCAACGGGGATACCCGGTAGTCAGTAGGAGTTTATTGTAGAAATTAACCTTGTTTCATGTTTTGCAAAATATGTAAATGCAACAAGCCTTATATTTTGTTTAGTTCCTTGAATTATACGATACTGTAAGTGTCGACTTTTCCTTTAGATACTGATAAATTATTTTTGGATTGATGCTGCATGATTTGCATCATGCAAAATCTTTGAATGGTTCGTCATCAAAGGTATCGTAATATTGATTCTTCAGTCATGTTTTGGGCATAAAAGGGTTACTTATTCATTATGTTGTTGACTTCATTATGTTTTGAGGGAGATATAACAGGGTATAATCAGAGAAAATGATGTGATGATCGCTAGGACTATTGTAATTAAGCGTTTTGTTTACCAAGACGAAACTTTTATATAACCCCTTCCAATTTTTCAAACTACATTGACTTATCGTGGAACTGCAGAGGATTCCAACGGCTTCCTCAAAGATAGTAACACGTAAATATTTATTCCACAACCCCAATTGACCTGTATTCGGACGCAGCAGTACCGCGTTCTGCTTATTACAAGGAATGAGAACTCCATTACTTACACACTAAGAGTGGTGCGATTAATCTTAAGTAGCATCTGTTGGTTGCTTGTGCTTGTATAGTTGCTCTTGTAATAACGGAGAAGCAACAGTAGGCGGTCATTCACGCTATTAAATCACATTGATCAACATATTGATAAGAATTTGTTGCAATTAGTAGTGGTTGGAACATTGAACATGGCAATTTAATAATCAAAATATACTTCCAAAACTTCAAAGTACTTTAGTTATGTTGTCTCTAGATAAAATATTCTAGAACTAGCTGCAAAGATGCTTGAATAATACATCTTTTAAATGCCGAGTGTCAGTCGTATGGACATTTTTATTTGTAAAATCTGTGCATTAATATAACAAAGCCATAGAAAAGCTCTAATTTAAACTTCATATAAATCATGGTAAATATACAAATCACTGTAACTTCTGATTTTCTCAACGTAATGGTTTCAAATTTACAGGGAAAATACTTCGATATCACATGTTTTGAATGCTTAATGCAAAGCTGATGGTTACTTGACTTGTTTACAAATTAATAATGATGCACCGTTGAGGAATATGCAAAATAGCTCAAAACCTTCAAATCACTATAACTTTCGATTCCCTCGTTAGAATATTTTCATATTCACAGAGAAGTTGCTTGAATACTATATCTTTCGGATGGTAGGTGCCCAATTCTTGGACATTTTTTTCTGTTAATAACGGTTTCTGGCACACCGTGGATGCTTCTTCTAAGAATTTAGAAAAATCTAGTGGAATCGCTGAGGAGTATCTGGAGAAATGTGCCGCTTGAAAAACTCGTTGCAGTAGTTCTTGGAGTAAGTCCTGGACAAATCCAAAAAGGACTGCCTGGAAAAACTCAATGATGAATCCAAAAAGATTGCCATTTATTTGAGGAATTTTCGCGAACTTCTATGATGAATACCAGAAAGACATACTCAGAAAAATCTCATTCAGAATACTTAAAGTATCTGAAATAATTCGTTTGAGAAATCCTAAAACTATTAGCAAAGGAACACTTGGGAAATTCTTGGCGTACCTTTGGGGAAAACTGCTTGGAGGTTTCCTCAGTACCATTATTGCAGGCCTCTTCAGAAAAATTCTTGATTGAATAAAAAAGTGCTAGAATAATTCCTATATGATTTGTTGAAGAATCCTCTAAAAACAACTGGGTGAAATTTTGACAATATTCCCGAAATCTGCAAATTTTAAAAAAAAAACCTCGATTAATTGTAGAAATGTTTATATAGGAACGATTTATCACCCCTGTTCTTGTTTACGTTCGAATGCGCTTTCGATCGAAAACCGTTCGCATTCTCGTTTACGCCAGCAAAATCAAATAGGCCATGGATTCGAACGAATAGGATTCGATTGAAAGTTGGATCCGCCGTAAGCAAGAATGAGGGTGTATATATATTTAACTATAAATTGTTAGTGAAATCCATGGCATAACTTCGAATAAATTACCAGGAGAAATTTCAAAAGAAATTCCTTGATGAGTTACTGGAAGTCACCCGAGGGAAAAATTCTGATTATTTTGCGTGAGAATTTTTGGACTATTAACCCCTCTACCGGCAGCTTCATTTTTTACAGCTAAAAAAAATATTCAAATCGCCATAACTTTTTTGTTTCTTGATATTTTTGCACCACTTGTTCACAAGATCTGAAAAAAAAAACTCTTCTAGTTTAAGAATCCGTGTCGATATTAATCATTGGTGATCTAGTTATGAAGATAAGGTGTGGCCCATTTAGTATTGGAACATACACAAATTGAAATAAATTGGATATAATTAAACAAAAATGAATTCTGTTTTAACTCAAATGTTGCATTGTTTATAAGCTTCAAAGGAAAAATAAAAAAAAAATCATTCTCTTTTACAAGTAATTGTCGGACTTTTCCCGGAATACGGTTAATTAATTTGCGCACACTATTTTCATCCATATTTTTGACAAGTTCAGCCCATTTAGCTTACAGTTCGTCGATGTTTTGGCGATACTTTCATTCGCTCTTAGCTTCCGCTCCACAATAGCCTAAAATTTCTTAATTGCGCTGAGTTGGGGTGAATAAGATGAGTATCACCTATCATGAAAACATCCTTAAATTCCGTCAACATTTGATCAAACAACTTCATGGCACGGAACTTGGCCACATTTCTCCAATTTGCTTCCCTAAGTGGTTGTCTTCAGACATGGTATGATCGGAGGCTTCAATATCCGAAGTCGAATCCATTTCGCGGTACTACACGGCAGCATCGAACTTTTTGGCCAAATCGCAGTTTTAAATTTTTGGGTTTGAATCAATGGTCCTGATTTTAATCCACAGCTGACGGTGCACAGTAACTGCCCGACGCTTCCTTTGTGGCTTGCTATCTGTCAAAATAGTTACTTCGTACTTATTCAGTACAAGCCACACAGTATTTATTGAAAAACCTAACACTCTTGCGATTTCTATTCCTGATCAAGACGGTTTTTTCAAATTTTTATGCGCAATTAATTTCCTTTTCTCTTCTTGCATGTTGAATTTCTCAGAAGTGCGTTTGAATTAAGCTGCGAGCATGTGAGGTTATTATTGTTTTAGAGCACACATGGACGGTTCAGCTTCTAATTTTTACCACTAGAGTCGTTATAAGAAGATGTTTGTTCCAATTCTAAGTGGGCCACACCTTATTCCGATGTTCCTTGGGGGAACGACATTTTCCATATAAAATGTCTTTGGCAACCATTTTGTCTTTGATTAATTTATAAAAAAAATAAAATGTGGACTATAAAATGCCAAGTAATAAGGAGCTACTCTTATAAATCATACAAATTGGTTCAGTATTCTTGGAGAAATCTGAAAATTACGATATGAGGTTTTTCAGAGTTTTCAACATATTTATTTGTCCAGCGTGGTATCAGAAACATAAATGCTTATTACTCAAAGACGGCTGCACCAAATTGTTTCATTTTTTCACAACATACTCGCAGCAGTGTATCATTCCGAAAAGTAAATATCCGAATACGATAAAAATTCTGTCTCAATTTAAGTGAGTTATGGCTACGCGTCGGTCCTCCAAAGAATTTTGGAATATCTCCGGATCCAGATGACCAATTATCAATATTGACACATATTCTAAAACTAAAAGAGTTTTTTGAGAGCTTGTGAAAAAATTGTTATCGAAAAACAATAAAGATATCGCGATTTGAATATTTTTTTAGCGGTAAAAAATTTAGCTGCCGGTAGAGGGGTTAAAACAAAATCTGGACAAAAGAACTTTCGATTTATGAGAAATTTTATGGAGGGATCACCAGCAATTTTTTGTGAAATTTGTCGAAAAATCATCAAAGTACATTATAACATAATTTATTAGAAGAAGTGCCTGTAGGAATCATTGTTACAATAGCAGAAACGCAGGAGTGTTTATATAGGATTAATATTGAGATAAATATAAAAAAACAATGTTTTTGACTTACTCTTTTGTCAACTCACGGATTTGAAAATATCTCAGCTATATTCAGAAATAATTTGTACAAACCCATGCCTTTGCTTCAACTTCTCTAAGGTTATTATAATAATTTCAATATGAGTGAGACCTGCTTGATTTAGTTCGTAAAAATGGATTGAAGCCCCCATATCTGCCAATTTTTTATGTCGTACAAACTTGAGCAAATTGTTGGGAATTATTTATGAGAAAACATTTATGAATCAAAAGTCGTTACTCCAATTCTGTGTGTTTTTTTTTAATATGAACCTGAGTCTAATAAAGTATGTAAGTACCTCAGGGCCGCATTAAGCTTAGGACTATATCAAGCGTATAGATGAATAAACAATGAAAGTTAAATGAGAATAACGTACAAAGACCATAAAATTTGGGAGCATGGCCCACTTCAAATTTGACCTTGAATGATCATTAATTAGGGATAATCTATGGACCCCTATACATCGCTAATCTACGTCTACTCCAGTAATTCATTCTTGCCAAGTTTATATTCATTTTGGGGTCTTACAAATTGTCAGGTTTTTGCGAGCTATGTTAAACATGTAAAGCTATGGAAAATCCTTACCGTGATTTGGGGGCCCCTAGGAGCTCGAGGCCCGGTGCGGACCGCACCCATCGCTCCCCCTAGGTACGCCACTGCATTTCGCGGGACAAAAGCGAGTTCAGGTCACTTTATTTTAAAATAATTTTAAATGCATATCGAAATTGCAAAAAAAAAATTGTAATCGTTGCAGAATTCGATTTTTAAAGCACTCGTCGAAATTAATGTATGTTTCGTGTAAAAAAAAAACAACTTTTGCAACTGGTTTCGTAAACTAAGATTACAATTTCAATAAATATAAGAAAAATCTAACAAATTTTGTGCCTGATTTTTAATTCAAGCATGTGTTGACGTTCAAAACATTTAGAAAAGTCGAGGTCGGGAAGGGGCTCAATGCTTCTTAATTTTGCAATAATTAGGTCGGTTGTTAGCGTGTACACAATAATGGAAAATTTATCCAATTTGAGGAGCTCATTTTGCCGCGACTTATCATAGGGTAAGGGATCTAATTTTCGACCCTGTGCTAATTTTCGAACCATTGATAGAACAAACGTGATTTAAAATACTATTTAATATTTTGAACCTTCATCAATCATTGGAATGTGTCATTGCTGTTATATCAGTTGTCTGAATCAGTCCTGTTTTCTTCCAATGATGAAAAATCTTCACATATGCAAAAGACTCAAATCAGTATAAAAATTGATCAAAGAAATACCTGTTCAATGAAGGTTAACAAAAATAGACCAAATTTAAGCATATTGTATTGAATTATATTCATTTATAAGCAAACATACATATAATTATACGTTTAAAATTGTTCGAAAATTGAAACACCATATTTCAATTTTCGACCGGTCGAAAAAGCATGCCATGATTTCAGCAAACGATGTGTTTCAGTTTTCGACCCACCATCCGAAGTAAACATTCGTTCACCGTGATGGTGGTGCTTATTCTGTGAAGTTAAATAGCTTGTTTCAACGGTTTTCATCAAAAATGGTTAGAAATATACTAATCTTGCTTTAATTCCATCGAAATTATATTTATTGACTTATTACAGCGTCCAGAAAACTACAGATAAGTCTACGCAGAAACCGACATCCAGGATACGGTTTCAAAGGTAGTCAATAATGAAGGAATTCCGATATCGACAGTATATTGGATTCGAGATTGACGAAGAAATCGCAGTCCGTCTTTCGTCCTGGACCGGCCACAATACTACCCGAGCAGAAGAAAATAACTACTGAATACCAAATTGAGGTACTCCATACCAGATAATTTCCAATACTTACAACCTGAATGAGGTATGAACGAGCCCTACATAAGTGGTAAAATACCTCAAATAATATCTCAAGCATATTCTACGAACACCAAACTGATAATTAGATCAGGTATTGTAATACCTCAATAATACTTCATGGATTTTCATATAAAAGTGAACTTTTTCTATAGTAGTTCAATACCTCCAGCAGACCTCAATAGCTGTCTAATACCTCAATTAAGTATTTTTAATTGTTTTAAAGATTTTTTTCAATACCAGTTTAATACCAAATGAGGTATTGACAACTAAACAATACCTAATTTTGGTATGATACCAAAATATGGTATGCAAAAGTTATTAGGGAGTTATTTGTTCCTCCTCGGGTAACAATAGAATAGGAGACAGAACTCGAAGAGTGGATATTCAACAGTCTGCGACGCGGATGGCCAGAGACACGTGACTCAGTTTCGGAATCTGTTAAAGGGTTTCTTGATGCTGCTGAAAGGCCTAACAATTTTAAAAACAATCCGCCAGGTAAAACCATTGTAAATTGGATGCGTTTATTCTTGAAAAGACACCCAAACATCATAGTTAGAACTCCTGAATTCATCAGGAATGGTTTCTTAGTTGGACATAAAAAAGTGGTTTGCCAAAATTGAGGTTTATTTGAAAGCGAATTCAAAGTCAGTTTTGGAACTACGTGGAAGCCGTAACGTATACGGCATCGAAAGAGGATCCAGCAAAACCAACATCACGACTATGTACCAAATCAGCTAAAAAAATCCAAGCCAAAGACTAAGAATCAAACGAAATCGAGTGCTAATTAGCCGAAGAGTAAGTTTTTTGTTATCTTTTTTTTATTAATTACACATTAATCAAATGAAATATATGCTCTCAATAAAATGGTGTTATGTGTTTGCTACAAAAATCAGTTAGTGTCCACGTCTGCTCTCCTTGGCTAAAAATGTCTTGATCTTCCCATGTTCGTTTATCAAAATTACAATGCACCCAAACAGAAAAAAAAAAATGATTTCCATTCCCTTTAGTGAGACAAGTACAAACTTTATAAAAATACCATAAATTAGTGTTTTCCTCATACAATACAACGAATATACTGCTGCAATCATTATCACAAGTATGGGTCGAAAAATGAAACAATGGGTCGAAATATAGCACAAAAAGATAAAGCCATTTATCTCGAAAAATACAAAAATTATAATGAAATATCACCTGAAAGCAGCTATACATGAACAAACAATGTTTTTTTTATCCAATTGTCAAATTTAAATATTGATTATGGCATTTTTGCAGGTTTCATTGGAGTTTTCATCACATTTGCTGGTTTCATGAGTCGAAATATAGTGCTTTTACCCTATAAGCATAATCTCAAGATAATAGGTGATATGAATAAAACCAAGCATTTACTCGTGCTCAACATGACTTGAGTAAAGTAAATGGTTTGAGCATTTACTCAGAACCGTATGAATAAAGTTGAACTTTACTCAAAGTAAGTTCGAATTTCGAACATAGCATTTGCTTTGTCAAAATTGTTGTTTACTTTTGAAAGGTGCCATTTTTATGAGAGAGTTCAACGGTTTGAAATTGATTTCCGTACGCGTACGAGTTTAAACTATCTTTTGCATATATTTTTCATTAAAAAAAAAGAGTTTGTTACAACCTATTTGCAAAATGTCAGACGGAGAATTCACCAATGAAGAATATCTACTGGATCCGCAAACAAGTAAGCAAATTAGCTAAATGTTAATTATGAATATGAAATATTTTTTATTTTATTTTTGATCTTAGGCACTGATGAAGACGAAAGCTTGGATGATGGCGTGAAGCAGAAAACAGGAAAAAAGATTCTCGATGATACTAAGTTCATTGAGATAATGATCATCCACGGAAAAGTGCTGCTTGAGAAATCACAAGCACCACCTATAAAGGAAAAGAAGAAAAATGCTGCTAAGGACATGTGTATACAACTGCTTATACAACATGGCATAGATATGACGCCGAAGCAGGTCATGAAAAAGATCAACAACCTAAAAGCAAGGATCAAGGCAAAAACTGACCGGAAGCAAACCGGCAATCGGAAAATCAATTTAAATGGGCCTGAAAGAAAGTTTTTCGATCTGATGGGAGGTGTTGACAATCCGAGCGTGAGCAAGCGTCCCTGTAAGTATTGTTTTATGTAAAGAGATTTTAAGAGACAGGTCATGTTCTAGCAAAAGCGTAGAGTAACGTATTTGTATCCTAAGGCACGCTGTCCTTATACTTAAATTCCCTACCAATCGGTTAGATTTAATATTCTTGTGGTGATTTTCAAATAGCCGTAGCGGTAAACGCGCAGCTATACAATAAACGACCTTCAGCTGCGTGATTGAATCTCACCGGTCTAGGGATTTGAGATTTGCTCGACTTCCCAGGGCGGAGAGTAGCTTCGCGCTTGTCAGTTGCCACTATTGCAATTGGCAAAAATGGCTTTAAGTTAATAAGGACGCATTTAAATATAACGTAACGCTCAAATTACCAATTTCAGACCACCTCCCTCCCCCACGTAACAACCTTTGTATGGAAAAATTATTTTTTTGTATTGCTCGTAACACTAGAATATGCACCTCCCTTCCCCCTGTAGCGTTACGTAATATTTGAAGGATCTCCGACTGTGGAGGTGTTCATAACTACACTCAGAAATAAAAATAGTCACAGAATTACTAAAGTTTATGCATTAATGACTATTTTCTATCTGCCTCTCTTTTATTCTGCTGAGAATTTCTACACTAAATGTCATTTCGCCTGGGTTGCCTATCGATGCTTCAACCCAGGTGAATTGACAAATATGAATAAATTTCCCTGCAGAACGAAAGAGAGGCAGATGCAAAATAGTCATAAATTACTAGAATTTAGTAATTCTGTGACTATTCGTGTTTCTGAGTGTACAATGAAAAACCGGCTCTGCCTAAGTTGGGACGTTACGTCAAAAAAGAAAGATAATCTATATTTGTCACGCTATTTGCCACCACTTCTTCCATCCATTTGTTTCGATTTTTTTATAAGTTCTCTTTAGTTTCCACCAAGACTTACTTCCCTTAGTGCATGACGTAATTTGTACACCATCCCCTACAAGTATTAAGCTTACGGTATAGTTCACTTTATTCGTTTTTTTAATAATTTGTAGATGGTGTCGCTGTTGGATCATCTGGTAGGCAGCAAGATACGGCTCTTGAAGAGGACGAAGGACAAAGTGCGGTTAACGAGGAAGCCAACAATGAAACTGCAAACATTTCTGTGGATCAGGTAAGATCGTTTTTCTTCTTCCTTTTTTATAACATACTGACACTCTATAGGGCGTCAGTTCTCGGCATCAGTTCTCGACAAACATTAGAAAAGAGCCCAAGAGGTCTTGAGCCTTTTTTCATAAACGTTGCTGTTGAGCCTTTTTTCACCCGCCCACGCAAACTAACTCCACTATCAGAAAGATCAATATTAGCTCTTCCCAATAGTGTTATTGATAAACGTGATCGAGTTAAATGGGGTACAACAGCGTCTTGAAAAGCCATTGTTTACCTATGTCAATGTTTGTCCAGAATTGTAGTTTTACGTCCGCTTATTTCTGAGACTAAACCTAAACACCAGACGCTCAGAAAAAAATTCACATGTTTTACAATATTTATCGAACCCATCATCATATGAACCGGGACCAAAATCGTACTTCCCAGTCGGAGGAGATTTCAGAAAATCCCGACGGCGTCGACGATAATTGATACTCAGCCGGTTAGGCAATCTTGAACCGTTCCTCAGATCGGTCACATTTCTAATTACGTTTATATTTAAAAATGTTAATATGTACGTAAACATACCACGTACATCCTAGGCCAATTAGATTAATAATCAATAATTAAAAATTATTATTAATGCATATAGTCTTCAACCTCAATTTGAATTATATGCTTTTCCCTATACATGTTCAACTGGATTTTTGGTACAGTGTCCGTTAGATTTTGGAAACATGTGAATTAAATTACAAAGTAATCCTACAACCTTGGTTATGATGAACCCTCGCTTTTCCATGATAGCTCCAGAGTTCCATTGGTTTTCGACAAACTGAAAACAAACCCAATAAGATGAATACTATGCAGTAGTTACTAGAATATGATTCCATGCTTATTCGATAGAGTTAACAATTTGTTTCAAAAGTAAGTAATCAATTAGCTATTGAAAACCAATCCAAATTTTATTAAATTACTTCAAAAAATTTAGCCCATTTACAACAGCGTTTGTTTAAGCTCTCTACACAAAAACACTTTTTATACCGACGTTATGAAATCAGCTCTACTTCTCAGCAGCGTACAGCTCAAGTAATTTCGATAGCGGAATCATTCCTTGACCGTTTCTTGTCCTATTCTTTTGATCTAACAATAAATTTGTCGCCTTTCAGTTATTTTGTTTGATTTTTATATTAGTTTGTTGTTTTGAAGTGTTTTAGTCTACAGCTGTTTTGAATTATTCCCAACCTTCTAGGTGAGAATAATTCTTCAATCCTTCAGATTTTTTTTTAAATCTGGGATTCTCATAATAATTCCCTCAATGATTATTTCATAGTATAGCACAGCAATTCTAAAAGTTTTATCAATGATTTTCAGGATTATATTTGGGACTCCTGCATAATTGTCAAGTCTCTGTAGATTTTTCCAAAATCTTAAAAAATCTAGAAAGCCATCATTTTTCGCAATGTCTTCACAGATAACTTAAGCTTTTCCTCAAGGGATTGTATTAAATTTCCTACTAAGGATACTCCTGATTTTTAATTACTCCATAAAAAGATTTTTTAATTAGAAACTTCAAATAATTTGCCAGGATTTCTTTTCTTTTAGATGTATTTTATTCGTGAAATCGCGTAAAATAAATATACAAGAACTAGCTAGTTTTCCCAAAATTTTCGTAGAAATTCATAGCAAATTCATATTTAATGCAACGTATTCAAAAAAATCTCCAAAAGTTTAATCTGGAAATCCTTAGCTATTTGTTACCCAATTCATCTATTTTTACGATAAGCATTTCAGGGATACTGTCATAAATTCACCGTTTATTTTTTTCAGATTTTTTTTTCCAAAAAATACGCTAGAAAAGTTTTCTTCGAAAATTTCAGAATTCAGAAATTTTATCCAAAAAATATTCCTTTAGAAAAGTTGTGAGAAAACTACCTAGATTTTTTAAATAATTCCTTTAGGGATTTCCACAGGAATTATGATACGACAGGGACGCCATAAACATTTTGAAAACATTTGTCATGCTTCTGATTGCCCAAGCAAACAAAACCTCTAAAAAATTCTAACATCAATTCAAATTGAATTCAGAATAATTGTTTTTTTTTTTAACAATTTTCGGTGGCAAATTTCTTGATGAAATGCTTGATCGAAGATTTTTACTCGAATTTTTGAAAACATAAAGATCTACAAGCAAATTGCTACGAATACCAATGTACAATCAATCTTACATAAGTCGGTTCAATGATCTATTTCAAAATAAAATTTTAGTACAAGTCAAAACTTAGCGTGACATAATTTGTGTTTCATCGCTAATAAATTAATCAGAATCTGATTCAGAAAATTTTACAAATACTCCTCTAATAATTTCATCTTCAACACCTACAAGAAATTATCATATTTGTATTGCAGATTAAGCAATTCCTTCAGCAATAGTCAAAATTTAAATAAAAATACTATTCATGAAGAATTCATGATTTACCTCTATTATAAATTCCAGTAATGATTTGACTAAAAATATAATACTAAAATTCTTGGACAAAAAATCCTGGTACAGTGAAAATCTATGAATCGATGTTCCATTTCTTGATGTCGACTCGTTCAACCATATTAGAAACGAAATTTTATGGTTACTATGGCAGCCATCTCGAACATTTTTTAAAGCATTCCATTACTGATTTTTTCCATGAGTCGATGGTCCCTTCATATATCGACTCATTTCCATACCAGGGTTTTTTGCCCAAGAAATTTGTGCGAAACTTTTTGGTATAGCTTCTAAACTGTCCATTTAACAAAAGTAGGCATTGAGTAATAGAGTACCAAGTATGCATTTCTTGCCAGTATGGAAAGAAACTAAAATTTATAAAAAATAGTAGAAGCTCAACAACACTTATTATAAGCTGAAATTTCGTACAGCTCATATCGCATATTGAATGAACAAACAGAAAATAAATGTGATATAAATTTTCTTCTTCTTCTTTCTAGCGTTACGTCCCAACTGGGACAAAGCCTGCTTCTCAGCTTAGTGTTCTAATGAGCACTTCCACAGTTATTAACTGAGAGCTTACTATGCCAATGACCATTTTTGCATGTGTATATCGTGTGGCAGATACGAAGATACTCTATGCCCTGGGAAGTCGAGAAAATTTCCAACCCGAAAAGATCCTCGACCGGTGGGATTCGAACCCACGACCCTCAGCTTGGTCAAGCTGAATAGCTGCGCGTTTACCGCTACGGCTATCTGGGCCCCTATAAATTTTATTACTACTATATTATAAAGGCCCATGTATAATCTCGATGTGACTGTTATGCGGCAATGTGACAAAACAACTTGGTATTTTTTCGAATTTTTTAGAACAAGTTGGTTGAATGTATATAGGTATGATTTGATGAAGTTCCACAGTATTAGCTCGAAATCGTCAAAAATGTCGAATGTGACATATATGCAGTTATGAAAGTAATTTACTTACATTATACTTTATTTAGTTATTTTAAACGGAGTACTTGAAAAAAATCTTGAACGCTTATGAAGAAGTCCAGTATTCAACACTACACTAATAACTGTCGGAAATACTGCGACATGATAGTAGGCTATGATAAACTGTATATAGAAAGTAGAAATATGTTTTTTTCATTCTTGTTCCAACTGCCAACTAAAGTAGTTTGGTCTCTGGCTCTCACCACATTTTACCATAAATAACCAATACTAATAATTACTAATTGAATATGAAATGTTTTCAGCTCAACAGACAAAGCGATGTTAGACAAACTGTCAATCAAAAAACGATCCTGGAAGAGCAGCTGAACCTGATTAAGGCTCAACAAGCGTATACGGCACAGCTTCAGGCGCAACAAGATGAGCGTCACGAGAAGGAAATGGAGTTGCTGATGCTGAAACGCAAGTTGACTTTATTGAAAATACAGCAGCTTGAAAACGAGGATTGATAATTTTTTTCCAGGCTTTACTATCAAATATATTGGATGCGATATTCTTCAGCAATAATAGAGACAAATCACTAATAAAATACAAAATTTAATATTCAATTTGATTTTTTTTAAATAAAACTATCGACGAAGCGTCATTTGAATTTCTGTACACATTATATTTATTGTCCAACGCTTAATATGTTTTTATTCTAGATTATAAAAATCACTTATACATATATTTATTTCTTTTTCAACGATTACTTCCACCTCGCAAATATGACGCAATACAATCGCGACGTCGTTGGCCTCTCTGCAATACTGTAGCATCAGTCACGGTTGGTCTGGGTACTTCTATATCATAGGTGGTTGTTTCCGCTGGTTCAAAGTCTTCATCTTTAAGATGTTTCGCCACGTTGTGCAGAACAAAGCATGCAGCGATGAAACGAGGATTTTTTTCGGTTTTTACCCTTACTTTTGACTGCAGTAATGGAAATCTTTGTTTCACTTGTCCAAAAACGCGCTCTATGACGACTCTTTCTCGCTTGTGAATCACATTGAACACTTTTTGTAAGGATGTCACAGGATCTCGGTATGGCGTCATTACCCAAGGGGTAAGAGGGTATGCTTCATCAGCCAAAAGAATCGCACCTGCCTGATTTTCCTGAATCAAATTGAAGACATTTGAGTTTTTCCATATTCGTGCGTCATGTACTGATCCAGCCCATTCACAATCCATGCTTGTAAACTGCTCTTTGGCATTACAGGTTGCTTGTACATTGAAGGAATTCAGCCCTTTCCTATTTACAAACTCATCCTTGTAGTTGCCTGGTTTATTGATCAGAATGTGAGTGCAATCTATTGCACCAATGGCACTTGGAAATTTGTATTTAGTTTGCCACATTTTCTTTTCCTGTTCAAATTCGTCCGGTGTGTTTGGAAAATGTATCCACTCGTCAGCTTTCTCAACTATTTCTTTGCACACAGACCAAATCGTTTTGCACACTGTTGTTTGGTGGATACCCAAGTCCTCTCCTACACCTACCTGTAACATACAATGAAAAATTCATATCAATTGGAAAAATCACTGAAATACTTATTCATTACCTGGAATCCTGGATCACCGACATATCTTAAAAAGCATTTCATCCTTTGAACATTCGATAACGCACCACCTCGATTTTCAAAACTATCTCCCAGAAATGCTTGTGTTACATGATCAACATTTTCACGAGTAAATCGATAGAGATCTTTGAAATTATTATCATCGCCTTCTCGCCTAGGCTTATACATTTTTACTGAGCGATTTATATAATTTCCATCTATGTCCGCTACAATCGGGAAAGGTAAATTAATAAAATCACCAGAATACATTGTTTTTTTACATTAAAATTTCAACACACGAATCTGCTACTTTTGGCGCCTGCTTATGTCAGCTGAGCATGGTCAGTAGGTGACTCACATTTTTTTGAGCATTTACTCAGATTTTACCGCTTTATTCATACGAATCTCAATGTTCGAAAAGTAAATGCTCAAGTTCTTAGTTTTATCATACCAACTTGAGTAAATGCTCAAGAAAATGATCTGACAGGTGGATCTGAGTAAAGTAAAAGCTTTTGCTCAGTTTATTCATACGACCTAATACTAGATGGTTTCGGGTTCCATCAATGTTCCAGTTGCACTATTCCATCTCTAATCTCAGTACTAGCATAAAATCACTTGACCAACGAAAATTTTCCTCTAATAGTTTATTTCATAACCGTTTTCGAATTGTTTACTATTTTTATTCCAACGTCTTCTCTCGTAGTACCATTTTTGATAACTGCCTGACCCAGCCAAAACTATTGAGATAATTACCTTTACAAGTTTACGACGTATGATTCTTCTACTCGCACCGTATCGTGCCTGTTTCTGCAACTGACCGTGTATTGATCACTATATCGATTAACTAGTTTATTATCACTCCTATCACAACTGCTGATCGAACCACCGATATTACAATAATTGTCTCCGACTTTCTACAGACTTGTCGACGTCTTCGTCGTCGTTGTGATCACACCGAAACTAGCGCCAGGAATAACGATCGTTTCGGAAGGGTCGTCGGCTTAAATGAGTGCCCATTCCGTGAGCGGTGCCGTCGAAGGCCGTTATCTGTTTACCGGCCCTTTTCGCATCTGTCGTGATTAACAATGTCAACTATTAAGGGGGTCGTCCCTAAACCACGTGGTCCTGTTTTGGTTAGATGAAGGCCTGCCCCCTCTCTGTAAGTGGTTTATCATGGTCTTTTGACTAACCCCGTTTGATCACGTGGTTACGTCTAAAAATCGGTGAAAGATTGTGTTTCGATCCATAAGACAACTCATCTTTTGTTTTGTCCTCAATTTGGTAGGGTGATGTGCTAGTATCCATCGTATTAAGCATTGATCAGTGAGAACTGCAATTTTCTCAGTATTGCAGTGAATGATGCTGATACAAACCGATGCCAAACAATTCTTTCTCAAAACGGCTTTAGCATTGTACAATAATATTTTGATAAATCTTGATCTCTTTTTGGAAATAATGCAAATAAAATGCATCTTACCGTATTCTCAATCCGTCGTATCGTTTTCAACTCCGTCGCAATCAGTTTCCAGATTCGTCTCACAGCTTACAGCTCACTGTGATGTATTGAGTGGTTAAAACACGCTATAATAAAATGTTTTACTAGAATATATAGATCTACGGACATCTCCCTCCATTCCTTCAGCATGATGGAATATACTAATTTCCTTTAAAATTAATTGTTCGTCGTCAAAATTCAGCCCAAACATAAGAACACATCGTACAATTATGGCATTTCTGGACAAACATTTGAAAAGGGCCCAAGAGGTCTTGAGCCTTTTTTTAGGAACGTTGCTGTTGAGCCCTTCTTAGCCCGCCCACGCAAACTAACACCACTATCAGAAAGATTGGTGTTAGCTCTTCCTGATAGTGGTATTGGTGAGCGTGATCGAGTTGAATTGGGCTCAACAGCGTCTTGCAAAGCTAATGTTTACCAATGTCGATGTGCCCTTTTGAAATGTTTGTCCAGATTTGCTCACAGTACAGTGAAAACAACACAATCAAAGGAACCGTATTTTCAAGTCGAGCGTCGCGCACACATTGATGCGCACAAGCTTTTTTTTTCCAGGGTGGCCACTGAACCGGGAAAAACGGGAAAAGCGGGGAAAAGACGGGAATTTGAGATGACTACCGGGAAAATCGTGTTGAACGAACATTTTGGAGCTATAAATCTACAAACCAGAAGTTGTCGAAAATTGTTTTGTTTGAATAACACATTGGAATGCTGAAATTCCTTCTTAAAAATGTTCCACTTTTATCATAACATTGCAAACCATGTTTCGAAATATTTTTTAAATCTTTTCACTACTGTCAAGGTCCTTGACTCAAGAATTATATTTTTTTAGCCTTTTCTCTAACTTTTTTGATTCGATGTTTTGAATCAAGGTTCAATAAAATTTTTTTTCTCACAATCAATTATTTTTAAAAGTATCTAATATTTCATTCTTCAAAAAATCGTCGAATAATTTAATAAATATGTTGATGTTTTATTACATCAATCGATCTGTGAAGCTGGAAAAAGTTCAGCTGTCAGAAGTATTGAATAGTTCGGTGATATTTTATGAATTTCTTGGGATTTCATTTTCTGAATTGCGAGAACAAAATTAGACATGTGATGATTGAAATGAAAGTACTCAACAACAGAAGCTATTTGGTATTATAACTTTTTTTGACACTGATCGTTTATTTAACGGAATTCCATAAATCATTTATAATTACAAAAATACCTAGCGTTTCATCTTGTTTTTGAAATCCAGTATATTTATATAAATATACTAATATATAAACTTTTGCGAAATGCGCAATTATAAAAACGCCGGCCAAGCCTAATGATTTCACAGATTTTCAAAAAGTTTGATTTTCACCGAGCTTCATGTTAAATTTTCACATACTTTTGTAAAATATTAGCTTTTACCGAATTTTTAGTGAATTTTTGACAGTTATGTTGAAATCACTGTTGTTCTACAGAAAAATCTGTTGAATCATATTTCACAAATTTTTGTTTCATTCTATGTGTGTTGTTTGCTTTGGAGAACTATTTATTTTCACGAAGAAAAAATCAAAAGATTAGAAATTGAGTTGAAATATCTTCAATTAGCTAAACAAAAAACCGGGAAAATTCTAGCGACTGTACCGGGAAAACCGGGAAAAAAGCGGGAATTTCAAAATGGAAATTTGGTGGCCACCCTGTTTTTCTAAGTACGACGGATTGAACTTTGTTTACATTCTCAATTATACGCGGCGGTTGAGGAAATTTCGTAAAATTTGGTGATATATTTGAGTTTTACGGCGTGTGATTGGGATGAAATCCTTCGGTGAAGAAGTACGAAGGTTTTCCATAGTGAAAATAAGTGCCCGGCGAAGTAAGTCACCCACGGGGGCGGGAAGGAACTTGTGTTGGAAAATGGTGTGGCTCAGTCGATCGCTAAGCATTTCTCTCAAATCGTGTTCGTCCAATACAATTTCACCTGACAAGTATAACATCAAACTAGATGTGATATTTACGATTCACTTACCTTCTGTTTTATTGTTTGTTTTTTTTTTTTCATTTGTGTGATATCTTCTTCCTCTTAGTATCAATGTCCTCACAGAGATATAGCCTGCTTCTCAGCTTAGTGTTCTTATGACACTTCTACAATTATTAACTGAGAGCTTTCTTTGCCAAAGTTGCTATTTTCGCATTCGTATATCGTGTGGCAAGTACAATTATACTTTATACCCAGAGAAGTCAAGAAAATTTCAATGACGAAAAGATCCTGGACCGACTGGGAATAGAACCCAGACAACTTCAGCATGGATTTGCTTTGTAGCCGCGAACACTAACCACTCGGCTATGGAATTTTTCGTACAAACCAATAGAGTTTAATGTTTTTCTATTGCGTAGTCACTGTCGATCAAAGTAAGCATGCATATTTCAGATGTCAGCCTTTGCCTCCCAAAGAAGAGTGCATGGTGACGTCACGAAAAATTCTTCTTCTATTTCCCTCTTTCATCACGCTCAATGGTCCATAGCACGGTGACGTCATAAAAAATCGTTCTTTTTCTCCCCTTTGAGAAATCTGAAAGCAACGGTGCCGGTATCTGTCAAAGTTAACAGGTACTGGCACCATTGTTTTCAGGTTTTGTTGAAAGAGAAAGAATTTCGCCTTGAAGTGAACTATTGACTGTCCTGGTCTTTGGCGCTCACTGCTGGAATTGTTTAGATTTTTTTATATGGAGTTGACATTCACTGCTGGAATAGGGTCCTAAAATGTTTAATGAAATCTTGTTTTTATTTAATTACACGAAAAAGCATGTTACTGCAACTACTTTAGCATTTTTTCCCGCTCAAAAAACGAATATATCATATTAAAACTTTAATTTAAAAATTGGATCCATAAATGAACCTTGACACTTGAGATCATGTTTGACGTTCGCTTAGTCGACAAAAATACCACAGGGGTTCAACTTTTTAACACCGGGGTTGTTCCTTTCTGACATTTCGGAATGGACACGGAAAACAAAATACACCCAAAATTTGAGTTTAAACCAGAGGGTGTAACAAAATTTAAAAAAAAACTTTAAAAAATGTTTTTTGGACTTAAACCATCGAAAAACATTAAAAAATTGAGTAAACATGTGTTCTTGGCCTAAACTTAATCGTTTGGCACTAAAATTGGGCCAGGGCTTTAGGACCCTATTGTTGTCATTTTTTTATATGAAGTTTCGAGGCAATGTCAGGCGTGCAACGATTGTATCGTGCCATATAAAAGGAACGAAGAATATTGTATGAAGTCTGCAGTTCAGCTAAAAAATCGATTTGTTCGGAATTGAAACATACAATTTAACATGAAAGTTTGAGTTATATTCCACATGGTGATTTAGATCACTAGAAAACACTTTGTTATCAATGGATTTTAGAGCGATATCACAAATTATGCGAGAAATGTATCGTAGACTCTATTGTACCCCTAGTGATCTTTTGCTGGGTCCCCTTATCTCCTAAAGCACCACGTGGTTTATGGACAACCCCTGTTCAAGCTATATAGTTGATGCGTTGAATCTGGCAGAGTGCGACACAACACAACGCACACGATGACTAGTCTAGAATCCTATACCTGCCTGCTACCCAACATTCTGGTGCCTGATAACAGTGTAATTACACGTACAATGGGTCATGGAATGAGAGAATAAAAGATGAGGATGATTGAGGAAAAATGCGATAATGAGCCGTGAGGAAAATGTCTGCTGCAGATCGACTGATATCTACCTTAAACCACATCTGGAGATAACGATACGTTTTATCAGTTAAGCTGTCATATGGGCCCGATGCACTTTTTTTTTGGCAAATTAGCATTGGACAAAGCAAATAAGTAGGTTTCTCTTTAGTTCATGAAATAAATCTCGCGTTCAGTATCATAAGGGCCTAACTGCAGTGATCGATTTTTCTTCATCGTTTTCTTCTTTTTCTAATTACATGGCCAAGCGACTGATTTCGACTGCTATTTTTGATTCAGTAGAAAGTACTCATAGCCCTTCGTCCTACTGCACCGTAAAATATAACCAAAATCAATTGAATTTTGCATACTTATGCAAAGAGAAAATCGACGAAGAGCAATCGATCTCTGTAGATACGCCTGTATGATACTCAACGTGAGAAATATATGGTTCATATTGCGAATTATAACAACTAACCATCCTAACAGTCATTCGACCCAAATGGCGTTTCCTTTGTCCTTGTCCTAACCTAACCTAAACTTAAATCTGAAAGATTTTTTTTTTTAATTTTAGAACATTATCTTGTACGGATCAGGCTTTCTTTGCGTATTTCAACCATAGAAGTAAATTATAATTCTCCATTTTAAGACATAGGGGATCTATTGTTGGCAAACTCGTTTTCTTCGGCAGCTTTCCCATAATGCAGCCCACTGACGCTCAGACGGTTTGACCAACATTGACTCAAGTTAAACCGACTTATGTTGATACAACCGTTTGACCGACTGTCAAGGTTGGTTGCAGCAACACGATATTTCTTCGCATGTTTTTAGACTTGTCGAGAGTCTAGTGAATATGTGATTGTTATTTTTTCGAATGCTGTGGCTGTGAGGAAGAATCTTTTCGCGATTTTCTGGCAATAATCGCAGTAAGGAAGAGATGAACTTTCAACATTTAAGTACCGGAAGGAATAAATAGTTAAGAGGAATTACAGTTATAATTCGTATGAAATATTCCGGCAAAACTCAGACATCATGACGGGTCTCTTTCGGGAAATATTCTGAGCAGTCATTGATATAGGAATGGCCATGGGATTTTTTTTTTCAAACATTCTATCCAGAATCTTAGTCGTTTCCTCTAGTTATTCTGTTTTGAAGTTTTTTGCAAGAATCCATAAGCTATATTAAGGATTCCACCAAAAGCTCTTCCTGGAATTCTACCACGAATTTTATCAATAATTCCTTTAGAAATTTATCCACAGATTCAACCAGAAATTCCTCCGGGAACATTTTTTCAACCACTGATTCCGTCAAAGATCTGTCCAAAAAAAATCCCAAGGAATTTCTTCAGGGCTAACTCCAATGTTGCCTCCTAGAATTCCTCCCGATTGTTATAACAATTTTTTCAAAGCCGAGTGGTTAGTGTTCAGAAATTTCTCTAGAAGTTAGTTCCAAGGATTCCATCACGCGTTACCCAGGAGTCACATCACGAATTCTGTCAGATATTTCTCAAGGGATTTCTGAAAAAAAAAATCATCACCAGAAATTCCCCCAAGGATTTCACCAGGACTTTTTAAGGGCTTGCTCCTAGGACTCCTCCTTCTCAAATTCCTCAAGGAGTTACATTAGAAAATCCACCAGGAATTTCTTCAGTGATTCTTTCTAGCAATTTTTCAACAGATTTCTCCAGGGATCTATACAAATACTTCCCAAGGGATTTCTCCAGTGGTTCATCCAATGCTTCCTTCAAGAATTCCACCAAATAATCCTTCAAAGATTCATTTAAGATTTCCTCCAGCGAAACTTCAAGCATTTTTATAATTTATCCAAGGATTCATCAAGCTTCTCAAGGGATTCCACCAACAATTCCTCCAAGAATTCTATCAGAAAGCTTTCAATGATTTCAAGAAAAATACTGCAAAAAATTCATCAAAACTTGATCGGCAGAAATTCCTTTAGAAATTCCACTTGTAATTTTTTGAGAGGATCCTCCAGGTTATCCTTCGGTATTCCTCTAGAGAATCTTCAATAAATTCTTTTATAAACTCCACCAGTGTTTTCTTCAAAGATTCTTCCTTGTATCTCTGAAGGAACCCTACGAGGCATTCGTCCTGGGATTTCTGCAGGAATTACTTCAATAATCTAATAAAAATTTCCGAGGATTTCTAATTGAATTTATCCATCAATTCCATCCAGCATATCTTGAAGGATTTTTTCCAAGAAATCTACCAGGAATTATCTTAGAGAATCTTTCAGAAACTGCTTCAGGGGTTGCTTTAAAAGTTCTTCCAGAAATATACTAAGGAATCTCTCCAGAAAACTCTCTAGGAATTAATCTATTGATTTCTTTGGTGATACCTCCAAGAATTTCTAAAAATATATCTCCATGGATTTTTTTTTCAGAAATGAAAAAAAATCTTTTAGATCTACTTTAGGGATCATCCTGAGGTATTTACAGAAATGTGTTGTTTAAAACTTTGAGTAAATATCAGTTAACTCCCTGAAGGAATTTATGATTATCCTGAAGCACAATGCTAGTAACACCTTTGAAGTATTTTATGGTTGAACTTCTGGCGATACTCTGGTAGATTTCTCTGGTGGTAATTCTAGCGAAACTCTGGTGATATTACCAGTGTTAATGCTAGAACAACTCCTTGTGAAATTCCTTAAAAAACGCGAAAAATTACAGATGATATAATTAGGGAATATACTGTTGAAGTATCTGAAGGATTTACTAGTGGAATCTTTATAGGAAATTGTGGTCAAATCGCATAGGAAATTCGTTATGGGATAATTGGAGTTCATCTTGGTGGCATCCACGAAGGAACCTCCCAGAGGAATCCCTGAAGGAATTCCTGTTTTAAATCCCAGGAGGAATTCCTGATAGAGTCACTGGATGATATACTGGTAGATTCCCAAATTACAGGTGAAACTATTACAACAAATTTCTGGTAATATCGCTGGAGGGTTCCTGAAAATCTTCAAGAATTCCCGGAGTTATTCCATGAGAAATTCCTTGAAAAATCCGGAGGAATCCCTTGAAGATTTCCGGGATTGATTCCTTAAGGAAATCCGGGAGGAGCTCCATGATGAATTCCGCGAGGAATCCTTTGAGAAATTCCGGAAGGAATCTCTTGAGTAATGGCGGTAATTGAATACTTATAAGAAATTTTTGATAAAATCCCTGGAGGAAATCCTGATAATCTTCGAGAATCGTTGGAGATTTTGCTGGAGGAATTCCATGAGGATTGATTTTTTAAGGAATTTCGGGAGGTATCCGTTGACTAATTCCGGGAGGAATCCCTTAAGGAATTCCAGGAGGACTACCTTGAAGAGTTCTTGGATGAATGTCTTGAAGTATTCTCTAGAAGTTCGGGTAGTATCTCCTAATAAATTGCGAAAAGAATTCATAATAAGTAACCCAGAATAACCCTAGAGGGATTCCTAAAGGGAATTTTAGAAGAATTCCTGATAGAATCCCTGACAGAACTTCTGATGGAATCCCAGGAGGATTTATGATAAAGTCTTAGAAATTTTTCTAATGGAATCCATGAAAGAACTTCCGATGGAACCCCTGCAGAAATTCTCAATGAAATTTATTGAAGAACTCCTTCAGATGGAAGCCTTGGAAAAACTTGTGATGTAATCCCAGGAGTAATTCCTGATAGAATCATTAGAGAAACTCTTGATAGAATTCCTAAAGAAATTCCAGGTGGAATCTCATGAAGAAACTCTAATGGAAATCCTAGAGGAACTCCTGATAAAGTCCTTAGAAGAACTCCTTATGGAATCCCTTGGGAACTTCTATTGAAAGACTTAGGGGAACTCCTGATGGAATCCCTATAGAAACTCTTGATAGAATCCCAGAAGGAATTCCAGGTGGAATGTCTAAAGAAAATGCTTATGAAACCCCTGAAGGAACTCTTCTTGAAATCTCCAGAAGAACTCCTGATGTAATTCCCAGAAGAGATTCTGATGTTATCGAGGATCCAGGTGAAATCTCTGAAGAAACTTCTGATTCAATCTCTAACGGAACTCCTGTTAAAATTTCTGAAGAATTCAATAATGATTCCCGAAGGAATTCCTGACGGAATAAGGAGGAACTCCTGATGGAACTCCTATAGGAATTCCTAAAGATATTCTTGCAGGAACTCCAGATGAAATCATTGGAGGAACTCCTGATGAAATCCCTTGAAGAATTTCCTATGGAATCACTATAGGAACTCCTGATGAAAACCCTGCAGGAATTCCTGATAAAATTCCTGATGGAACTCCTGACAGAATGCCTAGAGAAATTCTTTATGATAGCCCTAGAAGATCCTGATGGATTTCTTAGGTGACCTCCTGATGTTAATTCTAGAGGAAGTTCTAATAGAATCTCGAAAGAAATGCTAGCTGGAATCTCTGAAGGAACTCTTGGTGGAATTTCTGGAGGAACTCCTGAGGAAATCCTCAGAAGAACTCTAATGGTTGCCCTAAAAGTACTTCTAATAGAATCCCTATTGGAATTCCTGAGAGAATCCCAGGAGGAATCCTTGGAGGAATATAAAGATATTGTTGGAGAAACCCCTGATAGAGTCCCGATGAAATCTCTAGATGAACTCCTCATGAAATTTCTGGAGGAATTCCTGATAAGTCTCCTGAAGGAACTCCTGATAGTATCTATAGAATAACTCCTGATAGAATATCTTGAGGAATTTCGGGTGAAATCTCAGAAGAAACTCTTTATGGCATCCCTGGAGGAACTCCTGATGAAAGCCTTGGAGGAAATCCTTAATATATTGTTGAAGGAGCTCCTGATGGAATCAATGAAGGAATTTCTGATGAAATTCATAGAATAACTAGTGATGGAATTTTTAGAGAAACCCCTAATAGAATCTCTGGAAGGAATTCCAGGTGGAATCTCTGAAGGAACTGCGGATGGAATCGCTGGAGAAACTTCTAATGGAATTGCTAGAAGTATTTCTGATGGAATCTCTAAAGAAGTTCCAGTTGCTATCGCTGAAAGAACTCCTGATGGAATCCCTGGAGGAATGTCTGATGGAACTCCTGTAAGAATCCTTATGATCTCCCTAGAAGAAGTCTGTTAAATTTCTTCAAGGAATTCTTGATATGATCTCTGGAGGAAATCCTGGGAAATCTGATGAAATCCCTAGTTGAGTTCCAGGTGCAATCCCTGAAAGAACTCCTGATCGAATCTCTGGAGGAATTCCAGATGGAATCCCAGAAGAATTCTTGATGAAATTACTAGAGGAACTTCCGATGGAATCCGGAGAGGAACTTCCAAAGGAATCCCTAGAGCTAGTCCTGATAAAAACTCTGAAGGAACTGCTGAATGAAACCTTCGTGAAATTTATGATTGAATCTTTAGAAGTTCCTATTGAAACGCCTGGATGAAATCGTGTTTGATTGCCTAGAATAACTCCTGATTCTAGAAGCCTTCATTAGCCGAGTGATCAGAGTCCGCGGCTACAAAGTAAAACCTTACTGAAGGTTTCTGGTTTCAATTTCGTAATGGAAATTTTCTTGACTTCCCTGGGCATAGAATATCATCGTACCTGCCACACGATATATGAATGCGAAAATGGCAACTTTGGGAAAGGAAGCTCTCAGTTAAAAACTGTGGAAATGCCCATTGCACTCTAAGCTGAGAAGCAGGCTCTGTCCCAGTGAGGACGTAACGCCAAGAAGAAGAAGAAGAAGAACTCCTGACTCTCAGAGGAATCACTGATGGAATCCCTGTAGGAACTCCTGATAGAACCTCATGAGGAATTCCAGGTGAACTTTCGGAAGGAATTCATAAAAGAATTCTTACAGGAATTTCTTTTTAAATCACTGGACAAAATATTGATTAAATTTCTGGAAGAACTCCTGGTGGAATAATTGAAGAATTCTTGCTGAATTTGCTAAAGAAAACGGTTAGAGATAGTTGGAAACGATAGTGAAATATATAGAAACAACTCAAGAGCGTGCATTTGATAGATCACTATGGCACCGACGCTGCGTAAATTCACGCATTTTGACTTTCCATCCATCTGCATCGGAAGTTCATGGGACGTCGAAGCTTCAATTTGACATGATGACGTCGGTGTTCGTGCAACATCCCTACAGACGGTACGATCGGTTCGTCGAACATTTGGCTCCGCCCACCGGTGGTTTGAGCAAAATCAAACTCGTTTGATTTTGGCCGACCGAAACGTAAACCGTCAAGTTGGATTCAAAAACTGTCAAATTGGTTCGTCGAGCAGCATCACACACGGTCAAACATAGCACCAATATGAGCATCAGCCTGGGGGGCGGAGACAATGTTGGTCAAACCGTTTGAGCGTCTGTGGGGTGCATAAGAACTAGGAGCGGCTCACAACAGCGTCTGTTCTCCATGTGGGATGGTACGCAAACTATGTCGCGCTAAATTTCAACTTTTTCGACCCCCCTTTGTCACACTTTTTGTATGAGTCCTCCGAAAATTTTGTAAGGTTTGTCACGCTTGGCATGACCCCCTCCCCTCCCTTGCAGCGTGACGACATAATTTGTGCACGACCCCTGTCAGGGGCGGCTGATCCAGGGGGGGTGTACGCAACGAGGTTCGCCTACCGTTCATGTTTTGTGGGTGTATTCGTTTGGCTCACAACGCTGCTAGGCATCCCGCTGTTTGAGTGTTGAAATGCATCAGCATTTGCTGTCTGGCATGGCCGCGTTTCGACCTGTGCTGTTTGGGTCGGCCCGCGTGAGAGATGATTGTTAGGCGAGCTTTGTTTGTAGTTGACAGCCGTACACCCACCCTGGGCTGATCATCGTCCAAGCGCCAGAGAAAGACTCTAAGCTAAACTGCGCACTATGGCCCTCCAAACATTCAGGGGGAATGGTCCTCCGGAAATCTAGGGGGGTTGTTGTCAGGCCTTGCAAGCCAGCCGTAAATCTCTCAACTTCATCGGGAGCACACGCATACAGCGGACCGCGGATTCGGCATCGTAGAGTTGCAAGAAGTGTGTTGGGAGGGATCAATTGTGCGAACTTTAGAGGTAACCATACCATCTACCAGAGCTGCGGCAACACAAACGAGCTGCAAACAGCTTCTATAGTGATGGGAGATATGCAGAGGCGCGTGATCGGGTGGTGACCGTTCAACGAAAGAATGTGCAAGTTGAGCATCAAAGGCCGGTTCATCAACTTCAGCAAAATAAACGTGCACAGCCCTCACTCCGGAAGCACTGATGATGATAAAGACGCTTTCTACGCGCAGCTCGAACGCGAGTACGACAGCTGCCCAAGCCACGACGTCAAAATCATCATAAACGGGAAAAAATCGGTGGTAAAAATGACTATTTTAGCTGACTACGGTCATTCTTAAAACTACCATGGAATTTCAGAGAAAATTACTATGTTTACTACCGTGATGCATCAATACCCGGACGCCTAAGGTGATACGCGTAATCAAATGCTTGTATATAATTGGGTAATCGTTATTTTATTATGTATTGCTTTTAGACGATAACTATTAGGATAGAACTTGATAATTTTCACGTAATTTGCAATGAATTTATTGAAAATACCGTAAAAATTAAGTTAATTCTACATCATGTCGTGTCCACAAATCCGGACGCATGAATCAAAATCCGGACATCGATGCATCAAATTCCGGACATTCAATTAATCACAGCTGTTTTTCACATAAAACTAAAAAAATATTAAACATACCTTCAAATCACGATACGCAGATTGATAGATTTGTAAACATAATATTTTTTCTCTGTTGGATGGTCATGAAACATCATAAAACGTTGTTTTTGAAGTCTTCAGAAATACTGTGATGTGTGCATTATTCCTCATAGTATTTACACATAATTTACACTCATTTTCCGTTTATATTGTTCAAAATCACAGTGATGTAACCTTTTATCACTTTTTTCAGGTTTTCGAACAATTATAATGCAATATTTTCTTGTTGAACCTTGGGAAATTGATGTTAAAGCACAATGTCCGGATTCAAAACCACACGTATAAGTATCCGGACAGTCTTCTTCTAGCACTAAATTTTGTGTATTTCCAGTGAATTCTTCAAAACTATTGAATTTATCAAGAAAAAGACACAAACAAATCACTGCGGAATATGTATCACAAATGATAAGCACATAAAAAACGCGTGATTAATTGTCGAATTGCGATGGCGCATTGAGAAGAATTCCTTCGGTTTTCTTTAATTTTGAAAGTAAACGCTTCCGAGTGAAATTGACTTTTGTTTTAGTCATTACCGTTGTTTTACAAGACTAACTTGATGTCAATTCACGTTACAATGGTCAACAGTAGTTAACATTATTCGTAGGAATAATATTCTTACATGTTTAAAGGATATTTAACATTGAAAGTATTGAATTTCACCAGAGTGTCCGGATATTGATCCCGTCCGGATTTTGATTCATCACGGTATGTTTGTTTTAGAATAGTAGTTTCTACTGCACAATTTTTTTGCGTGTAGGAGATCTAAACGCTCAGGTTGGCCAGTAGGATGAGTTCAGACCGACTATTGGGAAGTTCAGCGTCTACCGGCTGACGAACAAAAAAGGGTTACGTCGCTTCCAAGAATATGACCATTCATAGCACATACTTCCATACCGATACACCTGGAGATCACTACAGCAGACAGAATCACAAATCGACCACGTTCTGATTGATGGTCGGCACTTCTCCGACATTATCGACGTCAGGACCTATCGTGGTGCCAACATCGACTCTGACTGGTGATGGCTAAACTGCGCCCAAAAATCGCCGTCGCGTCGCTAACAACGTAAGGAACCGGCGGCCGCCCCGGTATTACCTAGAATGGCCTAAGCAACCGGATGTCGCAGCTGCATACGCGCAGCACCTTGAGGCTACATTACCGGAAGAGGGTGAGCTGGATGAAGCCCCTCTGGAGGATTGCTGGATAACAGTGAAAGCAGCCACCAACAATGCAGCTGAGAGCAACGTCGGGTACGTGGGACGGAGTCGACGGAACAATTGGTTCTATCAGAAGCTCATCGCATCCCGCAACGGCTTCGTGTCGCGATCCGAGATGTGCAGGGATAAAGATGGGAGCATTTTGACGGACGAGCGTGAGGTGATCGAAAGGTGGAAGCAGTACTTCGACGAACACCTGAATGGCACTGAGAGCACAGGCAATGAAGGACGGGACAACGGAGGAAATGCCTTCGTCAGTACTGCGGTCGATGGAAACCAACCAGCCCCCACTTTGAGGGAGGTTAAGGATGCCATTCACCACTACCGACCTTATGAGCGTTTTGTACATGGTACATTTGGTGCGGGTGTGAATCTTTTTTGACCGCAGCTTCTTCTGGAGGTCATAGTAGGCCCGACTTCCACTGATGATGCGCCTTCGTATTTCACGGCTAAAGTTATTGTCAGCCGTCAGCAAGGATCCAAGGTAGACGAACTCGTCGACCACCTCGAACGTATCCCCGTCTATCGTAACACTGCTGAGCTATGGAAAATCATCGACGAGAACAGCTTTCTCGGGAAGCTCACGAGAAGAGCGACGATGGAAGGTGTGCAAAATTGTGTGAAGGTTTCAGGCGTACATTGCAGTTCATTTGGATCCCGCCGGGGACTACGACAAGATGATGGACTTTCGTGCCTGTTGTTCAATATTGCGCTAGAATGTGTTATGCGGAGAACCAGGTACGATTTTCATGAGATCCAGTCAATTTGTTTGCTTCGCGGATGATATGGACATTGTCGGCCGAACATTTGACAAAGTGGCAGACCTGTACACCTGCCTGAAACGCGTGGCAGCAAAAGTTGGACTGGTGGTGAATGCGTCCAAGACAAAGTACATGCTAATGCGTGCATTGCTCGCCTAGGTAGAATTGTTACGATTGACGGGGATACGTTCGAGGTGGTCGACGAGTTCGTCTACCTTGGATCCTTGCTGACGGCTGACATCATCAGTGACTGACGGAGGCGCATCATCAGTGGAAGTTGGGCCTACTATGGCATTCGCAAGAAACTGCGATTAAAAAAGATTCTCAACCGCACCAAACGTACCATATACAAATCGCTCAGAAGACCGGTAGTCCTCAACGGGCATGAAACGTAGACGATGCTCAAGGAGGAGTATTCGAACGCTCAGGACGATCTTTGGCGGTGTGCAGGAAATCGGTGTGTGACGGCGAAGGATGGTTCACGAGCTCGCCCAACTCCACGGCGAACCCAGTATCTAGAAGGTGGCCAAAGCTGGAATGATACGCTGGGCTGGACATGTTGCAAGCATGCCGAATAGCAACCCTGCAAAGATGGTGTTCGCTTCGGATCCGATTGGTACAAGAAGGAGTGCAGCACTGCAGCGCAGCGAGCTAGGTGCACGGATCATGTGCCACGAATAGAGTTTTGTGGCGTGAAATTGTTGATTCACACAGGACTGAAACGGCTGTCATCCACGAACAACTAGAGGGAAGCCAAAAATTTGGTGCTGAAGAAGGTGCTGATTTGACAGATCGCCTAAAAGTATGTATTTGAGCTTGAAACACACTGGTTTACGAATGCAACATTTATATTTGACTTATCATTCTGGTGTTTAGTGCGTATAATTTAATCCAATTTTTTTGCAGTCCTAAGATAATTTAGCCACATTTTATTCGGCACAATGATAAACGATGATCAATGGTATTGTTTGTTTTCTCATGCTACCGCGCGTGGTTTGAAGCCTAAACTTGTTTAGTCAGCACTAGTGCCACGCCGATAGTGGCTGGCTTCAAGAACTAACGCTCACTTCAGGGGGTTGTTGATTCAGTGTTATCTGTTTAGATGTTAACTAGGGTTTTTTACGGTTGCGCCTTGTTTAGACTATTATCGGTAATCAAATTTGAAACGTCAAATTCACAGTATTTTTCTTTAAAAACGCACCAATGAGCCTATGTATGCTATAAAACGTTTGAGTTTTACTGTGCGCCCTGTTTTCAAATTGTCCTTGAGAGAGAGCGAGACAGCACCAACACACGGCGCACAGTAAAAGTCAAAAGAACAAAAGGATTTATGGCACGTACAGAGGCTCATGTAGTCATTCAGATGGTTCTTTGTTCTGTCAGCATCCCGCTGACGAGATCTCCAAGACTGAACAAACAATTTCGCCAATGATATCATCAATTCGAATGAAAACACCTCAGCCAATGAAGATAACCGTCGTACTTGTTTTCCTACATTCAGTTGTTTGGCATTGGCACCATTATAGAAAACATACATGGAAAACCGTGAAAAATGATCAATTTTACCCGAAATTACGGTAATCTGGTGGATATGGAGGTATCGTGATAAGTAGGATATCGTCATAAGTAGAGGGAAATTGTCCTTTTTCACCGAAATCGCATGGACAAAAACAAAATCCGAGCAAAATGCTTAGCGATCGACTGAGCCACACCACTTTACGATACAAGTTTCTTCCCGCCCTCCTTTGTTACTTACTTTACCGGGCACTTGTTTTCACCATAGAAAACATTCGTACTTCTTCACTGAAGGATTTCATTACAATCACACGCCGTAAAAGTTCTATAATTCACGAAATTTTATAAAATTTCCTCAACGACTCAACGAGAATGTTAACAAAGTTCAATCCGTCGTAGGGTAGGTGTACCAATAGGGTCCTAAAGCCCTGTCCCAATTTTAGTGCCAAACGCTTAAGTTTAGGCCACAAACACATGTTTACTCAATTTTCCAATGTTTTCCGTTGGTTTAAGCCCAAAAAATATGTTTTTAGATTTTGTCACATCCTTTGGCTTAAACTCAAATTTTGGGTGTATTTTGTTTTCCGTGTACCTTACGAAATGTCAGATAGGAACAACCCCAGTGGTCGAACTAAAACCCCTGTGGTGTTTTTGTCGACTAAGCGAACGTCAAACATGATCAAAAGTGTGTGGACCAAATTTTTAAATTAAAGTTTAAACATGATATAGCCATTATTTGAGCGGGAAAAATTGCTAAAGTAGTTACAGTAACATGCTTTTTCGAGTTATTAAATGAAAACAAGATTTCATTGAAAATTTTAGGACCCAATTATGGATGCAATATGTCAACAGTAGTGATAAAAATCAAGTTGTAACCGCGATTCTAAAACGCAAGCATGACTTGTTGGTGTCTATTACTAGTTTAAAGCCTTGCGAATCTGTTGATTTAAACAGTTTTAGTACTAAATTGACTTTAAGCTTCTAAAAATGGATTTTAAAAAGCGTTGTCTTTGTACCAATTATGGCAATAGCGTTCCTAGCATTCGACATAAAAGTGTACCCATTATGGACTATCGAATATTTGCACGCAATGAACTCAAACCCCATGAAGAGCGAATGATAATGCAACGCTAATATGTAATGAAGATATCGCTCATAAAATTTTCCAAAAATTTTGAGTTAAATAGATGTTTAATCAATTTTTTGTAATGGGTTCATGGGAGAAAATAAATTTTCGAAAAAGAAGTTAAAATGTAGTGTAAATGCAAATTATGATACAAAACAGCATTAATGATCTCACATTACCTTTCCAGTGCCAATTTTTAACGAAAAAAGAAGGAAAATTCGAAAATCGAGTGTCGCTGAAAACCCCTCTCTACCATGAAATTAGCATCTTCCGCTCGCGAACGTTTTCGAACGTGTGATTGAAAAATCTTAGTAATTGAGTACAAAATATGAAGATAATGCCTTACCGAACCGTCCCGTCGTGGAAGTCACCCGAAAAATAGCTTTACTTCTTTTATTTCACTGATCAAAAAATGTAAACAAACCGCCTCCAGAGTATTGCCATAATTGGGCTCTCATACACTCTTTGTACCAGTTATCGACATAGTGGAAATAACACGATTTCTAACTTAAAACAGTAGAATTGATTGCATACCAGCTAAATTTATTCATTTGATCTCACTAGGCAGCATACATTCATCGGTTGAAATAGTTTATCCGGTTGAAAACATACATTTCGTAACGGAGGTCCCTTAGCCAACGGCTAAGAAGGTGACATATATGTGAGGCAAAATTTTCAAATGTTCATTTTTCGAAGCTTATTGCACGAATGTTCTTTTCAAGGTTTAGTTACCATCAAAAACAAATAGTTTAATTATTCCTGTGAATATGAGCCATCATAGTCTAGTGAAACAATAAGAAAAATCTCTTTTTGTTCCCACTATTGCCATAATTGGTACTTCTACCCTACTGAGAAAAAAAAAAGCTTGTGCGCGAAGTTCGGCGGAGAAAACGGTTCCTTTGATTGTATTGTTATTTTACTGCACTGCGTGCGGATTTTAGAGGAAATGAATATAGTTCGTCATGCTGAAGGAATGGAGGGAGACAGTGGCGTAGCTAGGGTTTTCGGGGCCCGGTGCGGAGTCTAATTCGGAGGCCCTTCCAAATAGTCAATTAATCGAAACAAAGATATCACAGCGTAACAAAAATGACATTTTTGCGTGTCTCAAGAATCAAATTATGTGTCTCTAGTAGATTTGGGGTTGCTTAATCTGATGCCATTTTCAGAGATTTTCCAGCACGTCACAATTTTTAGCTACAGGTCGCCAAAGTTGTATAAAACATTGGTTTTATTGATGTTTACCTAAAATTTGAAGTATATTTTATCAAACTTTTTTGTAATCTTATCCACCAAGCATGCAAAAAAGGACTTAAACTTTCGTTTTAGATATATTTTCGTTGAAATCGCACGATTAAATTTAGATTAAACCGATTTTTTCAACATGCTTGCCGTCTCCATACAAAATTCTTCGTTTCTCTTATATGGCAAAATACAATACTTTTCTAAACCATCAAAAAATAACTTTTCCGCATGAAAAGTATTATAAACTTTGATGATAAGTATTGTTATACACATAAAGTTTGAATTATGTGGCAAATTAAGCAAATAAATTGCCTTACAATCAATCAATCAATCAACAGTTTATTCATCATAAAAGAGTATTATACAATAAATTCCTTATTCTACAAATAATGAGTTCGTTAGCAACTTTCAACATTAGATCGATTTTTTAAGTATCTTTACAATATAGTGATGATGTTATATCATATTGATTTTTCATTTAGAGGAAAACAATCTTTTCAGATAAAAAATCCTCTTACTTGAAACAATTAAAAACTTAAAAGCTAGGACCCTAACACTAATTACATAAAGCACGCAACATATCAAAAGAAGAACTTTCACATTTCTGATAATAGTTTGATCTAATTCTATTGCAGTACTGATCTAGGGTTTCTATATGACTAATGTCATGTAATTCGCTGGTGCTAAACCAAGGAGGTAAATTATGAACCATTTTTAAACATTTGTTTTGAAAAACTTGTAGCTTTTTCCTATGAGACATGGCACACTCGGACCATACTGGCGAAGCGTAGGCTAGAGTTGATCTAAATACAGTTTTGTACAGCAAAATCTTATTTCGAGTATTTAGTTTTGATTTTCGATTAATAAAAGGATACATAATTCTAATCAATTTCTCACATCTCTCAAGTATATACTGAGAATGTTTTTGAAACGTAAGTTTTTTATCTAAAATTAAACCTAGATACTTCGCTTCATCTTTCCACGGTATATCAAATCCATTCAAATTCAGACATCTATTAGGAAGTTTTCTTGGACTTCTGAACCTTGTAAAGAAAACAGCTTCGGTTTTATTTTCATTGACCTTAATTTTCCATTTTTTGCAATAATTGGAATACTGGACTAGACTCGCATTGAGATTGATAATCACCTCAACTGGATCGCTAGATGACGATGTTATGGCTACATCATCAGCAAATTGATATCGTACACATCCTCCAAAATCTGGAATATCATGTGTGTAGACGTTATACAACACGGGAGATAAAACGCTCCCTTGAGGGACACCAGCAGGAACGGTTTGTAACTGAGAGGTTTCGGAACCTATCGTTACTACAAAGCCACGATCTGATATGTAGGAATGAATTAATTTTACCAGATAAGTAGGGAAATTCAAATTGATCATTTTGAAAATCAAACCTTTGTGCCAAACCGTATCGAATGCTTTTTCATTGTCTAACAGAACTAGTCCAGTAGACTTCTTGATTTCGCGGTTGTTTTTTATATTCCTAGTTAATCGATGCAATTGGTGAACTGTAGAATGCTCAGTCCTGAATCCGAACTGAGTTTCTGAAATTATATTGTTTTCTGAGATATGTTGATTGATTCGGTTTAGTAAAACTTTCTCGAAGATTTTACTTAAACTGCTCAATAGACTAATAGGACGGTAGTTTCGCGGGTCAGATTGGTCTTTATTTGGCTTCGGAATTGCTATAACCTTAGCATGTTTCCATGCCAAGGGGAAGTAATTCAGTTTTATGCACGAATTGAAAATAAATGTCAAAAGTACGAGAGCTTTTCTCGGTAATCTTTTCAAACACCGATTATTTATTTGGTCAAAGCCTGGAGATTTGTTGTTTTTCAACTTTTTTAGAAAGTGTAATATTTCCTTCGGTTTGACTAGCCTCCGAGTATCAAGATCAACTTGTTCGTGGTTTGCAAGAAAATTATCAACTGCTGAATTAACTTCGAATTCGATGGGACTTTGATCATGAAAGGTAGTGAGATGTGCTCTGGCAAAGTTATTTCCAATTTCTTCACATTTTTCTTTATCGGTAATCAATAATTTACCGTCTTTTTGAAGTGCTGGTATGAAATTATGTTTGTTTTTGAAAAGTTTACCAAATTTCCACATTTTGTTGTGATTATTTCGATCGTAATTCATGCTCAGCAAATTATCTGACCATGATTTGTTCCTGAACTCGTCGATACGTTTTTTGACTAAAGTACATACATAGTCATAGACGGATTTAAGGTATGGATCTCTTCGATTTCGTTGCCATTGTCTCCGGCGACTATTTCTTAATCTTATCAAACGAAGAATATCATCAGGTAAAATAAGCTTGTACCTGTCTGGAACAGTTAGCGGAATAAATCTTTCATGAGCTTGGTGCATAACAGTGGTAAAATATTCAATATGGTTGTCAATTTGATAGGTTTCGTGAATTGTACTCAAATTAAGTTGTTGTAGATCAATGTTATCATTTAGGAAAGATTTAAATCCTCTCCAGTTGGCACGGGAATAGTCTGGAATGGATCGAGGATGGGCTAAGTTTGCCGTAGCGGAATCAATTTCAAATAGCACTGGTAAATGGTCAGATGTTAGATCTTGAACAGTTCGTATGTTTAATATTGAATGTATACCATTTGTAAGCACTAAATCAAGAGTAGAGCATCGACGGTTTGGATCAGTGGGAATATACGTAGATAATGGAGGATGTTGTACAATAAAAGTACCAGATTGCAGTTCATTGAAAAGCAAATTGCCTGCAGTGTTAGCACGAATGCAGTTCCACAGACGGTGGCGGGCGTTTAGATCTCCACAAATGAAGAAGCTGTTTCGAATTTTAGTGAGCTTTTGAATATCTTGTAGAAAAAGCTCATTATCTCTGTTAGCGCCAGGATTGTAAGCAGAAACTAACGAAATTGGACCCGTAGATGTGACAACCTCAATACCTATTGCCTCGACAATTTCAAGGTCGAAAGAAGGCAGCAATGTCCACGACGAGAATGGCAGTTGACAGCCTATACTCGTAACCGTCGGACGCGTTTTGAAATTCTCCCGTGCTTCATATCAGCAAAATGAGTGGTGTTCGCAAAAACACTTTGGTGATTGATTTTAGTGTCGTTCCTGCGCGACCTGAGGTTCGAAAAGTCGAACAATTTTTGGAACACGAAATCAAACTGAATCTATCCGATGTGAAAAGTATTCAGCTACACAACACGCGTAACTGTGTATACATCGAGATGGTGGACAACAGTACAGCGCTGCGCTATGAAAAAGCGCACAATATCAAACGCGTTATTGTCTATAAAGATAAACAGTTTAAAATACCGGTATATGTGGACAGCGAGGCAGTGACTGTGAGAGTGCATGACCTGCCCCCATCCGTCCCTCATGCGACTGTCGGTGACTTCATGATGAAGTATGGGGAGGTGTTTTCAATACAGTCCGAGCGTTGGAAACACTACTTTGCCGGAATACCTAACGGAGTTCGAGTGCTTCAGATGCGAATAAAGCACCCTATCCCGTCGTATCTCACGATAGCCAATGAGGTCTGCTACGTGGAACACCCGAACCAAATCAGGACCTGTCGACGGTGCTCCAAGCCATCGCATCCTAACCAAAAATGTTTGGAGGTGTCCTTAACTGGACGCGAACCTGTAACAGCAGCACCAGCCGCTTCATCAACCGAACAAATTTTCAACCAGGCGGATTTTCCGCCGATTAGCAGTGAGCAATCGACCCCATCTTCCCCTGAAGCGAGTGATCCGTTTGCCAAAATATTGGCAAAAGGTAAACGTGCGCTTACCGAACTGGACAACAAAACACCTATAGAACAACAGAGCTCAAGTGAAAGCGACGACGACAACGACGGGAACGGCAGTTCATCTTCTCCATGCGAGAACAACGATGGCACAAACAAGAGACGGCTGTCAACGAAGCGCGGGAAGGAGAAAAAAAAGTTGTGTGCTATTCAGGGATCACAGAGTAGCTGTGATTCCAATTTGTCAAATAAATGATAATTATTATCAAGGATAATCGGCCCCGTAAAGCCTTTGAGCGTTTGGGCCTGCCAAATAAATAATTTGAAAAAAAAAAAAAAAGGCAGCAATGTATGCGCAACATTAGAACGAACGATTATTGCAACTCCGCCTTTACGACGGCCAGATCTGTCTAAGCGGTAAATTTTGTAATCAGAATGAACAAGTTTGATAGCTGGTTTGAGAAAAGTTTCGCAGATGAGAACAACATCAATCGAATTATTAATGAGGAATCGGAAAAGGTCATGCGATTTGCTCTGAACACCATTAGCATTCCAGTATGAAACTGTGATGTTTCTGGTATTATTATCCATTACACGGGAAACAGTACTGAGCTGTAATTTCAAAAATCACTTTGATCTGTTGTTGCTTGGTCGTACAAGTACTTAACCTTGAGAAAACATCAGACACAATGTCGACGATTTCTTCTGGGGAGAAAAGATCGTTTTTTGTGGACTGGTTACTGCTATACCGGGGATTATGATGTTGGCGGAACTGGGGTGGAACGGTTCGATCTTCACGATGGGACACAACGTTGGAATACAGCTGAGCATGTTGACGAAACGGTTTCTGGAACGACCCTCCCAGTGGCCCGGATGGGGGGAATTCTTCTGGACGAAACTGGAACCCTTCACGGCTAGATCTCTGGGTTTTGGACTTGAGAAGTTGATGATTCCTGGCGTTGATGAACTCTTGACGTTTCTCACAAAGGTGAAAGTTAGCGGTATGTTGCTGACCACAATTCGCACATGCAAGCTGTTCTTTTGGAAGCTTAATGGACTTATCCTCACGGTTTGCCGTTAGCGGGCAATCAATAGTCTTGTGATCATTTCCACATTTGACACAACGTGGCCGGCGGAAACATTGTGCAGATCCATGTCCGTACATTTGACAATTGCGGCACTGAACGGGTCCTTTTGTCTTTGTGGAATAAAAGTCCCACCTAACGATGCAATGGCCAACCGTCTTGATTTTCCTAATGGCGTTGAGCTGCACGCTTCCTTTGTTGAAGTACAGGAGGTACAAAGCATGATCTTCGTTCCGTTTTCTCTTGAGCGTCATTTTTCGGATTTCTTTTGGAGACACATCCACTTCCTTGAGTGCTTCGGATACCTCTTCGACATTCATGTCTGGAAGCCCAGTCAAGACTATTTTAGTCATTCTGTCTTCATCTCGCACGTAAGTGAAGAAGTTTGCTTTTTGCTGTTTCAGGTAGGAAACGAGCTTGGAGTGGTCTTGGGTTGTGTACATGAACACATTGACCCCAGTTGATGTTCGCTTGACGTTGAACATCGAGACGCCTGCGTTCAAGGCCATTCCTTGTACAGCAGGGATGTTGGTCTCAGTAATCGTGACCAGCGGAATCTTTTCTTTTCCTTTTTTGGCATTTTTATTTTGCGTGATAGGCAGCACGTTGGTATCACTGCCAGCTAGAGTGCCAAACTGATTTGATGTGGCGATGTTGTAACCGTAGCTGATAGAAGAGCACGTGGCGTGATCTGTTGTATCCATGATCGGAAGCTCAATCAGGGCAGATGTGCTCGGGAAATCCGTTAAGGGGCGACGAAGTTTCTGGGTCGGGCCATTTGGCTCCACGCCGTTTGATATTACTGTGGAACTATTCCGTTTTTGACCAGCGGCCGCCGGTGCTAGATCGATGCTGCAACAACGATAGGAGATCACGAAAACAAAAGACTATTTGAATAATAGATCGAGAATAAAGCGCGATGAATAACACGTCCGATCACAACGAGAGCGGGTTTCAAACTGAATTGCCTTACAAGCTGGCAAACTTGCATGCAATTTAGCTGAAATAGTCAATTTTTGCATTTTCAACAACCAATATCTCAAAAACTAGATGTGCTATGATAATTCTGTGAAGGGCAATGAATTCAGCAACCCTTAATTAAGTAAATAGAGGTATTTTGATGCTGGAGACAAAAACGTGTTCCGCAGTGTATTCACTCCCGTGCAAAAGTTTGGGTTCATTCCCTAAAAAACATACATAAGTGTTTTGTTCATATCTCTGTGATTATACGTCCAATTGAAACTCTCTTTGGCGCATTCTAAAAACAATTAGTTATTCTTAATTCGTATGTATTTTTCCAAAAATAATTTTCGAATTTTGTATACCAAATTTTTACTTAAAGTTTAGACATTTTGCTAAAAATACACTGAAAAACATGGCTGATTTCCTCAGTATTGGATTGACCAAAATTTTTTATCAATGTGTCATTATAATCGTAATCTTATATTCTTTGAACAGCACCCACGAAATTTTGGCGGAAAATCTAAAAACTATTTAAAATCAATGAATCAGTCATTCAAGTCATCGTACAAAAGTTTGGGATCACCTGAGCCGTGCGCAAATCATTTTTATCAATATCTCAGCCATTTTTTAACCAATTTTAATAGTTCATAGCTTTTTCAATCACAAATAATGGCGCGTACCTGATTGGTTTGAGATTTCACAGAACTTCCGCGTTTTAAGTAAGTTCAGGTGAACCCAAACTTTTGCACGATACACCATACTGAGGAATGAACCCAAATTTTTGCACGATGATAAGAATGATTGGTTAATTGATTTTGAATAGTTTTCAGATTTTTCCGCAAAAAATTCGTGAGTACTCTTCAAAGAACATAGGATTACGATTCCAATGACACCTTGTTTTAAATTTTGTTTTGATCCAATGCTGAGGAAATTAGCTTTGTTTTTTTCAGTGTGTTTTTTGAAAAATGCAACTTAAAAAAAATAGTATACAAAATTAAAAAAAATGTGTTTGGGAAAATACATACGGAATAAGTAGAACTTTTTGCCTTACGGGAGCGGCTTAGAGAGTTTGAATTGGATGTTTATTCGTAGAGATATGGACTAGACTGGCCCACCTTAGTATGGGAGAAAATTAAAGTTGTATAATTCCACGGGGCACCCTCCAGAATTATTCCTTAGAGTTAGAAGAAGACTTCCTGAAAGTTTCAGCTCATTTGGTCAGTCCATGAGCTGGCGCATTTGAATTGAAGTTAATATGGGATTTTCAGCTCAAACATATGGGATTCAGTGCATCATCTTATGTTTGGTTCAGGAAAATCGTTGATCGCGTTCAATTGCACCCAGAATGTCAAAAACACTTGATACCATAGCAAACAATATTGTAGAAGGTTGTATCATAATTAAAATTGATAAAGTTGGTGTTTTAACTATTTGAAGTAGATTTGCTAAGCTCATGCTATACTTCTTTGTATTTCCTCAACATAGCCACTAAGCGCATCATAGCCACCTATGATGCTGGGCGAGGTGCTGCACAAGGCACATGTCTATGTGTGACTGTAAGGGAGGCTGATCTAAGCCTAACTTTCAATAACTGAAATGATAATGAAAACGAGTTTATATCTAGGTACAACCTTCTGCAATTATGTTCATTAGGGTATCAACTAGTGTGTTTGTTATTCTGGGCTCAATTAAACGCGATCAACTAGTATACGGAACGAAACAGTGACATTGGGACATTTTTCCATATATTTGGAACGAATATTCCAAACAAACTTCAAATTGAATGCGCCAGCTGGTGAAGCAACCAATCGAGTTGAAATTTTGTGAGCGCTTTTTTCTTACTCTAAGGCACATATCTAGGGGGTGCCCCGTTGAGTTTTACAACATTTTTGTTTTAGGGCCAGTCTAATATGGACTGAACACTTTTGTATGTTTTTTAGGAGGTGAACCCAAACTTATGCACGGAAGTGCAGCTTCTTTCAACATTAATATTTGGGATTGAAAATAATGGACCTCGTGTTTGTAGTCGTTTTCATCTTCATTTAGTAATCAAAATGTCAATTAATGAAGTGTAATATATTAATGCAATCACTTCAGGGCTGAGAGTGGCAACATATCTAAAAATTGAACTTACGAACTTACGAAATTGTAAAGATATCACTGATGAAATATATGATAATCCTATGAGATAGAAGTCTTTCAAAAAACTCCAGATCTCTTCTGGACTCATGAGAATGTCTTTGATGAATCTTCAAAGAAACTAATAATGAAATATTTGGAAATTACCCAACCAGAATTTGCTAGAGGAGACCTCTGGAAAATCTCGATTGTGAGTCTTTGAAGCTGTACAAGAATAACACTGCGGAACACGATTTTGTCTCAAGCATCAAAATACCGCTATTTACTTAATTCAGGGTTGCTGAATCCATTGTCATTTACAGAAATATCATAGCACGTCTAGTTTTTGAGATATTGTCTGTTGAAAATACTAAATTTGACTATTTCAGCCAACTTGCATGCAAGTTTCTCAGCTTGTATGGCAATTTATTTGCTTAATTTTCCTCAGAACTCAAACTTCATGTGTATAACAATATTTATTAACAAAGTTCGTAATACTTCCGATGCTCAAAAGTTATTTTTTGTTGGTTTAGAAAAGTATTGTATTTTGCCATATAAGAAAGACGAAGAATTTCGTATGGAGACTGCAAGCATGTTGAAAAAATTGATTTTACCTCAATTTGATCATGCAATTTCAATCAAATTATATCTGGAATGAAAGTTAAAGTCCTATTTTGCATGCTTTATAGATACGATCATAATATTTTTCGATAAATCATTGTTTAAATTTTATGTGAACATTGATGAAACCTGTGTTTTATACAACTTTAGCGACCTGTAGCTAAAAATTGTGACGTGCTGGAGCATTTCTGTGAACGGCATCAGATTCAGCAACCCCAAATCTACTAGAGACACATAATTTAATTCTTGAGACACGCAAAAATGTCATTTTTGTTACGCTGTGTAATTGCTGTAGGTTTTTGTGGTTTTGAATAGTAAATATTTTTTAAATTGAAGAAGCCAAGTAGAAATTCCAAAAATCTTCGAATGGAACAATATATGAGGAATCCTTAGTTGAATTAATAGTGAAATGGAAAAAAAAAATCTTCAAACAATCTTTGTGGTTTAATCTTAGGAAGAATTTATGGAGTATTTCCTGGGACAATCAGTGGGGTAATTACTGAAGGATTGGTTCTGAAAACGGCTGGAAGTATTTCTGAAAAATTTACAAGAGGGATTTTCTTGTTTGATTTCTCGAAATAAGTTTTGCACGAATTACACGAATCGTAGAATAAACATTTGTTAGTTTCCTGAAAAAAAATCTGTAGGAATGTTTTAAAGATATCTCATTGACCTGGAGAAAGTATCACATGGTTTTTTGAAAGTATTTTCGTTGTAATTCCGTTGTTGGGCTGCTGAAGAATTTTCTAGAGCAAATTTTGAAGGAATTCCTATTAGAACCATTAAGAAAATTTCAAGACAAATTCCTGGGCGAAGTGCTAGGAGAATCTCCTTAAGAATACTTGGAGGGATTCCTGCAGAAGCCTTTATATGTATACCTGAAGAAAGCTCTGAATGAATCTCTAGAACAATACCTGAAGATGAAAATCTATGAACCTATAAAGAAGTCGAGTAGTAATCTCTGGAGCTCCAAGCATTTACATCAAGATTCATTGCAATGTATAAAAACGAAAAAGAGACTACAGATAGATTTAAAGTTTTGCGTAAAAAAGAGCCTTGAGAGACTTCTGTTCACCTTCGTTTGCGTTATCGAAATATGGTTTGATACTTTTCAAGAATGTATAAAATTCTTTTTAAAGAATGCATTAAAATATGACGTCCATCATTTGGGGGAGGGGGGGAGTCTACGAAAGTATGACAGTACGTGTATGAGGTATTGGAAAAAGCGTGATAGAGGGAGGAGGAGGGTTCAGAAATCCCAAAAATCGATGGACGTCATATTTGAATCGTCCCTGTAGAGTTAAAATTTTCATTTCGGCTTGACTCGGCTTTGATTTGACTCATAATAAAATGTTTCCAAACCCGTTCCTGGCTTCCTCAGGCTCAGGTTATAGAGGGCCCCTGATATTTGATGATTAACAGAACAATGTATTTTTGGAACCCAAAACCACGATATTCCTTTCAAAAGTAATGTTCCATAGTGATGAAATAAACGCTATTTTTATCAATATACTAGATGATATAAGGGCCCCTAATCAATTCCAATTAAGGGCCCCTCCAAACCTAATTTGCCTTTCCCCGATACATTTCAATGTGTAAAAAACTCAATTTTTAATAGTATGAGAAATTTTCACTATGATTTCGGGGCCCCTAAGAATCCGGGGCCCGGTGCGGACCGCACCCACCGCACCCCTCTAGCTACGCTACTGGAGGGAGATGCCCGTAGATCTATATATTCTAATAAATCATTTTTATCATAGCGTTGATATGTTGTATTTTGACCTCTCACTATATCACAGTGAGCCGTTAGTTGTGAGACGAATCTGAAAACTGACTGCGACAGAAATGAAAACGATACCGCGAATAGAAAAAACGGCAAGTTATAATTTCATTGTATTATTTTCAATAGGTAAACGATCAAGATTTATCAAAATCTTATTGCACAATGAGAAAGCCGTTTTGGGAATGAATTGTTAGCAGGCATCGGTTTGTATCAGCATTATTCACAGCAATACTGGGAAAATTGCAGGTTTTCCCTAACTAAAGCATAATACGATAGATACTAGCACATCACCATATGCAACAAATGCATTATTCACTAGAAAATTTTAATCAAAAATAAAAAAAGGAACATTTAAGATAGTTTGTTGTATCTGTAAATTTAAAGGTAGGTTCACCGGAATCTGGAATCAAGTTTAATTGTACATCTTTAACCGTCATCTCACATGTTACTATTATTATACAGTCCAATTAAAATGTCTCTACAAAGCCTGCGCTGAACCTTCCCGGAGGCCGTCATTGGAAGCTCCTTGGTGAAATACACTCCTCCACGAAGTTGTTTGTAGCTGCCCAGATTGAGATCCATCACTTTGTGCACATCCTCAGCACTTACGTTCTCCTCGGCACTCCTCACTATCAACGCAGCCGGTAGATCATTCCCCGGAACCGGTATGCCAGCAACACAAACATTCACCACTCCAGGAACGGTTTGAATCACTCCTTCGATCTCACTAGGCGAAATTTGATAGTTGCCGTACTTGATGATGTCCTTCTTGCGATCGACCACATACAGCAGACCGTCCTTATCGAACCGACCAATGTCACCCGAGTGCAGCCAACCTTCCGGGTCCAGCATCTCCGCTGTAGCCTCATCGTTTCCGTAGTACCCTGAGAACTTGAATTCGGGTTTCAACAGAACCTCACCTTCCTGATCGATATCCAAAGCATTGCCATTCGCATCAACGATCTTGGCCTGCACTAGAGGTCTCAAGTATCCGGTGGAGCCGCCTTTGTAGGTATCTGGGTCGCTAAACGTTGCAGCCCCTCCCACTTCCGACAGTCCATACCCGACGAGACAGGTTGAGTTCGGTATCAACTTGTCCAGCGCGAACTTAAGTTCTGCAGAAACGGCTGACCCACCGGAGAACATCACTCGCATGCTGGAAAAGTCCGTTTCCGGGGCTTGCGGATGCTTCAGCAGTTGAAGAGCCGTAGCCGGAGGGAAGAATGCCACGGTGACTCGGTATTTTTCGATGATTTCCAACGCAAGTGCCGGACTGAACACGTCTCGTGTGATAATCCGCGTTGCTCCAGCGGCGGTTCCTGCCAACAGGAAAAACAACCCCGACATCCAATACAGGGAACTGAAGCTGAGGATCGCATCCGAGGAGTAGATTTCCGTCATGCTGATAACGTTTGCAATGAGGCTTGAGCTGGAGAGGCAGACGCCCTTGGGTCGACCGGTCGTACCGGAAGAGCACACAATTACGGCCAGGCGCGAGTCAGTGTCTTTGAAGTGTTCCGGCCTGTGAAGTAGATCATTAGATATTGGGACTGATGTGAAGACTAGATGGACCTACACGAACTCATCCTCCTTCCCCGTCTCGACGAGCAGCTCGTTGATATGCTTGAACCCCTCAACGCCTTCGTCTCCGAAAATAAACACATCCGACTGGAGTTTGGTCATTTCCAAAGCCACCGCCATTTCCGGCCACGTTTCCTGATCACAGAATACGACCTGTGGTCGAACCGTGCTCAGCATGTGACTCAGATCATCGCGTTTGAAAGAAGCGTCCAGAAGGTTCACAGGAATTCCCAGCGTTAAGCAGGCAAACAGCACCGGGGCCACGTTTTCGCTGTTCCGAACGGCCATGGTAAAGACGTTTCCCTGGCCATAGCCCAGCCTTTGGAGGTTCTGCGCTGCACGGATTGTCCGGAGACGTATTTCACCGCAGGTCACTCGAACGCCAGAGTCCGCACTGATCTGGGCTATCTGCTGGGGATTGCGGTTCAGGGTGGCAAGCATTAGGGCGCCCAGCGATTGGTTCGGGTTGTAGATAGGCTGCGTATCGGTGCCTCGCCATATCTTGGTGGTTGGGTCGTAGAATGTGAAGATGTCACGTGGCGAGCGCATGGTAAGGCTTTTGTTTGAACTAGACGATAACTGCTATCCTCGTTAGACTGAATTTAGTTTTCAATAATCTTGATAGATAACTCACTTTGATCTTAATCTTCTGATTTTTCCACGTAATGCAACCACTAAGACCGAGGTCAGGACCGAACCCTCTGAGTGGAATCTCAATCTTCACTTTGGCTGGACTGTTGAAGATGAGACGTTTAAATAAGACTGAAATAATTTGGACTTTCATCTGGTATATCTAGTCGTTTTCATCATTTTACAGATAAGCCAAAAATTGTTATCATTGGGTCAACTAATTTTTTTTTCGTCGCTGGACCGTGGATAATGCTGCTCAAAAAAGCAACGCGATGATTAGCATACATACATATGATGACAAAACAAATCTCATATTTGCTGTGACAACAATGAGTTACTGGAAAAAGATGTCTATTAATGTATTCAGCAATGAAGATAAAAATGGTATTAATTAAGCCGCGGTACATCTGATGTTCGCACACCGAATGATAAATGAATTTGCGTTTTTTATTTTTCCGGATAGCTTCTTCTCGTTACGTCTCAGAGCATGTATAGAGCTTGTTTCTCAGGCTAGTATTCTATGAGCTATTTCATAGTTAATAACTTCTTTGCTATTCGATTTTTGCATTCGGAGTTCGGTTCTGCGTCGTCCGATAGATTTTGCTCACGGTTTTGCGCGTGTCTTCGTCGCCGGAGATTTTTTTTCCTGTTTCGGAGCGTCTTGCTGGGCAGTGCTTCGTGAAGCCCAAGCAGGACAGTTCGGTTTTGCGACAACAAGTGCATATTCGAATCATGATATCACTAATGATTAATATGCAATATTTGACGCATAATAATTCTTTTCACGTCCCAAACCGAAAATCATTGAACTATCGACAGAAATATTATATAGGAAGCTAATGATCGTAGATAGAAATCATCCTTGTCAGTTTTATTGCAAATATGGCAGTTGCAGTTATTCTAGCGTCTCGTGTTTGGAGTTTCTCGAGTGGATTTTACAGGTAAATGATCTTTGAAATAAAATTATCGATAAGCATGGCATGTATTAAATGATTCTCAGATCAACAAACGGACTCCAGAAGGATTTTTAGACCACGGAGATGGAACCGCATCATGTTTATTTCAAGCAGGAATCGCAACCTACAAGAGGATACCATCGGTTTACTAGTGTACTCTTTACAGTTTTTTTTATGGCTGATAAATAAATGATAACAAACATAAAACCAGTAACGGCCAATAATCAATTGTTTTTATTTTTCTCATTTCGAATGTTTTTTTTAATGAACTACAAGTATAATAAAACATGTTCACATTTTTCTATGATAATCATCCAATTGTCAACATTTTTGGGAAGTATGAAATTCGTTTTAAGAATGGATGATTTTCCTGCGATGTGATTTGTAAACAAATGATTTTTGTGAAGATGAAAATCATCTTGAATGTGTCTGAAAACAGGTCTGGGGCTCGGATGAGGCAAAAATCATTCAAATTGTGACGGGAGATTTCGTTCAGTGTAGTTAAACATTGGTGTGGAAAGAGTAGGTCAGTTTTTTAAACTCTTCATACAAACAATTTTATTTAGAGTTTTTATTAGATTCGTTCAAAAGTTATGGTGCGAAGGTCGCAGCAGGCCGTGCAAGCGGATGGCTGCTTTTTCTCGTTCGCTGTCACGTTAATATCGAATTCGTGTAATTAATTCGACCGACGAAATTATCTAACGGCTGGTTGTGGTATGCCACAAAGAAAAAAAAAAGAGCAATGAAGTGGCTCCCGTGGTTCTGCTGTGCAATTCCTGGAAATCAGCGTTACTCTAGGACCTAGGTGCTAAATTGTGCATTTTTTTCGTGTAGAGATGTGAAGAAAAGAAGTGCTGTTTGAAAGAATTTACCGGATCTATTGAATAGCTATGCAAAAACACAAAGTGTGCATAGAAAAGAATGATGCTACCAGTTATGCTGGGTTTAGTGTTTGATATTTTTTCGAAGTGTGACAATCATCAATCAACGGGAGCTGAGATACCTCACATGAATTAGGAATTTGAAAGCAATAGTGAAATGGGTGAGATCCCTCTGAAATAGATTGATAATTATTTATAATTCAATTTGACAAGTTGTGTAACAATTTGAAGCATATTGATTTATTCAAGGGGATAAATTATTGCTGTGTAACGGGTGAGGAATCAATTTCTTTTCGTTTCAGAGAGTGAGCAATAGAGTGATGCAAATTTTGAAATTTTAGCTCCCCTATGCTTAAACGATTTTAATTATGGTAAATAGCATTCTCCAAGGGGTGGATCACTTCTGATGCATCTGATAAATTTGAATTCTTTCATGCATTTCAATGCATTTACACTACCCGCCATAAGTATGGAATCGCATCATCTAGTATTGCAACACCTCAATTGAATATTGCAGCACCCCTAAAAGTTTAGCATCACCCGTAAGTTATTACACTAATGACGCAATATCTTGGAAACCTTGCTTTCTAGAAAGCTGCGGTCTTCAGCAAAGTTGTTCAGAAGCCTTACGGCGTTCATCAGCTGACATTTTTAATGCGCCATTTTGCCGCTACGTGGCGCTAGTGTGCATGTAATTTGGTCATATTTTAGACGGCTCTAGCTCATGAACCTGATTACTTAGAATGTTCGTGTCTTCAGCAAAGTTGTTCAGAAGCTTAAAAGCAATCTGAGGCAGCACTGATTGGTTAGCAATTTTGCCGCTACGTGGCGCTAGTGTGCATGTAAATTGGTCATATTTTAGACGGCTCTAGCTCATGAACCTGACCACTTAGAATGTTCGTGTCTTCAGCAAAGTTGTTCAAAAGCTAAAAGCAATGTGAAACAGCACTGATTGGTTAGCAATTTTGCCGCTACGTGGCGCTAGTGTGCATGTAAATTGGTCATATTTTAGACGGCTCTGGCTCATGAACCTGACCACTTAGAATGTTCGTGTCTTCAGCAGAATATTATCATTAGAGTAATCGGACCCCTCATATTTCCCACAGGAATTCCACTCGAGATATCATTCATAATCCTCCAGTTATTTCTCCTGGTTCCTGGCTGTATCTCGAATTTCTCCAGAGATTCCTCACAAAATTTAAAGGTGTTTTCTAGAGGTGATTCTAAAAATTCTTCCATAAAAACTCAATTTAATATGCCAAATATTAAACGAGTTATGTACAGCAATCCCAAGTATCATAAAACTGTGTTTCGTTTCTTAGCAACTTGGCAACTCGCTAGTTAAATCATTCTTAAAATAAAAAAAAAACGGGATTCATACAGCCGAGTTTATGACAAAAAAAAACATGTGTGTAGGTTCATTCATGAATTCCTCCGAGAATTTCTCTCAATACTATTTCAAAAATTAATCTTTGGATTCCTGTTGAAACTTTTCTTTCAAAAATTTCCAAACAATAATTTCATAAATTGTTCCAGAAACATACTAGGTACACCGAAAGGGATTTGCGTCTAAATTAAAATTGATTTTTGCTTGAATTTGAACTCGACCACAAACTTCACTCAAAATTCTAATAGAATATTTTTATTTTTCAAGTAATTACTCCAATAATAATCTTCTTTTAGTCCTTGTTGAATTCATTCCATTTTTATCTTCAGTATGTCTCGAGATAAACTTCAAAATTTGCTCACGAGATTTTAAGGAATTTGATTAGGAATTTCACCAAAATCATTTTGAAGCATTAAATCATCGCTTAGGTATAGGAATAATTTATGAGATTTATTCACAACTTCATGTGATGTAATTTATGAATACTTCTGCGCTAAAAACCCAGCAAAAAATCCATGAAAACTAAAGAAAATTTCTTGGTTTTCATACAGTAAAAAATATTTTTACACACATTCCATTTCCAAACATTGAGTTTTAAAACAAATTTTAGGAAAAATTAAGTGAAAACTCCGTATGAAACATTCTTTGAATTATACTAAAATGAATTCCAAGAAGAGCTTCGAGGCAATTATTTATGCTATTTCGAAGGAGTTTCTAAATCAAGAGGAATTTTAATATGAACCTCTGTAGGAATTTCTGTGTTCTGTGAGAAATTTTTAGATAATTCATCGATCATGTATAACTAGAAACTCAAGTTGATTCCATTTGTTTTACTGGACAAAGCAAAATTGGCGATCAAAGGGACCACAACGAATCGAATCTTTGGAATTTTTCCAATAGGTAAATCTGCAAGACTTTAAATAGACCCGTCACTCAACATTGAAATTAGACGCGTTTAGGACTTTACTTAGCTTACTATGAAAAAAAATACGGTGGGTATCTTGTATAGTTTTAAGTTTCATGCAAAAAGAGTGTAATGTATAATGATCGTTTTGTCGTGAAAATCGTGAATGAAATGTTAAGAATCGATCTTCTCAAGCGCCCCCCCCCTGATGAAAAAACCTGGCTACGCCAATGGTCATCGACCCCTTAGGGACCGTTCAAATATTACGTATTTAAATTTAAAATTTTCTATACAAAAGTTGTTACGTGGAGGTGAAAGGGGGTCTAAATATTTGCTGAAGACACGAACATTCTAAGTGGTCAGGTTCATGAGCCAGAGCCGTCTAAAATATGACCAATTTACATGCACACTAGCGCCACGTAGCGGCAAAATTGCTAACCAATCAGTGCTGCCTCAGATTGCTTTTAAGCTTCTGAACAACTTTGCTGAAGACACGAACATTCTAAGTGGTCAGGTTCATGAGCTAGAGCCGTCTCAAATATGACCAATTTACATGCACACTAGCGCCACGTAGCGGCAAAATGGCGCATTAAAAATGTCAGCTGATGAACGCCGTAAGGCTTCTGAACAACTTTGCTGAAGACCGCAGCTTTCTAGAAAGTAAGGTTTCCAAGATATTGCGTCATTAGTGTAATAGCTTACGGGTGATGCTAAACTTTTTGGGGGGTGCTGCAATATTCAATTGAGGTGTTGCAATACTAGATGATGCGATTCCATACTTATGGCGGGTAGTGTAAATGCACATTCAGCAAATTCGCATTTCATGGCATGCTCCAATGTTTATTTGCTATCCTAGTCTTAATGTCAAACTTATTTTTCCACAAGATGAAGAAAAGCTGCTGCTCACCTAAGAAAATCCCTACCTGTAATACGTCGTGTCGCAACCGATTCTGATAATCCTTCGTTCTGATTGGCAAAGGACTGACTCGCTTAGGACTAGGGACGTTCCGATATTGCAAAGTATCGATATTTGATTCGATACGATTATCGAAACAAAGTATCGATACCACCGATATATTGATTCAAAATATCGATATATCGGAATATCATATGATATATTTCAATGGATCAAAATTCATATATTACTTAGTGACTTGCCGTTTAGTTTCCTAAAATTCGACAAAAAAAATCTTTGAATACTCTAGATTATTGATGATTTGACCGACAATTACATAAATATCTTCTGTTAACATACATTCTAGTACAGTTCGAACAAAAAACTGCTTTGGGTTTTCTAAATCCAATTTATTTATTTTTCAAATCCAATTTATGTCTTGAATTTAAACAAGAAATATGTTATATTTGCAAGAAAAAATTGCTTTTCACTAAAGGTCTCTGCCACTCTCGTCAGATCTTTAAATAATTTTTATTTACGCAGATTTTGCGTACCAATTGCGTACCAAAGGCTAGTTTTCTGCTGGATGTAAATAGGTGTCCGGTCAATTATCTTTACATATCCTCTCGCAAGGATATGGCCAAGAGAATTCCCAACTGCTGAAGGATGCGTCAATTTAGGCTTAGAGGGATATTTCTCTCAAAACTTTGTCTATGGTAACTGCCGGAAAGGAGGTAACCCTCATACAGCGATCTAGCACTATACCACCTACAAATGCTTAATGGTTATGCTAGTGCTAATGCTAAAACCCTACAATTGTTTTCTATATTTTAGTTTACGATATATCGGAAGGAAATATCGATATCACCGATATATTGAATAGAAAATATCGATACCAAAATATCGAATATCGAAAGCAAAATATCGATATTCCGATATATCGGAAGTATCGGAACGTCCCTACTTAGGACCCGCAGTGAGGAAAGCTCCAAATACTTTACTTTTTTGCCGGCTACGGAATGGACGCTTCTGACCAGCTGCTGGCACTCGTCGGATTCATTGGAACATCGGATATTAGCATTTTGGCCTTCACTCTCATATGTGGAATAAAAATAATCTTAATCATCAATCCGCAAATGACCTTAGAGTTTAATATCCAGTACTTTTTTCTCCCATCAGTCTATAACTTAAACCACGCAGTGCCAGAGTACCGTAAAACGGGGTAACTTTGATAATGCGGGTAACTTTGATAGTGCCAGACCCACAACATATTAAACGAAATAACGAAGTTTCTGTTAATCAGTTAAGCAAAACAAATGCAAAAGTAAAGAGTATTTGTATGACACTTCATGTCAAAGCTATTTTCATTGGAATCAAGTGCATTTGAGGCTTTTTATACGAATATTAAAAATTGACACAATTTTAGCATGTTTGAAACGCTTACAAACAATCTGTTCTACGATCACTATTTGATGTAGTTTTGAATAGTTGGCCACTTATCTTTGACAGCCTAGTTATCATAGAACTTGAATACGGTCTCAAATCTCTTAGCGAATAGTGTATTCACAAACTGGGACCATTTTTGTAATCTAAGTCAGAAATTTCCATATAACGTTAAACGCCTAGAGGTATGCAATGCCCTACAAATGTTCGTTATTCATTCAATTTTGTTCGATTCATACTCTATTATCAAAGTTACCCCAAAACAGAAAACCAACTTTCGATTATATGAAAAATTATATATCCATTCATAATAAATCTTTTGGATATCTATCGACTGCAATCGATAGCTAGGATGCCAGTACTTGTTTTAAAAATATAAATTATTATTCTTTGAAACAGCATGTATAAATATTCAAGTTTTCTTCGAAAAAACTATCAAAGTTACCCCGTTTTACGGTACCTAAGTTTATAGTGAGAGTTGCGGTCTTGGAGAGACGGTTAGTTATTCGACGACCCATGAGCCTATGCATGCTATAAAACGTTTGACTTTTACTGTGCGCCCTGTTTTCAAGTTGCCCGTGAGAGAGAACGAGACAGCACCAACACACGGCGCACAGTAAAAGTCAAAAGAATAAAAGGATTTATGGCACGTACAGAGGCTCATATAGTATAACTCCTTTAGGGATGGTACACAAATTATGTCACGCTAAATTTCGACTTTTTCGACCTCCTCCCCCCCCCCCCTTGTCACGTTTTTTGTATGAGTCCTCTGAAAATTTTGTAAGGCTTGTCACGCTTGGAGCGTGACTCCCCCTCCTTGGAGCGTGACGTAATTTGTGCATGACCCCTTACCTACACTCGTGTCCCTTAATTTAATCTAAACGTTGCAGTGATTCAGTCCCCGAGATCCCTGGCCAACACTAAAGAAAATGAAACAAGTAATTACCCGGATAAAAACGTATCATTCAGTGAATGGAATAAACCATCAAAGTACAATATAACGTATTGGATACAATACAGCGTATTGTAATTGAATGTCGAAGCAATATTATTCTTGTTTGGATATCTGGACAAACATTTCAAAAGGGCACATCGACATTGGTAAACAATGGCTTTGCAAGACGCTGTGGGGCTCAATTCCACTCGATCGTACTCACCAATATCACTATCAGGAAGAGCTAACACTAATCTTCTTGATAGTGGTGTTAGTTTGCGTGGGCGGGCCAAAATGGGCTCAACAGCAACGTTTCCGAAAAAAGGCTCAAGACCTCTTGAGCCCTTTTCAAATGTTTGTCCAGATATAATATTCAAAAACAATATAATATATTGTAACAGAACATTGTATTGTTTTTAATTGGTTTTATACCTTACAATTTTGGTCAAATTCCTATTTTTGCGTAAAACAACTGTTGCTTTTTTCAATGTAGCTTTGCTGAAAGAAATAAACAAAACAAGTTCAGAAAGCAAGAAATGTTGGGTGAAAAATATTCTAAAAGTCAAAATAAGTAGTTTTTTAGAAGTCACTTGACATTAGCTGTAACGACGAATGCAACCATGATACAGTTCGTTGAATTGTTTTTGTATTGTACAACAATACACGAATTGCTAATCAAGACAATACATGACCAATATATCGTATTGTATTTTCAAAATGTTTGTATGAGAAAATATCTATATTTGTATTGTTACGATACTTAACCACCCATACATTATATTGCAAAAATCTCATATACCATACAGTGAACTGTTTAAAACAATATATTGTACTGTAATTGTATTGTCATTTTACATATACTGTATTGTATTTCCAATACATTGAATGGTACTGTTGCAATACTTTATATTGTTTTTGTATTGTATTTTTTATCCGGGATGCCTGTATCTTGATCTCGATCTGAAACGAATAAAATTTGTTATTAATTCAAAAAAAATAGCGTAGAGTGAAATAATATTGAAATTTCCAAAACAAACAATGACTTGTTGCTATAGCACGACACAATAGTATGCTCCAGGGCTAAGTTGATAAATGTATCGAAAAAATGCATTTAATGCAAATCGATGTATATAAGATGTGCATCGAACAAGTGATCCACCCCTTGGCATTCTCCCAATGTTTGAAGTGATTCGGAAGAAATTTGACTGTGCACACGCCATTTGAAGTTTATATTGAGATTACTATGGAAAACGCCAATATTTTGTGTTCAGCCCTCTATCTCTTCGTCATAATATTTTATAGAAAAGTGAACAAATTCTTCTAATGTGAAATCCTCCTAGCTACAACTTTATCGAAGACCACTTTTTGAGTGGACGTCAGGATAAATTGTTATTCATCATCATAAAGTGGGTTTGCATTTTATATGCTTAACCAACTGCTCGGCAGGCAACAGTGGTGCTCCTGGCGGGAAGAATAGATCAAAGTAATTCAGGCTACTATGTTCTACAGCAAAAAGCAGTGTTGCTCTGAAAGTAATTGAATGATCATCTCAGCGTGGTTTGAAATTTGAAATCACGAATAACAAATTATCCAGACATCCAATCAAAATGTGTTCTTCGGCAAAGTTGCAGCTGGGAAGTTTTCACATGAGATGAGTGTGTTCACTTTTCCATAGATTATTATGACGAACAGTTAGAGGACTGAACACAAAAGGTTTGCCTTTTCCATAGTAATTTCCATATAAATTTCAAATAGCGTGTGCACAACCAAATTTCTCCCGAATCACTTCAAATTTTGGGAGGATCATTTTTATCATAATTGACATCGTTTAGGCATAGGGAAGCATAAACTTCAAAATTTGCATCAGTCTAGTGAGCAATGGCGCTATAGCTAAGGCTTTTTCAGCCAGGGCATGAGGGGAAAATATGTCCCAACACTGGGAAGAAGCAAAACAGGAGTGTGCATTAACATTCTAAGCAACGCCACTTCCAACGATTTTACTCACCTCCCCTTAAATCAGGGGTTTTCAGCCGTTGTGGCTCGTGGAGCACTTTTTAAAATAAAATTATTGCGCGGAGCACTTGCTCTTCATCACCCCTCAGTTTGAGATCTGAACTTTTTACATGCTTAAAAAAAAATCATGAATTCAAATTTGTGTTGGCCAATCTTTCATTAAGGTCGAAGGCAAATCTGAAATTTTCAAGAACAGAAGTCTTGAGAACCAAAAACATATTCAATCTGAAAACTAGATCAATTGGCCACTTGCTGTTAGTGACTTATGGATCAAGATTTTAGCTAAAACAGATGCTCGGTTCTTCAAATTTATGCTCGAGAAAATTTGATGTTTGACTTCGAATCATCTTTACCTCAGCCTTGAATTTTATAGAGTTTTAATTTTAATCTAAAAAGATTTGTTTTATTAAGTTGTGATTTTTTTTACTTCAGGCTTAAACCACAGACAAACAGACGTCACACTCTCACTGCTATCCATCGACCAACTTTTTAACGATCGATTCGAATATATGGTAGGTGGTCAATCGACCACCCGCAGCGCTCACGTCGTTTTTGTTCGTGTTTGACGTTTACACACTACCGCCACCTTTTGGTCCATCGGCCACCTACAGTGTTTTTAGCATTGGGCGTACATGTTTTCGCGACTATGATTTTGATCGCGATTTGTTCTAAGTGTTACGTCTGTTTCTCTGTGCTTAAACTGTAACAATGGATCATTGAAGGTCACTCATTCGCCACTTACCGCATCAAAATAGCGAAGCCACCGTATATGAGATTTAAAATTGTGACATCATTGCTGTTCTGTCAAACGCACAAGTCTACGGTGGCGCTATCTATACTTTTCATTACGGCCGTTTTTGTTATTTTAATGATCCATTTAGCATCTAAATTAAATTTCTTGATTTTAAGGTGACAGAATTGTTTTGGTTAGGAAATATTCAATTTTTTATTTTCGGTTCGAACAGCAAAATTTCTCATTTTTAAGCCTTTATTAATGTGTTTGAATGGTTTAACCACAAGTCCAGCATTCACGGATACATTCTTTTAAACACGTGAAATGATCCTAATTTTTTATCATGGTATCAAAATTTCGTTGTTATCGCATTATGAAGTTGCAAGTTGTTTAGATATTTTCACATCCAGAGAGTTTAAAAATATTCTGTCGGGTGAATTCAAGAAAACTCTAGGTAGCAGCTAATGCTATCCCATACAAAATGTATCGGAAAATTTGTCTACGAAAAAATATTTTTAACCATCCAATTACAAAACCTTAGCCCAAATGTTGAACGTTTTCGTAAAAATATTCAAGGTACACGAAAGTTCAATAATGATCGAGATTTTGAAACCGTAGTTTAGGACTCGTAAAAACTGTGTTATCTCATCTACCATTACTTTGAAAACAACATAAGTTGAAGACGAATCAAAACCTCTAAATTTTCAAAAATCAATCTAAAGCATAAAATAGTGGCCCTACATGAAAATTCTCTGTTGGTTCCGTTTACTAATCGAACAAATTTTCAGCGATCGCTAATTTTATTCTCTAAATTAATACTCTTTAAAAGTCTAGATATGGCTTGATTTGGTATATTTAAAACCATATTTTATAGCGAAAAGTTGAGCTATTTCAAGGCATTGGTAAAAATTTTAAAAACTGTCGCGGAGCATTTGCCAAAGCTTCGCGGAGCACCATATGGAAACCGCTGCCTTAACTGAAATGGTTGGTACGGTTGTCCCTGTTTCTTCTTTCATAGAATTGAAAAAAAAAATCGTATATCACGTTATTCATACGTGAATAATCTGATCGCCGTACTTTTTTGATTAGCTTTAAACCCAAGTCTGCACAGTGATAAGAAGAATATGCTGCAAATATTAATATTTATAACAAAAAACTGGAATAATTTCCGGCATTTCCAGGATGCTTTTCAGTATTGGCTGTATAGAATAGAATATAATAGAATAGACTTCATACAAACAATTTTATTTATCAAACACTTTATACGAATAAGCAGCAATTTATGATAATGAGACAAACCAGCAACAAACAAACAATAAAATATCCATGTATTGATAAGGTTTTAATAGGGCGATATTCAAAACTAAAAAGGCAATAGATGGCTCTTCTTCAATGGTAGTAAAAACGAAATCCTGAAGTAAAGAAAGCACCGCGGAAGATGAAATAAACACAAAAAGTTATGTATTCACTTTATACTTGATTTCTAATCACTATTTTTTTGGTCCAGTTTCCTAATTGCAAGCAAATTACGTTTTTCATTATTTTCCTTACGTTTTGACAGTTCTCCGACTACCATTCTTCCATGCGCTTGTGTTAAAAGTTTGAGAAATTTGAGAATCCAGCGTAGCGCGATCAGTGAGAGGAATACAAACATCAGTGTCGCCGCTCGGTGGCCGGTAAGAGAAACTGAATGTTCGAAAGGTTGCTGTCTGTAATTTTTGCCGCTGGCGCCAACTGTTAGCGTTTGAGAACAAAATAAACAGTCATTACCCTATTGGGTTGTTTAGCGAGTAAAAAGTTACAGTTTTTCATAGCTTGTTCGAATTGACACATTTTTCTAAGTAAAAACGCATTTTATTGCGATTTGATATCCTAAGTTTGACATTGTAAATAATTAATGGAGATTTCAATCTGTAGACTTAATGACATTTCAATTTACACAATGACCAGGTCCGTCGCACTCGGGCTCAGTTTGGGTACCACTTCTAGTACTGCATTTGGTCCCTCGGTAGTGCAAAAGGTACCCAAGTTTGACAGATCGCAGTACACTTTTCACGGCATTCTAGATTACCTTATGAGCCATACAATTTTGGGCAACTGCAAGAGACATGGAGGTCTTTAATTTGTCTGCAATGACAGCTAGTCCCGTAGTAAAATTTACCGAGGGGTGAATTAAAAATGATTCATATGCTAATTTTCCATGCTAAACAAATCAAGGACAGGGAAAATTGTGAAACTTTGGATTATGTCTCAATTTTAAACTCAGAATCAAAATATGCAAAAAACTAGACCCCTAAACAAGCCGATTGCGTTGTTTACTCGTTCTGTGTCTATCGTGCGTAGCTAACTATCACTGCAATAGGGTAATGACTGTTTATTTTGTTCTCAAACGCTAACAGTTGGCGCCAGCGGCAAAAATTACAGACAGCAACCTTTCGAACATTCAGTTTCTCTTACCGGCCACCGAGCGGCGACACTGATGTTTGTATTCCTCTCACTGATCGCGCTACGCTGGATTCTCAAATTTCTCAAACTTTCAACACAAGCGCATGGAAGAATGGTAGTCGGAGAACTGTCAAAACGTATGGAAAATAATGAAAAACGTAATTTGTTTGCAATTAGGAAACTGGACCAAAAAAGTAGTGATTAGAAATCAAGTATAAAGTGAATACATAACTTTTTGTGTTTATTTCATCTTCCGCGGTGCTTTCTTTACTTCAGGATTTCGTTTTTACTACCATTGAAGAAGAGCCATCTATTGCCTTTTTAGTTTTGAATATCGCCCTATTGAGCTAACAAGTGTTCAATCGAAATTTTCAGGAAATGATATTGTTCATCCAAACTTCTTTTAAAGGTGCCATCTTTGTCAAGCTTGCTTGATTGCATTTATATGTCGTGTGACAAGCACAAAAATACTTCATTCCCAAGGAAGTTAAGAAAAGTATTCCATCACGCAAAAGGACTATTAGGAAATAAAAACCAGACACCTTCAGACATGGCTTCCCTTTGTAACCGCGGCTGTTGTCACGAGGCTAAAAAATCCGAAGGGTGATTATTCTAGTGGCACCCCAAACCGTGCTGGTCAGCAGGACAAACATTCCGGACAGCCAGTAGAGCGTGCTGAAGGCGAGCGTTCGATCCGTGGGATGACACTCGAAGAAATTGGCCAGGAGGCAATGCAGATCGCGTGCGATAGACAAACTGCCTTGGAGCGACCGGTTGCTCCGGAGGAGCACAGGAGGATGGCGAGGTGCTTCGTATGGACCGATGCACGAGTTCACTAATAGGCCTTTTCATGTGACAGATCCGTCTATGCATTTGTTTACATCGGTGGAGGACCGGTGCTAACACGGATCTGTCATTTTCATAGAATAAATGTCAAAGTGTTTCCCGATCAGCTGATTTGAGATGTCATTTGAATAGGCCTATATGACGTTTGAGCGGTGCCGAATTCATTCGTTGCCATGGTCATATAAATAACACGGCACCGCTAAAACGTCAAATAGTGAACCCGTGCATAGGTCCATTCTGCAGCTGTGGGTGAATTTCAACTTCAAAGCATACTTGGGCAGAGGAAATTAAAAATGCAGATCGTTTTTTTGAAGATGATTGCTTTTTTAATAAAATGATTTTTCCTCTACAGCCTAATTTAGATGAACGAAAATGTGTCTTGAACTGGCAGTTTGAAGGGCACCAAAGTATGATTCATTCTTCGGGTATTACCATATTTTTAGTGTTCATTCTCATTTGCACTACAACATCCCTCACGGCTCGTCTAACTACCTTCCCCGAGGGCGTCAACGGTAATTCAGATGCAAAGTAAACCCCTCCCTTCAAGTGTTTGAACCACGCGAGTGATTGTTCAACTTTCTTCTCAATCTGTTGCCCAGTAGGAATCTGCGATGCGGCATCTTTCCGGACAACCAAAGCCGTTGCCAAATCAAACGTTTCCGTCGGAATGCCGACCACACAACATGTTGCCACGCCTGGGATGGTCATAATCACACTCTCGATTTCGCTCGGTGACACCTGATATCCACTGCACTTGATGATGTCCTTTTTGCGGTCCACTATGTACAGGTATCCATCCTCATCGAATCGTCCTATATCTCCAGAATGCATCCATCCGTCACTGTCCAGGATTTCTCTAGTGGCGGCGTCATTTCCAAAGTACCCACTGAACACGTGTTCCGATCTGACCAGAATTTCTCCCTCCTGACCGATGTCCAGCGGTTGACCGTCATCATCGACGATCTTGAACTCCGTCCCAGCAGTCGGGAAACCAACGGAACCCTCTCGATAGAATTGCTTCCTGGTGTACGTTACCGCCAGGGCGATCTCCGAAAACCCGTACACTATCTCCAGGAACCTTCCGGGGATGAGCTTTTCGAAGGATTGCTTCAGCGAACTTGGGATGGCACTACCGCCGGTGATTGGCAACCGTAGAGTCCGAAGTGCGTTGGCATTCGCCTTTGGGCTGTTGACGATGGCCAGGGCTTGCGCGGAAGGAAGCACGGGAGCTGTAACGCCGAAGCGCTCGATAATGTCCACAGCAAGATCGGCGTCGAAGGGTTGGCGGGTGATGACTCGAGTGGCACCCCAAAACGATCCTATAACACTTCCCCGAATACCATTACCCCGAAAACCATCACCCCGAAAGTCAATACCCCGAATGGTCAAGTACCCCGAAAACCAATACCCCGAAATCCATTACCCCGAATAGTCCGTTACCCCGAATACCATTTCCCCGAATGGACCATAACCCCGAATTTTCTTGCCCCGAAAAATTCAAAATGAAGATTCGACAAATCAACATCATACCGTTTTGACTCATATTCCGAACACTTAAGGCCAACAGGGACTTCAAATGCATCTGATTGGCATAAATAAGCTGATATTTGTGTAAGTTTTAATTTCTTCGCAAAGTCTAACTGTTGGCTGTTGGGTGTACCAATAATAATGTTGATTTTATTAGTTTTAGTATTGTTTTTATTTAATAGTATGGAACAACATTTTGATTAAAATGCCGAACACTGTGTTCATTCTGTCTCATATTCCGAACACCTTGATTCAAATTCCGAACAGCACGAATAAATCGTATTCAAATGAATAATTTGGCAAATAAATTAATCTGAGCTTGTTCTACTGGTCTCAATTTAGAGAATCGTCACTACTCCTGCGATATAAATTTTATTGGAGACGTTAAAATTCAATTGCAATTGACTGCCATTTTCTTGTTATTTGGTGACATATTTCAGCGAAACATTTCAACCAAATCGCCATACAAAACCGAGTGTTCGGAATATGAGTCTGTTCGGAATTTGAGACAAAACGGTACATTTTTTAATAATTAGTTGAGGTTATGCACGTCTTCTCTTGTTCGTTGGAGGTCATTGTCTATCAAATTGTCGCTAATGTATATGACAAAAAGAATCTAAAGATTCGGAAGTAGAAAACTCCTCTATATGACAAAGTGTTCCCTACTTCAAAATATACTTTACTCAATGATATTAGATAACGGTACTATAGCCTGGAAGCCGCTAATGAATTACAATTTACTACTTGATTTTTATTTGAATTCGTGTTCTTGTTATCAAAGATTTATTAATTTAATTTTGTGAGGATGGCTGTGTTCACAGATTCATTGTTACATTTTTCGAACTACTGATAATGCTGGTACTGAATTTGTTTTCACATGTTAATGTCAGAGACCTCTACCGCCCTCTTTCAAAAGCGTTATATCAATTGATGATCAACTTATTCTGGAATGGCACTAGACTATTATACTGACAACTATTTATAAATGCATCGCTAAAGAACAGCCGATGATGAAAGAAGAAAAAATCATTGATGAAAACGTTAAAAATTATGATACCGGTAGTCACTATACAAGCGCAACTTTTGAAAGAATAGTCGATAATTAAAAGAAGGACAATTCTCTTGTTGGAAGTTGTAATACCATTTCCCCGAATGGACCATAACCCCGAATTTTCTTGGCACGAAAAATTGAAGATCCGACAAATTAATCCCATATACCTTTTTCATAGAATTTTGATTTTCATTTGAATTCATGTTCTTCATGTTATCAAAGATTTATTATTCTTTTAATCAGCTATTCTTCATGAGCCAAGTGAGAACCCAAATTTTACTCACAGGCGTGTACTTGATTTTGTGAGAATGATTATGTTCACAGCAATAAATCATTTTTCGAACTGATGATAATGCTGATATGTTAATATTAGAGACCTTTCCCGCCCTCTTTCAAAAGCGTTATATTTTTTGGTAATGCATAATTATATTTTTATATTGCTGGAGGCAATGCGAGTTCAACATATTCTAAAATGTCATTAGACTATGGTTTGAAAAATGTCGGATGAAAATGTTAACTGATATTAAACTGACCACTATTTCAAAAGAACATCGCTAAAGAAAAGCCTATGATAAAAGAAGAAAAAATCACTGTTGAAAGCGTCAATAATTATGATGCCAACAATCACTTTGCTAGTGCAACTTCCGAAAGAATAGCCGATAACTAAAAGAAGGACAAATCTCTTGTTGGAAATTGTAATACTGACAAGATGTAATACAGACAAGTAATGCAGGGGCTTATTTTCATTTATTTTTTGAAGTCACTGTCAACTTTGAATTTCGCTCAAGACAATTTTGTCAGTCGATTTTTTACCGCTTTCGCTCAAACTTCAACTCAAACGGTACAACTCGAAAGAACAGCCTATAACTCAATGAAGAGAAAATCATTGATTACAATTTTTACACTGCCATTATACAACTTCGAAAGAACAGCCAATGATTGAAAGAATAAAAAATCACTAATAGGAATAGTAGTAGTTACTGAGCCGAAAACATTCAGGCTCAAATTCGCGAGCTTCCTTGAAGAATTTCTTGAAGTGCATCACTGATTTTCGGGGAAGTGTCGTATTAGGGGAACTGGTTTTCGGGGTAATTTACCATTCGGGGTAATGGTTTTCGGGGTAATGTGTCATTCGGGGTAACGTTGCATTCGGGGTAATGGTTTTCGGGGTACTGGTTTTCGGGGAGATGGTTTTCGGGGTAATGGTATTCGGGGAAGTGTTATAGGACCCCCCAAAACGTACTGGTCAGCAGGACAAACATTCCGGACAGCCAGTAGAGCGTGCTGAAGGCGAGCGTTCGGTCCGTGGGATGGCATTCGAAGAAATTGGCTAGATGGGCAATGCAGATGGAGTGCGACAGACAAACCGCTTTGGAGCGACCGGTTGTTCCGGATGAGCACAGGAGGACGGCGAGGTGCTTCGTCGGGTCGTTGATTTGAACAGGACTGAAAATAGTAATTTTTTTCATCTTGTTGATTAGGTGTTGTTAAACGAAACTTACACGAATACTTCTTCGATGCCAGTTGGTTCCAATAGGGTCTGCAAATGATCGTATCCTCTCTCATTTTCAGACATCAAAATTATCTTAGGAGAAATCCCTATTGCGTCACAAGCGGCGCTGACGTTGTCCAGAACATCGTTGTCACAGAACATCACCTTTGGCTTCACCGTTCCCAGCATATGGCTCAAATCATCTTGGGAAAACGTGGGATCCAACGTATTGACTGGAATCCCTAGCGCAAAACAAGCAAACACCACCGGAGCTGCGTTCTCACCGTTACGCACCACCATCGTAAAAATTTCCTCTTTTTCAGATTCACCATAGCCCATTTTGATTAGATTCTGAGCGATTCGGATGGTTTTGAGACGCATTTCGGCACCAGTCACCTCAACGCCACTATCGGCGCTTATTTGAACCACCTTTCCCGCATTTCTTTCCAGAATCTGTAAAATCAAATCACCCAGACTCTGATTGGGATTGAGGATCGATTTCCGTGGCAGGCCTCTCCAGATCTTCGAAGATGGATCGTAGAAGGTGAAAGTGTCTCTCAATGGGTACATAATGCTGGGAACGACTACCGATTGCCCCGTTGCGAATTAGCGCCAAAACACGACTGAATCCGAGAAAACCGGTATCTAGTTGCTATACTTAATCAGAAGCTATATAGGTGATCATAATGAGCGAAGTTTGCGATAACATTTATCTCGCGTAACGCAAAGACAAGGTACAGGCTGTTGAGCGACGGCACACTTCCGAGCAAACAGACAAGTTAATCCCTCTATGATTTGATGGAGTCGATGTTCAATGACCCGATAGAGAAGCGTGCAAGAAATGTGAGTAGATATGATGGTCTTTTGAAACATCTTTTCAAAGGGTTCCCTTCAACATTGATTCTTGAAGGTAGATACTGTGAAGCCACAATAATGTAATGTAAAAATGTAAAATGTGTAAAGGTAATTTCAACCGGCACTGTGTGGTTTCGCACGTGAGGAAGTATATCTCGTTTGGTTTTCAAAGTCAACTGCTCCGCAGGTGCTTAAATTCATTCATGCATGCAGTGTTGCCTTGCGTGATATCTCTCATACAAGCATTGCTTTAGGATAATGCAAATGTTGAAGGTTTTGTGCTTGAACGACGTCAAACATCGTAACAACATGTAAAATGATGTGTAAAAAATTACTGAGCATCGGTGATTAAAAGTTTATATTCAAATTAATTTGGGAACTGCGAACTTCTAACTGCTTGTATTCAGTCCTCAATAGAGCGATTCAAATTTTAATAATGTTTGAAAATCCAATCTCCCATGTATTTCTTACCATCCTTACCATAAAAATAGTGTTCTGTGAAATTTTCAGCTTTCTAGGTGGTGATTTAAAGGCGGCCCAAAGACAATGTAGGTTTATATGAAAATTACTATGGAGAAATTTGGAGATATGTTCCAAACTTGCTAGTACTGTAATGTAAGTGGAAACTTATCATCCCATATTGAAAACTCATTCTTCAAACCCTAATGAAGGATGTTTTTGAAGAAACAAATCCTTTTCGAGCTAATTTTGTTTGGGTTTTTTGAACATATTTGCAGGGCTATAATCACATATTAAGCTAAATAATAGCAAACAAAATCATGAATATCTCCTCTGCTATCCGTCGGATTGAATTTCTCTCTTCAGCAAATTTCTTTATTATGGTTTGAAGAATGTGTTTTTACTATGGGATAATAAGTTTGTACTTACATTACAGTACTAGCGTGTTTGGAACATATCTCAAAATTTCTCCATAGTAATTTCCATAAAAACCTACATTGTCTTTGGGCCACCTTTAAATCACCACCTAGAAAGCTGAAAATTTGACAGATCACTATTTTTATGGTAAGGATGGTAATAAACATATGTTATTCATAAACATATGTTGAGGATGGTAATAAACATATGCTAGTCCTCAACTTGAGTTCGGGACACAGTCGTCATTACCACGCGTCCGTGTTACTCTAAATTGCGGTGATATTTCCCAGTGAAATAAGCTGAATCAATCTCCGGAAATTTGCTAACATAGCAAGTTAGTAGTGCTGATTTAGCCGGGAGTACAAGAAATCCAGTGAAGTTATTAAAATAGCTGAAATTGCCGCCGATATATCTGCTTACGGCTGCTAAAGATAACAACAAATGTTATAGCATCACCGCTCCATTGTTTTGTCGTACCAGCCAGTGCTACCTATAGCAATAGCGATAACCCGATTAAGTGGAGAGACTCGACAGCAGCCAATAAAGTGTTTTGATTGTCGCTACCACATCCCGGCCTGATGGCCGGGGCAAATCATGCCCCTTCTAGGGGTGATCCTGGCGATCCAGATGGGTCGTTGAGGGGAAAACGCCAACCAGACTGGATGCTCAGTGAGGACGAAATGGGGCAAACGATGGTGTTGCTTCTACGCAGAAAACCAAACGAAGCAAATACGCAAAATAGCCAACAATCGCCACTACCAAACCCTTTCATCATTTACGCATCCATTGAACTAGCGGTCGAAGTGCAAGATGCAGCGAAGATAGGAATGACCAAGGAGGGCCGCGGAACTAGGTACGTACTTCGTACCAATTTGAAATCAGTCTATGGTAAGCTGACTAACATGACCCAGCTCACTGACGGAACCGTCGTCGAAGTTATTTCCCATCCTACGATGAACAAGGTGCAGGGTGTCGTTTACGAATCTGATTCTACTGATGTCGATGAGGTAGCACTTCTCAACTATCTGACGCCGCAAGGAGTACAAGCTGTACGCAGAATCACGAAAAAAGTCAACGGGTCGGTTCAAAACACTCCTCTAGTCGTATTGTCATTCCAAGGTACTCTCCTGTCGGAATTCATCTACTTTGACGGACTCCGCGTCCCCGTTCGCACCTACTATCCCGCTTTGACTGTTTGTTTCCAGTGTGGCACCTATGGACATTCTCGTCAACAGCCTAGAATTTGCCTGCAATGCTCCCAAGCACCACACACATCAGAAGGGGAGCAATGCAGCAACGCTCCGTATTGTATGCATTGTACAGGCACTCACTCACCAACATCACGTACATGTCCAAAATACAAGGATGAATCTAACGTGATCCGAATTCGAATCGATAGGAATGTGTCAACTGCTGAAGCTAGAAAAATCTACGCTAGTGAAACACAGAAGGAAACGATCGCCAGCGAGGTGCAAAAACGGCTAAGAGAAGAGGAATCGAACAAAGATAAAATTATTGCGGAACTGCGGGCTGAAGTCGAAACATTAAAGCGAAAACTTGAAGCCATCATCAACGGTCAACGTCTAAAATCACGCGACAGCTCCCAAATAGAAAAAAAAAAATCGGTGTTCCTCCAAGCAAACTCATCATGTTCCAACCACAACACTCAGCGAATGTCACGTAAAGACAAAACGTTCGTATCTCCTCCGTCTCTCCACAGCGATATTAGAAGGACCGCGGATCATGCAATGGACGAAGCGATACGAACACGCAGTAGGAGCAGAAAACACCTAATGGAAATATCACCAACTGATGTCACTCATAAATCAGGCATAAGGGCATCCTTGATCGCCGACTCTGGAGGCACCTCTGAAAAATGACCAAGATGTTCCCTCCAAAAACACATCACAAAATGACTGACCCAGCTATGCATAATGACTCGATATCGGATGATCTACGACATGCAACCGACGCTATCTCTGAACGACCCTGCGACCCTTCGGACTACGATTTGGATACTAACTCATACGACTCCTTAATTCCGTCTAGAAAAATACTCAACTCTCCATATCAACCTGTGGATACAACATCGCGGTTTGGAGGTGGGGAATGTGTAGTACCCCCTCCACTCCTGATAAAGGGAGCGAGCCTGGGTGGAGAGGTGATCCAGGACGCCATCCTTCTACCTGTTGACCACCAAACCCCCAGCTCGGCCGCCAGCTCGAACAACTCAACGCTGCCGAAAATACCGTCCGATTCCAGCGCATACGATCAGCTCTACAACTTCTACCCCCAGCCATCTACGTCCAACAATTTAGTCACCCAAAACATTGATTCACCACGTGTGAGGCGCACCACGTCGACCCTGACCATAGATGTTCCGAGCTTGCTCGATGAGCCTCTGGCGGCAGTCGACGTGGCTCGCCCTTCATCTCGGCCAAGTATTCCTGTATTATCATTAGCTAGACATGAATCCCATGATACTTCTCACCATGTTTCAGAAACCTCGCCTGTTCGCGAAAGCTCCCCTACAAGCAACTGCTCTTCGACCTCCGAAACTGAAGTGAACAACAAGATCATCATGCTCCAATGGAACATCAGAGGCCTTTGGAAAAATCACCCAGAACTTTCTCATATCGTCAACCAAAATGCGCCAATCTGCATCGGCCTTCAGGAAATGATGACAAAGAAGGTTAGCACAGCACTCAGTTCCCGCTACGACTGGAATTATCTAGCCGTCACTATTTTAAGGGTGGTGGAGCAGCTGGATTGGGGGTTCTCAAAGAATTCCCTCACCAATTCTATCACTTTGTTACGTGCATCCCTGTATGTGCCGCCCGAATACAATCCCCATTGAACATATCGATTGTCAGTATCTATGTGCCTCCAAACACATGTGATCAAGATCTTATTACGACGCTTGACAGCATGATTGAAAATGTAGATCCACCTTTCGTCATCGGCGGGGATTTTAACGCCGCCCACAAAGCTTGGGGTAGTATGAAAACTAGGGTAATTCGCTAATTGTTGAACGCTACCCAAATGTTGAACGATCTGTAGAAACCATGTTAAAACAGGAAATCGAACCATTTTCAAACAGTTTCAATAAATTATACAGATTATTTTGTAAGTTAGCTGTACTATTGGACACAATAAATTTAATTAGCACATTAATTTCTGAAACGAAATATTGATTGAAAATTTGTATCGGTAGGTGGAACGAAAATTTCAATTCTCTTAAAAAATAACTTAAGTTGGGGCTGCTATGAAATAAGCTGTGTGGTAACACATACTACGTATATTGGGTTGAGCACCTGTTCACGATATCAGTTAAAGTCTACTTTAGTTATTTTCTAAAAATCCGTACAATTTACTCGTACCTATTAATTACATAAAATCATATTCAATTGCACTTTCGTTTCACGTACATGTTCCATTTGTTGAACACTAGCATAACATGAAAGTCTTGGTTTCATCAACAGTATTGCCAGATTTTTTATTTTCGTACCAAACAACTAAATTGAAATGGAATATTGCATTACACAATTTAGTATTGTTGATTGCTTTAAATATCTGTTGAATAATTATTATAAAAACCCTATAATGGTGTCTGTTGCAATGGTGAAAAACGCGATTTAGTAAAGTATAATTAATTGCATCCCTGGCTGTATTCTGATTCTTTTTTCGAATTTCATTATCTTCACTATGGCATCAATGCCATCACCGTTTGTTTGTTGACATCATGATTGGAATTACGCATCGACTGCCGATTTATCCGGAGTATAACCTCAATCTCGCGATTGATGCTGTAATGTCAAAAATAATGTACAATAGGAGAAGCCGCTAAAGTCTATGGAGTGCCGAAGGGGACGATTCTCTTCCGTTTCATCCCAGAGTGGTCAGGGAAAGTGCTTAGCGGACCTAACCCTGCCCTCACAACCGACGAGGAGCGCGAACTTGCAAGTTGAATGAACGCGGGAGTAAAACGGTCAACATTTAGCGACAATCGTTCAACATTAGGATAAGATGGGTTATGTACGTGTTCAACAATTGGGTATAGAACTATCTTTTTAAATATATATTTTTCCAGTTAAAAATGGACATTACTGTGCCAAAAATGTAACAGAAATAATGTTAAATAATCGTTTACGGTGTTGAATGCTTTTTTAGCAACCTTTCTATTAGAATTTCGATGAAAATCAAATAACAAAAAAAAACGTCTATCTTAACCGTTCAACATTTGGCGATTTACCCTACTAAACGAGGATGTCTTCTACTCGAATGGTTTGTCGAACATCAACTTATCGTGATAAATAATGGAGAACCAACTTTCATCAGCTCTGCTCATGGAACAACTTCGGCAATCGATCTCACTGTCGTGTCATGTAGCCTTGCAGCAAAACTTCGATGGTCAATCTACAAGGATACCTTCGGAAGCGACCATTTCCCCATCAGAGTCACCTCGGATCAAAATATACCGTCTCAACGTTCACGTAAACGGTGGATTTATAAAGATGCTGACTGGATCTCTTTTGAAAATATTATCCTTGAATCGCTTTCGCCGCATTCAGATATTGATGTCGAGCAGCTAAGAAATCTCATCATTGGAGCGGCAGAAAAGTCCATCCCAAAATTTTCCGGAGTATCAAAAGGAAGATCTGAAATTTGGTGGACAAACGAAGTCAAAGAAAACGTTAAGGCACGGCGTAAGGCTCTTCGCAAACTGAAACGTCTGAATCCTTCAGACCCTCTTCAAGATGACGCTAAAAAAGCTTTCCAGCAAGCTCGGGCGATTGCAAGGAAAACAATCGAATGTGCCAAACGTGACTCGTGGAATAATTTTTGCCAGATGTTCAATCCTAACACTTCATCAGATGTGCTTTGGAGTAATTTTAACCGATTGATGGGAAAAAGACGAAACGGACAGTGAGGACTCCAAATCTACAACTCGTTTACCCAAGATACCAGTGTAATCGCAGAGCACTTTGCAAATTATTTTTACCAAGCATCATCAGGAAACTTTAGTACAGATCAGGAATCTGGAGAAACAGGATGGGATCAAAATATTTAGGTTTCTGAAAACACTCGACTCGATACAGATTTCACGATCTACGAGTTGCTACGAGCCATTGATGTCACTAATGGACACTCTACCGGCGAAGATCAAGTCGGATATCTAATGATCAAACATCTGCCATATGCAGGAAAGCTCGCAATGCTGAAGAGTTTCAATAAAGTTTGGGAAAAGGGCGAATTTCCGAACAGCTGGAAACAAGGACTGGTTATACCAATCCCAAAATCCAATACACAGGCTCAGCATGCGGAAGGGTACCGGCCAATTACGCTTCTGAGTTGTATCGGTAAAATATACGAGCGTATGGTTAATCGTCGTCTAATGACCTTCCTCGAAGAAAACAACTTACTCAATGAACACCAACATGCATTTCGAGCCGGACGTGGCACATCATCCTACTTCGCTGATTTGGCCGAAATTCTAGCAGAAATCGAACAATCCAACGCGCACGCGGAGTTTGCATTGCTCGATATCAATAAGGCCTATGATCAAGATTGGCGAACTCATATAATGAGACAAATCGATAGTTTGAACACTGGAAAACGCATTCGGAGCTGCATCAGCAACTTTCTCTTGGATCGACGTTTCAGGGTTTCCTACGGTGGCTCTATGTCGAAAGATCGGATCCAAGAAAATGGCGTCCCCCAAGGATCTGTGTTAGCTGTCACCTTGTTTCTGATAGCTATCAACCCAGTATTTGACGTCATTCCGAAAAATATACGAGTGCTAGTATATGCGGACGGCATAGTCCTTGTCGCTATTTCTAAGCACCTTCCAAAAGTGAGAAATAGACTAATTGAAGCAGTGTCAATACGTGGGCAAAAATCCTGTATCCTTCACATGTGTCAAAGATCAAGGCACAGGTGGCGCTGTGCTCGAAATGTTGTGAAGATCGATAACGAAATCGTCCCTGAAGTCAAAGCTGCACGATTTCTCGGGATATGGATCAACAGGAAAGGCAGCTTTCTTGTGCACGGGGCAAAAATTAAAGAAGCTCTCTTCAGCCGAATCAACTGTCTGAAAGCTTTGGCTTTTAAAGCGGATCGAAACATTCTATGGAGAATTGGGAATGCCGTTTGCGTTTCCAAACTTATGTATGGTATTGAACTGTTCGGTCTCAACCTCCTCAACACGTTCCAATCAACCTACAATGAAATTCTTCGAATTACATCGGGAGCACTAAGATCGTCGCCCACGCTTAGTTTAGCAGTCGAAGCCGGCCAGCTACCATTGCATCTCAGGCTAGTGGATACTCTCGCCAGAAGATATATTCGACTAGCAGAAAAACCATTTTTCAATCATCAGCATCTTCGTAAATGTGCAATTGAAGCATTCGCCGATGAGACAGGACACGACATTCCAGAGATCGCAAAGCTCCTGTGGATAGGGAAAATTCCCTGGGACATGCATCAAGAAATTGACTGGTCCGTGAGATCAGTTTTCAAGAAAGGGAATAACAAGAATATTGCCAGGGCCTGTGTTAAAGAACTTCAGAACAAAAAATATGAGGGATATTGTCAAATGTTCACTGATGGATTGAAGTTGGGAACTGAAGTAGGGCTAGGCGTTGTTTGTCAAGAACTCCAAATAGAAGCGGGCCTTCTTGCTCAAAGCAGTGTTTATTCTGCTGAAGCTGCTGCACTCGCTGTGGCTGTCCAAACTGCGGATAACAGAGCCACTGTGATCTTCAGTGACTCAGCGAGCTGTATGGATGCAATTAAGAAAGGAGATTCGAAACACCCGTTCATCCAATCAATCTTAAAAGAAGCGAGCCTTAATAATATCACCCTCTGCTGGATTCCAGGTCACTCGGACGTACCCGGAAACGAAGCAGCTGACCAAGCAGCAGAAAGGGGCAGAACCGCCCCTCCACTACATAATGTTGCTAGTGATGTTATCAAATGGATCAACAAACGATTACATGATAAATTTCAACGCATGTGGAACGATCATCGAGCAACTTTTCTTCAAAAGATCAAACCAACTGTTGGAAAGTGGATAGATCATCAAGACCGCCAAGAGCAAAGAGCTCTAACTCGATGCAGAATTGGGCACACCAGGCTTACTAAAAAGCATTTATTCGACCGAAATCAATCAGCAACATGTGAGGTTTGCCAAATGGAGCTGACCGTTGAACACATAATCGTTACCTGCATAAAACACGATGACATTCGCAACAAAACTGGCATTAATAGCAATATTCAAATAGCTTTAGGTAACAACAAAACGGAAGAAGCTAAATTATTGAAATTTCTGAAGAAATGTAATTTATTTGAAATGCTGTAAACTCTGTACAGAATTGTAGTATTGATTTTTTTCTAAGAGGCGAATGAACCCTTCTGGTTTAAAACCTCTCTAATAAACGCAAAAAAAATATGCTAGTCCTCAAGCTATTCAATGTTCATTATGAAAATTCATAATACACTACCCGTCATAAACACGGACTTGTTCGAAAAAGTATTGCAGCACACAGATGAATATTGAATCACCCCCTTAAAAGTTTAGCATCAATCCAATCCAATCCAATCCAATCCAATCCAATCCAATCCAATCCAATCCAATCCAATCCAATCCAATCCAATCCAATCCAATCCATCCAATCCAATCCAATCCAATCCAATCCAATCCAATCCAATCCAATCCAATCCAATCCAATCCAATCCAATCCAATCCAATCCAATCCAATCCAATCCAATCCAATCCAATCCAATCCAATCCAATCCAATCCAATCCAATCCAATCCAATCCAATCCAATCCAATCCAATCCAATCCAATCCAATCCAATCCAATCCAATCCAATCCAATCCAATCCAATCCAATCCAATCCAATCCAATCCAATCCAATCCAATCCAATCCAATCCAATCCAATCCAATCCAATCCAATCCAATCCAATCCAATCCAATCCAATCCAATCCAATCCAATCCAATCCAATCCAATCCAATCCAATCCAATCCAATCCAATCCAATCCAATCCAATCCAATCCAATCCAATCCAATCCAATCCAATCCAATCCAATCCAATCCAATCCAATCCAATCCAATCCAATCCAATCCAATCCAATCCAATCCAATCCAATCCAATCCAATCCAATCCATCCAATCCAATCCAATCCAATCCAATCCAATCCAATCCAATCCAATCCAATCCAATCCAATCCAATCCAATCCAATCCAATCCAATCCAATCCAATCCAATCCAATCCAATCCAATCCAATCCAATCCAATCCAATCCAATCCAATCCAATCCAATCCAATCCAATCCAATCCAATCCAATCCAATCCAATCCAATCCAATCCAATCCAATCCAATCCATCCAATCCAATCCAATCCAATCCAATCCAATCCAATCCAATCCAATCCAATCCAATCCAATCCAATCCAATCCATCCAATCCAATCCAATCCAATCCAATCCAATCCAATCCAATCCAATCCAATCCAATCCAATCCAATCCAATCCAATCCAATCCAATCCAATCCAATCCAATCCAATCCAATCCAATCCAATCCAATCCAATCCAATCCAATCCAATCCAATCCAATCCAATCCAATCCAATCCAATCCAATCCAATCCAATCCAATCCAATCCAATCCAATCCAATCCAATCCAATCCAATCCAATCCATCCAATCCAATCCAATCCAATCCAATCCAATCCAATCCAATCCAATCCAATCCAATCCAATCCAATCCAATCCAATCCAATCCAATCCAATCCAATCCAATCCAATCCAATCCAATCCAATCCAATCCAATCCAATCCAATCCAATCCAATCCAATCCAATCCAATCCAATCCAATCCAATCCAATCCAATCCAATCCAATCCAATCCAATCCAATCCAATCCAATCCAATCCAATCCAATCCAATCCAATCCAATCCAATCCAATCCATCCAATCCAATCCAATCCAATCCAATCCAATCCAATCCAATCCAATCCAATCCAATCCAATCCAATCCAATCCAATCCAATCCAATCCAATCCAATCCAATCCATAAGTTCTCGTCCCCAGCTAGCCGATGTGGGGTATCCAGCTTTTTACGCTAGCCGACTATAAACTTTGAATCATCGCTTTTTTGACATTTCATGCCTACACTATAATATTTTCATGGTTTGATCGAAGCAAACTTTGCGATGTTGAAAATGGATTATCTGCTTTGCTCTTGTCCACAGTTGATCAGCAAAAGTTTTCTCGTTTATTTTGTTTGTGGAAAGGCATATAATTTCAAATGTCTCGTAAATTAAAGCATTAATCGAAAAAATTGGGGTGGGTAATGTCTGTTACATTATCGCGGGGTTGACGTAGAACTACTACGGATTGTGTCCTATCAATTCTGGGTCAAACTCTAACAACAGTGCGGTAGCTTTTTGCAGATGATAGGATGTTTGATGATAGGTGCTGTGATTGTAGTTTGGTTTGGAAGCTTTTTCAGAGTTTCGGATTTCAAAGTAAAATACTTTAAAAAAAATTGATTTGATTATGATGTTTGAATGACAGTGAAGTTTGAGTATGAGTGTAGTGAAAGATTATTAATAATTTGTCATGTGTGTGAATTTGTAAGTGTACTAGTTTTGTGTTGTTATTGATCGGATGAAGTTTTCAGAAATTAACTCATTTTGAACTGTTTTTGGTGGTTCTGAAAAGGACCAGTTGTCGTTCTGTGAATCATACATACCTGTCCAAATAGTTTATAACTGTTTTTAAAAAGAGAACGTTGATTTCAAGCAAATATATAAATGGGAGTGCTATAGAAAAGTTGACGTTATTTGCTTTTTACTCTTCGCTTGGTTCGCATCTCAGCAGGCAACAGATCGGCTTGCTCTGACCAGGCGTGCTTCTCAGGCATCGATAGCGAAGGACCGTTTGTCTTGCTTCGCTCAAATTAAACTGACCGTCGACCGACCGAGAGAAGATGCCGTCCAAAGCCATCACCGCTGCTGCCGCCAAGGAGAAGAAAAGGAAGCAGTGCACAGGAGAATGAGATGGTTGTGGCCACCAGAAGAAGGAGGAGAAAAAGAAGGCAGTTCCTAAGCAAAACCTTACCAATTGTCAAAGACCGCCGTGATGAAGAAGACCCCGAAGAAGCCGCCACCGCAAACCTCATCGGGCGAGGAGAATTATTCAACCAGTGCGCCGTCAAAATGCGTCCGTGTTACTCAAATTCAACAATTTAATAGGCCCTTTTCAGGGCAAACAGGTATGTACTAAACAGTTATTTGTGTAATATTTCCTAATGTGTAAATTACACACTTCCTATTATGTCTTAATTCATTTCGTAGCATCATACAATATCTGATTTATTGAAAATAATCGACAATGCGATAATTTGAGGATGTTTTTTCATTTTTTCAATAGTTTACAATAAATGAAAAAACACGAATGTTTTGCTTTCGAGCAAATTTTAAATATATCTGATCAATGTGCGTAAAAGTTATGGAAATCGGAATTCGAAACCTAATACAAGCGTTAATATGAATGCTCTGCTGACATTTGCAATGGATTTCTTTATTTAAACTAACATGTTGATCAATAGATGCTTATTACAAGTGGTCAAGAAACAGTTTAGTGAACAGTATTTAAAATCTGTTGCAATTTTAATACATATCCCAATTCCCGTACTCGAGAATTTAAGGAGTGTTTCCCCATTAAATGATAAATCAACGATGCTGTTAGAAATGCCATACAATTCTGAGTACTATGATGTTATTACGGTCCGACGGCGCTGCAGCGGCGTCCACGAGTAAATTCTCAAATTTCAGGAGATTATGTAGGAAAAATTATGTGAACAAAATCAAGTTTTGTACAAAACCGCTAGATTTAGATCATGATAGATAAATCAGGAAATATGGTCCAATCAACCCTTTTAACAACGTTTGTTGGCCCGAAAAGGGCCGATTGAGGTTGTATGCTGCCACAGATGAATAGCACTATAAAATGTTATCAGTTGATTGCCATGGTTGAACAGGGACATCCCAACGAAAGTGTATATGTGAATAAGTTCTCTGTTTATACAACAAACCAGCTGAATATTTCATGGGTGCACAACAGCAACAGAGTAGCGGATCACAGGGATTTAGTTGAAATCTTGAAACGTAGCTCAATCTTGAAATCTTGAGCGATTTCACAAGCCAGACGCTCGATAAGCAGCTCCTCGGATCAGCCACTCAGGGGGCTCTGGTATCCAAGCGGGCTTGTTTCTTGACTGCACACCGATGCTGAGTTTATTACGAGTCGAAATCTGGAAGCGCGAGTCGGTCAACCTAGAAATCTTGAGCGATTTCACAAACCAGATGCTAAATTGGCAGCTTGAAGATTAACTGCTCAGCAGTTGCTAGAAAGCAGCGAGGTACTTCTCGCTAAGCAAGTTCGGAGGAGCTCTTACCAGTTCGAACGAGGAAATAGAATGAAACTGAATCCGACGAAGGAAGCATGTTTTATAACCTTAGAATAGAAGTTGATGCTCCTCCCTTTTGTGCTCTTCGCTTTCTGATCTACCAATCTGGGAAATGGGTATGTGTGAATAGTGTGTTGGGCTTAGAATTACTTGAAAATTGCAGAGAATGCTTATGCGTGAGAAATTTGTCGAACATGAATTGTTAATTACTAAATATTTAATACAAGCTATTGATAATCATTAGTTTTCTTTATTATGAAGGTAAATTTCTGATCCATGGGTGCCAAAATTATGAAAATTGTTCAATGAGAATGTCTTTTCAAAAGCATTCTAATTATGTCGCAATTTTGTTACATGTGATAATTTTCCTAATCAAAGTGTTCCCATAAAGTATGGAACATCAAAAACGCTGTTGGAAATACCACTCTATTTTACAACCGTTGTGAAATGTTGAGCACTCACCCCGACGGCACTGCTGCAGCGTCCGCGAGTACAGTCTCAAATTGTTGAGTTATAAATTGTTCATGACAAATGAAATTTTTTATGAAGCTGTGAAATTTATTTAGGAATATAAGAAATCAAAAATAAAGTCGGAAATATTTCTCTTTTAACTCTTTTCCACTAATTTGATGGCCCTGAAAAGGGCCGATGGCTTTGTTAGCTTTGATGCTTTCACATATAAATAACACTGCGGGATGTTATCATTTGATTGCCATGGACAAACGGGGAATCCCCAACTCAAATGTATAAATTTGAGCAAGTTTTTTACTTATACGACAAACCAGCTGAATGTTTCGTGGCGTGGATGGCGAACCACAGCAACGGGTAGTGGATCACTGGGCTTAAGTCGAAAGCTGGAAACGTTGCTTGCTCTTGAAATCTTGAGCGATTTTACAAGTCCAACGCTCGATTAGCAGCTCCTCGATATTTGTTCCCAACGGGATTGCTTCTTGACCACCAATGCTGATTTTATCACGAGTCGAAATCTTGAAGCACGGGACAACAGCTCCTCGGCCGATGAAATTTGCGGCGGCGATGACGATGGCTGGGTGAACGCGGTGAACGCAAACAAGCGGTGAACCACAAAGCGAGAATGACTCGCCCGACCGTGTGTACATTTCGACCGCAAATTCTCCTGTGGACTGTTTCCTCTTCTTCTTCTTCTTCTTCTTCTTGGCGACGGCAGGGGTGATGGCTTTCGCTTCGGACGGCATCTTCTCTCGCTCGCTCGACAGTTTGATTTGAGCGAAGCAAGGCAAACGGGGGGGTCCTTCGCTATCGATGTCTGTGCCTGAGAAGCACGCCCGGTCAGAGCAAGCCGATCTGTGGCCTGCTGAGATGCGAGCCAATCGGAGAGTGAAAAGCTAATGACTTCAACTTTTCTCTAGCACCCCCATTTATAGATTTGCTTGAAATCAACGTTGTTGTTGTTGTTGTTGTTGTTTGAGAGGAACTTTAACCCGAAGGACATTCGTCCCTTATCGCAGGTTTTTAAAGGTGGTCCAGTAATCCAGTGGTGGTTAAAAATGCAATTAAAGCTTCCTCGTTTGGTGGCGATAACGTCTCTTCCAGGGTGCCGTCCAAATTACAAGCCAAGTGTTCAGTGTTGTAACTTTTACAGTCAAACAAAATATGGGGGACAGTTAAAGGGGTACCGCAAGATGTGCAAGTAGGGGGATCTATTTTGTCAATACGGTAACTATGAGTTAAACGGGTGTGACCAATTCGTAAACGGGTTAAAATGCGACGATGTTTGGGGTTGATGTTATCGGGCCAGGGGAAAGTGGATGATTTTAATCTTCTGAGTGTGATATCCCTGCTATTGTACCATTTAGTGCTCCAGGAGTCATGGATCTTCTCCTTTGTCCATCTCTGAGCGTCGATGGATGGAATGGAAACATCCTCTGGGTTCATGTTGCGACTTACACCTGCTAACCGGTCAGCCTCCTCATTACCGTGGATACCAGAGTGACCTGGTACCCAACAGAAGGTGGCTCTGTTGACCAAAGCAAGTCTTTCGGCCTCCTGAAGCCAGGGATGTTTCAAGGAGTAAGAATTCATTACTCGAAGACAACTAGCAGAATCGCTGAAGATTACTATGGGACGATCCGATCGGGTGGAACATAAGTGAGTGGCTTTTAGAAGGGCGTATGATTCGGCACTAAATATGGAACAAGATGGGGGGAGGGCAGAACTGATGTTTGGGAGTGTAGAGAAGCTAGCAATACCATAACCAACAAAACCGTTATATACAGAACCATCTGTATATATTGTTAGGTGGTTGGAGTATTTTTCAGTGCGGAGTTTGTGGAAGTGTGTTTGAATTATAGAAGGTGGATCACCAGCTTTGACCTGATCTAGAAGAGAGAGATCTATTTTGGGGGTGGGTTGATTCCATGATTTGGTTTTGGATCTAGGTAATACGGCTATTTCTGGAAGCAATTGGTTTGTGAGAGATTGGAATAAGTCAGAGGCTCGTGTGACCCGAGGGACGTCATTTCGACCCCCTAGACTCAGCCATCTGATAGCTTTGGAAACAACGTTAGTTGTTAACCTTTCAGTCGTCGCGCGGTTTGCCACCGTCAGAACCACCACACTGATGCTGTGTACGATAAGCGAGGTTTTTTCAGCACTGTTGTACAAAATACAACAGCGCGACGACTGAAGTGTTAAGGAGTAGTCAAAAGGGAGTTGTCCACATTCAGCCATAATGGATAAGATGGGACTGGTAGCAAAAGCTCCTGAGGCTAGACGGACAGCTTTATTATACAGTGGGCTTAATTTGTTGCTTACCAAATCACCACCTCTGCTGAAGAGGCCAACACCATAGAACATCTTAGGTAGAATCCAACTGTTGACGATTTGTAGGATAGATGTTCGGTGGGCGCAAGGTATACGGGAGCCGATTACTTTTATGAGATTAAGTCTTTGGTTAATGGATTTGCGGACACTATTAAGATGATGCCTGAAGCTGAGGGTTCGGTCGAGATGAATACCAAGGATTTTGAGGGATATTTGGGATTTTATAATTGTATTATTTAAAGTGATGTCGGGGAGTTTTGACATCTTTTTTCTATTGCGACTGATGTGTAGAAGTTTGGATTTTTCAGGGGATATAGTGAAACCGTGTTCGTCAGCCCATTTTGAAACACTCAGAACTGCTGATTGAATTCGTTTTCTGGACAGAGATTTCATGCTGTGGAAGGTGAGTATGGTGATGTCATCAGCATAGACTAGTATGAAGATATTTGGCGGAATGTCTTTGAATAGCGATTGTATGCAGATGAGGAAGAGTGTTGGGGCAATTACCGAACCTTGAGGAATACCATTTTCTTGACATCTCAACTCAGATCGGTTGTTGCCTAAATCTCCTATCCTGAAGGAAGCTTTGGACGTAATGACCCATGCGACCTTTGATTCCCCATTCTTCAAAAGATTTGAGAATGGGAAAACGCCACGCACGGTCGTATGCTTTCGACAGGTCAAGGGATACAACGTCACCATGCATTCCCCTTTCCAGGTGAGAGTTAATGATATCCTCAAGTTCGGTAAGATAGTCATCAGTGCTTTTATCTGGGCGGAAAGCAAACTGTCGATTATCTAGTAAACCACGAGATTCCAGAAGAGTGATGAGTCGTCTGTTAACCATTTTCTCAAGAATCTTCCCAATACAGTTTAATAAAGTAATGGGGCGGAAACTGTCGGCATTATTTCTATCTTTATCGGGTTTGGGAATGGGAACAACTAAACCTTCTTTCCAAGAGTTAGGGATTTCACCGCGGTTCCAAATGTCGTTGAATATTGTAAGGAGGATGGATCTACCAATTAGGGGAAGGTTCTTGAGAAGTGGATAGCCTACATCATCCGGGCCAGCCGATGACCCGTGGACTCTGTGTAAAGCCCAATCTAACTCTTCGTATGAAAAATCACAGTTATAATCTAGATTTTCATCAGTATTGAAATTGGGAGAAGATGCTTCTATGGTGTTTTTGTGGGAAATGAAGTTATCAGAGTAATTGGAGGAGGAAGATGATTGGGAAAAGTGATCAGCAAGATGTTCGATTATAATTGAAGGATTTCAGTGATTTGATTACTGATTTTTAGTTTAATAGGCTGTCTACTTTTACTACCGTTTAATCGATGGACTTTGTCCCACAGTTCTTTTGAAGTACTGTCAGGGTTAATAGAGGAGATGAATTCGTCCCAGCTGTCCTGTTTGGCCTGTTTAATGACCGATCTGGCTGCATTCCTAGCAGCTTTGAATTCAGAAAAAGTGGTAGAGTCTTTACGATCTTCCTTTGCAATCTTCTGAAGAGCACGTAATTTTTTGCGACGAAGTTTGACTGCAGAACGAACCTCGGGGTTCCACCATGGAACCGATTTTTTACCGGGAGAACCATTGGTTCTGGGAATGTGGTGCGTAGCTATGGCAAACAATTGTTGGACGAATTCCTCAGCTGAGGAAGGGGCTCTGTTGGAAAATACCGAGAAGACCTCGTTTTGATAGCTAGGCCAGTCAGCCAGATCATATTTCCAACGAGGACGGCAGAAAGACACAGGAGGAGCTCTATTCAGTTGGATAACAATAGGAAAATGGTCACTACCACAACAGTCATTGTGGACCATCCAAGACAGCTGGGAATTGAGGCTATGGGAGGATACTGAAAGGTCTAAACACAGATAAACAGACGTAACACTTAGAACAAATCTCGATCAAAATCATAGTCACGAGGACATGTACGCCCAATGCTAAAATCAGCGTGTTTGGCCGACGGGCCAACAGATGGCGGTAGTGTGTAAACGTCAAACACGAACAAAACGAAGCAAGCGCTGCGGGTGGCGGATTGGCCACCTAACATATTTTTGAATTGACCGTTAAAAAGGTGGTCGATGGACAATGATGAGAGTGTGACGTCTGTTTGTCTGTGGTCTAAAGCTGATGATTGCCCAGTTGAGAGACTGATTCTAGTGTGACTACCATCGTTCAGCAGAGTCATGCCATATTCGTCAAAGAGTTGGCATAAAATCGATCCTCTAGAATCATTACGATGGCAGCCCCAAAGAGTTGAATGACCATTAAAATCACCCATCAGAAGAACAGGGGATGATATTTGGTCAAGTATTTTGGCAAGACTAGCTTTAATGGGGAGGTTATGTGAGGGAGAGATATAAATGGAAACCAGTGTGATTTTCAAGGGGAAATCAATTTCTATGGCTACTGCGAATAAAGAATCGTATGAAAGGAGAGAAATTCTACGATGAGGAATATCAGATTTTATGGCTAAACTTGTACCGGTTCTGGAGGGATTATCAGGGTTTTCGCAAATGTACAGATCATAACCTTTGATGAAGTTTATTGAAGTTGAATTGGGAATCATTGTTTCCTGTAACGCTAAAGCAATAGGGTTGAATTGAGATATTAATAATTGTAATTCTGAGAGTTTACCTTTAAGTCCGAAGAGATTCCATTGTAATGCTAGGCAGGATTGAGTTGGTTGAATAGAGGACGATTGACTATTTATGGGGTTTGGTGTGTTGGCCATTGTGAGATTGTGAGTGAGGAGAGTTGAGACGAGTGGAATCCATTAGAGTTTGCAGTTGGTCGAGAATGCCAAGGTGGTTTGAGGGAGATTTGTTATTCAATGGGGGATAAGCAAGATCAGAAGATTGTTGCGATTGGTCAGCACTTGCTTTTTTAACAATAGGGGCATGAATTTCGGTGGTTGGGTGGCGTTTGTGTTTCTGAACGCTTGGCTTTTCAAGGACAGCACTTACCTGGTTCGAGACGCCTACGCTGGGTTGTCCGGGGGCAGTCTGCTTGGCACTAGAATCCGTTTCCATTTCGGAGCCGCTACCTTCATCCTTCATGATCTGGATCTTGCGGGATCGCTTCTTCTCCTTCTTACTCGTGCTCTTCTTTTCAAGTTCCTCGATCCTGCTGGTTAGCTTTGATATCAACGTTCTTTTTTAAAACAGTTATAAACTATTTGGACAGGTATGTGGGATTCAGTAAGCAAACGACATGAAGCTTTGATGTCTTGTCTTTCGATTGAGGTACTAATCAAGAAATTTCGTTAAGCCAGCAAAAAGTTATAAACGTTTAAAATATTTCATGCCAACGTAACGCTCTTCGTTTTCCTTCGCTTGTCTTGTCTTCTTCTCTTCTTTCTGGCGTTACGTCCCCACTGGGACAGAGCCTGCTTCTCAGCTTAGTGTTCTTATGAGCACTTCCACAGTTATTAACTGAGAGCTTACTATGCCAACGACCATTTTTGCATGTGTATATCGTGTGGCAAGTACGAAGATACTCTATGCCCTGGGAAGTCGAGAAAATTTCCAATCCGAAAAGATCCTCGACCGGTGGGATTCGAACCCACGACCCTCAGCTTGGTCATGCTGAATAGCTGCGCGTTTACCGCTACGGCTATATGGCCCCGCTTGTCTTGTATAAAAGTTTAATTCTCTTGTGTTCTTTTCTCCAGTTTTTTTTTTTCTTCTGTGTTGTCCCTTTTGTGTTGGATTGAGGATCCTGGCCATCAGGCAGACGAATACCGGCAAGAAATTGGTACCAACGCCAGTGCCGTAGCGTGCGGTTGGCCAGGTTGGCACCCGCCAAGGGCGCCAGCCGTCAGGGGGCGCCAAAATGAGCACATGGCAAAATTTTGGGACAAACATATCCAACGGAAAAAAAAATGGAAAACATATCAGTGAAGAATTGAAGAAAAATTTTCAGCAGTAAAGCATCTCAAAAACAGCGTTACCAAACTTCCAGATTTGTCTGTAATATTCCAGATTTTCAAGTCTACATTTTACAAAAATCTGGAAGATCCAGATACAAATTTATAGTGACATACTAAGGTTTTCCATATAAGACATAGGAAACCCAGTCTTTTCTAGTTGAAATTTCTAAAACCATCAAAATATTTGAAAAAAGAAACAACCTGACATCCCTGTTTACATATTACAGAATTCATAAGTTGAAGAGTCTTTTTAGAACTACTTGAACTTATAAATATAAATAAGTTTATGTTATAAATTTATTATTTATTAAATTTATTTATATTTAGTATTTTTTTTAAATTAACTTCCAAATTCCAAAATTTAAGCAGTTAGGCTTCAACGCTCTTCTTTTGTGAGCTCTAATAGCCGTAAAAACTGTTTTACAAATAAATCTGATTTGTGACGTTCGATTGATATTTAAAATGAGAATGAGCTAGTAGTTTTTATCAATTATATTAACCCTCTAATACCCAACCCCGCCTTTAGACGGGGTACACTTTGGAATTTTGTGTATTTTTCGGTAGCTCGAAAATCAAAATGATTTTATTTTTGGCTTATACCTTGACTCATAACACGCATATAAGAAAAGTTTTTTATGACTTTTGAAACTTTTTTGTATTTTTAGAAATTGTTTGAAAAATTGCATTCTTATATAACCTACAAATGCCTGGGCTTCATTAAACGTGTAATATAAAAAATCGTACCTTTTATATTTTTCTACGATTAACCTATCACAAACGAAGAGCCCGATGGTATTAAAATCATTTCAAACCTGTTTTTCCGTTAGTTTCACGGAAAATAAAATACGCTCCGAAAAAAAAAATAATCTTTTTCAAAATACCGTAACAATTAAAATGTTTATTATTGCCAAAAATCAACAACTAGAAAAGGCTTCAAGAAAAAATGAAAAAAGCTAGGGATGTTCAAAAATAAAAATTATAAAAATCAAAAACCAAAATTTAAAAATTTGCGAATAAAAATAAATAAATGCCCAAAACGTGTTTAGAACGATTTTAGATAACGAAAAATAATACTTAAATCGAAAATAAAAATTTGGGTATTAGAGGGTTAATTTGATCACACTAGATCCTTCCGCAATCACGCTTTCTATACTGTTTATTGGTAAAACTACATTTCTTAAAACTATGAGATGGTCGATAATCACTTAGATAGCTTAGATAGGTTTTCAAACACAGTTTTATTGTATCATCATATCAACAAAATTTTTTAAAATATATATAAAGAACCTTGAGCATAAATTTCATGCAATCCTAAACGCAAATTTTGGGAAGTTTTTTTTTTCATAAAATAATGAGCAGAAATCTTACATTATCTTGCGCAAGATTTTTAAAAAATTTTGGAAAGTTTGATTACAAGATGCTCAGCAGGATCCCGCAGATTTAAGGAGTGGATTCTCGCACAATCCATGACATAGGAAAACGTGAGTATTTCAGGCTCTTAGTAATGATAGTATTTACAGGTAAAGTCTTTTTATATTTGGCTAAGAAATAAATTTTTGAGCAAAGATGGTTTTATTTTATTTAAAAATTAAATAAAAAAAATTATTTAAAAATTATATTGATAATATCACCAGACGGTTCTTTTATACAAGGTATGTTAGGTTTTTTCGAACAGTTTCATAAATTTCGAATTTTAGTAAAGCCGTGAGATTCAGCATGATACTCTTTCAATACGAAACCTCTAGGATTTTTTTTTCAATATATTTAATGTAAACTTGTTCCATTCAAAGACAAACAAAGTTTTTTGAGTTTTCACTTTGACTAGGGGGCGCACAAATGGAGGTTTGCCAAGGGCGCCATGAGGCAACGCTACGGCTCTGACCAACGCCATGATACGATAATAGAGCTACCACGCTATACCTCCCGGATGAGCTGCAGAGAACCCTAAACCCAATCCTTACCATGTCCTTCCCTTTCAAAATTGTGACCATTAACCTCGAGTTGCCACGAGTACCCTGGCTCCATCCCATACTAACTTTAGCAATGAAAAAGTAAACAAATTGTAAATAGTACAAAAATGAACTTCGGATCCGTAAAGCGTTACACGCATTTGAGCCCCAAATAAACGAACTAGTTAAAAAAACGTAACGCTCTTGGTTTTGAAATTCCAATTTCACTCCTGTACAGAGAAGAAAGACGTAGTTCTACGTCAAAAACAAATTGGTAGGCGTGATAGTCATTAAGGTGAAGATGAATCGAAGCCAAAGTTCAAATTTTTAAGAGCACTGATCTGGAGAACCAAACATCCGTTTAAGCTGAAAACTTTATCGATTGGTCACTAGCGGGTGGTGACCAATCGATTAGGTTTTCAGCTCAAACGGATGTTTGGTTCGCCAGATCCGTGCTCTTGTATATTCGAACTTTGGCCTCGATTCATCTTCACCTTAACACTACGTACAACCGGTACCAAATAATAAAAAAAATAGTTCCCAATTTTGAGAAATAATTCGTTAGCTGCCATATACATATTTTTCGCCTTACCTTTGAGTGTTTTTTTGTACATAGACACTAGCGCATGTGCGTTACTATGTGGTAAGTAGCGAATCAGGCCAAAAAAAATCGCTTAAAGGTAACGCGAAAAATATTTGTATGGAGAAATGCATCTAACGAATTATTTCTCAAAATTGGGTAATATTTTCAACAAAATGTTTGGTACCGGTTGTGCGTGATGATGATGGTTATCATCCCTAACAAAAATTTTTTTGGTGGCAGCTTCCACTCTCAAGAAACTTGAAGTTAGATGTCTTTCCCCATACAAATTAAAATGTGAAAACTCCAGCTGATCAACTGTGGACAAGAGCAAAGCAGGTAATCCATTTTCAACATCGCAAAGTTTGCTTCGATTAAACCATAAAAAAAATGTAGTGTAGGCATGAAATGTCAAAAAGGGGTGATTCAAAGTTTATAGTAGGCTAGCGTAAAAGGCTGGATACCCCACATTGGTTCAAACAATATTTTTCAAGCGACAGCCCTCCAACCTTAGTTTGACCCTGCGAGATTATAACACACTGGGTGAGTTTTATCAGCTCCGCATCTCCTTCCAAGGATGCTGAATGTTTCGTTGGCACCACAACATTTTCATGTTATCTAGTTTTTAAATATCTAATGATAATTTTAAACTACTTAATTTTTAATAAAACTAGTTTTGCATAGAAATATTTACAGTTTATGTTATTTTAGGTACTTGATTATTTTAGTATTCTCCAAAGCAGGGTTTGGAAGTCATTTATTGTCCATCAAGTTCATAATCATTTCCCGCACCTTTCGACGTAACACTTTTCCTGATGGAGTCAAAGGGAGCTCCTTGGCAAAATACAC